>NC_081251.1:99270650-99574334 GCF_030490865.1 Poecile atricapillus
CAAAGCCATGAGTAAAACCAGCTGGAGGACAGGCTCTGACTCCTTATGGGTGCATTCCAGGTGCTACAGATTAGCCAGGCTGGTCCACCTAGTCCAAGACTAGAAGCAGATGTATCAAAGCACTGGAGCAGCGAGAGGACGTAATTCTTCCTCCTAATACCCTTCTACTTTTCAGGCATTTCTACCTAAGGGACATTGTGAACTAGAGGTGTTTACTTATCTACCAGCACTTAATGGATTTCTCTTTGATTACTTTGCCCAGGCTCCCCTTGAAGCCACATCCAGGAGGTCATGTGGCAATAGGATATACTATGTATCGTTTTAGTGTCTCCTGTAAGTTCTTACTGCAAGGTTGAATACATAATGACAGAAGCATATAAAGTGTACAACAACTCCCCAGCAGTCATCTCCTTAACAATCCTGGGGAAGGCAAGAAGGGATGGGAACATCTGAGTGCATTTTGGCAGCAAAAAAATGAGCACTGTCTCTCTCTCCCCTGCACACATATGGTTACTGATGGTTAGTAAAGATTCAATTTTGTACAGATTTTCTTTACACTCTCTCTAGACCTTGGAAATTCTTTTTGTAACCATTACAATACCATTACTCAATCTGCAGTGTGGTTAGAATGCACTGTTTAAATTTTAATAACATTGTACATTACTAAACCTAAGCATTGAAAGCAAGGTTTTTATGGAGTCTGCATAAATAAGTTAATATAATCCTGAGGTCTTAGTGACACCACAGTTGTGCCTTTTTTATTCTACAAAATGAGTAACTCAGATAAAAACCAACAGTCATACACTAGGAAAAAACAAAACAAAGCAGTGACTAATTTTTCAGTAGTGCATTTTTTTTACCTTCAATATCCTGGTTGTCTACGAAAGGCGCTGGTCCCCATATCCTAACAGTGCCGTCGTCGGAGGCGCTGGCCATCATGGCTGGGATCTGCGGGTTCCAGCTCACGCAGTTCACCGTGCGCGTGTGCCCCGTCAGCTCCGCGATGGGCAGCTCGCTGCGCTTGTGCCAGATGTACACCTTGTGATCTGAACCAAGCACATGGAAAAGCAGCGTGAGCACCACTGCTCTGCGCACACCCACCTCTGGAGCCAACAGCACTTTCACACCAGCTCTCATTAAAACCCACGTCAAAAATCCGAGTCTCAAGCATGGAACAGCGCTGACAAAATTTTTCTTTTAAAAGTGATCAAAAGAACGCAGGCAAAGCTCTTCCATTAAGAGACACGTTCTTTTTTAACACCTGCAAGTCTACTACACTTGGTGTTTGAAGAAAAACATTTGACTGCCATGCAAATAAGACAATACAAGGCAAAAAAGAAAAATTAAACTACTCTTTAATTACAGGTAGAGTTATAATCTTATTCAAAAGGAAAACTTGCAGATTTTTCCCCCCCTCAAATAATGGTATTTGCAATGTAGTAAATGTACTATAAAGTCATGAATACTAAGATTATAACCACCTCTTGTTGATGAGTACCAGATAAGATCACAGCTCTGTAGTTTATGAAAAACTTCTTAATACTAAAAACCTGTAACATTCCAGTGAAAGTGCAAACAGAGCAAACGAGGGAGAGCAAAGCTTAATGGCTCAAATTGTGAGCTATTACTGTCTTTGACAACCAGTTATTGTGTGGTATTTAAAGATATCAATTTGTACATATTAAAGTAGATGCAAATAAACCCTACACATCCTATTTTGTGCTGGAAAGCTTTTAATTACTTCCAGCAACATGCTAGAAATAGAATAGGGAAATGGTTAGACACTCTATTGCAACACTTAGAGGAGTCATCCTTTATAACCAGCCATATTTAAGAATAACTGCGGAGTGGGAAGAAGAGGTGGAGGGTTGTCCCAGCTGTAGACCAGCAGCATGTAACAAGTCTGTGGTTTTACCTGTCTAGGAATGACTGTGGAATATTCCAAACACAGCTACATAAACTGGACAAGTACGTATTGCTAGTATTACACAAAAGCCTAATTTTAAGCAATCAAATCAAAGTATTTTGATCCATCTGAAAGGCTTTCACATAGATGTCACTCTGAAGGCCCAGCAAACAAACCAATCTTCCTCTATTCCTCCTCCCAGTCCCTATAAAACAAACTTGCTCTCTGACCTCCCTGCTAGAAAAGCCTCATGGCTTTTCCCCATGCGATAACTCCCTTGTCTCGTGCTGAACCAGCTTGTGTGAGGGTACCACCTTCACATGTGCTTGTGTTGATGCAAATGTTCTGGCCATACTTCCATTCCACTTAGGATTTCAAGGGGACCACACATCCATGCTATTCACCAAACAACATAATTCACACACTACACACACAAGCCTCTGCTCTGCCAGATAACCAAAGCCTAAAGACAAAGCAGTACTTTGGTTTGGAAAAAACAAGATAGCTACATTAAGGCAGCAGTCAATTCCCCTCTGAGACAGAGATCTCTATTTTCTTCCTATGGATGTAATTGTCAGGAAAACCCCCAAGCTGACAAGATGTTTTGACAATGAAGTTATGACAATGTGATCAACTACTTTTTAAAGCCAGCTATGAGAATGTGACCTATTAATATTGTTTGCTTGCATTTTAAAAATAGTTTCAGTAGCCACATTTGCAAAAAGGCAACAGCTTCAGACAGTTCAAATCGAAGGAACCATCAGATTCAACTACAGTGGTTTTTAAACAATGACGACAATAGAAAGTCAATAAACTGGGGTGAAAAAAAAAAGACTGGTGCACTACAGTATCTACACCTACACATGCACAGTTATGGCTAAACAAATCCTGAACTTTCTGGCACTCAGGTCTCAAACCAAGAAGCCTGTCCAGCCATGAAAAGAGGTTCACACTGGACTGGAGGGCTGGAGGTGCTGTCCTTCAGTCATACTCCACTGGGTATAGTCAGAGGGTAAAACTTGGTTTTATTTTAGACATGTTTCGTGGTTCTCAAAAACAGATAGTAGGAAATGCCTTGGCCAATCTTGTTTCCCAAGAACTGTGAGTTACACAGTACTCACAATAATTTGTTTACATATTACAAATGTAATTCTTAGCCCTGCATAAGCTTGAATTTTCAGTGACCTCCACAGCAGGCGATGGCATTACACCAGTGACAGAACTGAAACAATTCAACACATAAGCTTTTAATAAATTTCTACTCTTGCCACAGACAGCTGAATAAGAACATACCACAAAGCTTTTAATCACCAAGAAACTCTACCAGACTACGTCAACAACTGCCTAATTTGAGGCTACTCTGTCTGTAATTAAAATGATTCTACTGAAATTAAAATAACCTCACCACACCTGTATCTTCAACAGGCAAATGAAGCTATTATTCCCCAGAAGTACATTTTATTCAAACCAGAAGTCTAAATATCATACTACAAAAAGAAAAGTCCTCAAGAACACCCCACCCACTTCTAATTAAAACTGTGCAGATGCTTTTGCTTTAGAGGAGGAACACAAAAGAGTCATTAATATGTTCTACCTCTGCCATCCTCTCAGAAGATTCCTTCTGCCAGCCCACAATTACTTCTTGAAGTATGCCACAATCTCAGCATGCCTCAAATTTATTTCATGAGCCAGTTGGTTTGCTTTTATAAGGTTGTTGTTAGCAACTGTCATCTATAAGATGAAGGTATAGGAAGGATACAGTGTTTCAGTTTTCTGCACAAAGAATGGTATTACCTTCACTGCCACTCGCAATGAAATCTTCATTATGACCTCCAAAACACGAGTGAATTGTGTAAAATCCTTGTGTAACACCTTGATACTTTCTCACTAAAACTCTGTCTTGTAAGTCCCATAAGTGAACTCCCTGGAAATAAATATAGAAAGAAATATAAAGAATGTTATTTTATCATTGAATATTATTAACGGCAGTCTTCTGAACAATGAAAAAAAAATTACACATGGAAGTGCATTACTTTAGAGCCAACCTCGGTACTGCAAGTAGGTGAAAAGAGTATAGACGTAAATTAAACTTTCACCATTAGGTCCCTTCCACTCTGAAAGCTTTAGTCCTACCCAAGGTTTCAAAAGCAGAAATAGATAAATAAAATCCATGCCCCCAGACATGTAAAGTGCCACAGTTCTTGCTGTACCTGGCTTCTCAATGCAACAGTCAGATAATTAAATTTAATGGTATATATTTCCTAATATGAAACCCTTGGCTATAAATTAGTCCAAAAAAAAAAAATAAAAATCAGGTCTCAAGAATAAGATCACCTTCTTGTCAGAGAATTCCATGCTATATTTATGAACATTAAGGCCTTCATATTACACAATATACAACTAGTTAATATTATACAACTAGTTAATATCAAACATTCCAACTCACATAAAAATATTTATAAACAGGTAGAAGTTGCAAGCAGATTTATTTCTATTTCATTTCAACATCCCCAACTCACCTGAGTTGCTACATTTAACAAAGCTAAACGGCCATTTTTTGAAATAGTAAACGACATAATAGGGTGATCCTCTTGTACTCTGAAATTATAAGACATGAGAGTCAAGATAACCAGATAACGATGCAAACAACATCCTGTCTTTGCAGAATTATCAGGGAAAAATAGTTCCAAATTTGAAATTAGGTATGACTCTATACATCAGTACAAGCCAGGTCTACAATACTTGTATATAGTTAAAAGTATATAGGCTAAACATCCAGACTCTGGGTTTGGCCCAAAGGGCCAAAAGGGGCTTTGGACCTCAACTCCTAAATTCAAGGCAAAATCTACTAAAATATTGAGAATTTTAGGAATTGAGAGGACTACAAGTACTTATGATAGAAATGCCAAAACATCCACCAAAAACCTACTCCAGTGCTTAGGAAATTATTTCTAATACCTGATCTAATACTTCTTGCTGAAACTTGCTCACTAATTCTTGTCTCATCTTTTAATATTGAGAACATTTAATAACTCATTTCCCATACTGTCCCCCACACCCTTCCTCAGTTTTCTTCTGACGCTAAGAAGCAGGAATTCAAAACCAAAAAAAGAGGTAGTTACATGTTCCTGTCTGTGAGATCCTCAAAGTTATAACCCCGAATTCGCTGGTGTGTGTCTGATGCTAGAACAGTTTTCCCATCACTCAAGCACCAAAGGCATTGTACTCTCACCCCTTCCCAGGAGTCGAGGAGATTACCATCTAAATCCTGAGCAGAAGGAAAAAAAAAAACATTCAACCATTAGTCTCAGGTTTCTGAGGAGCTGTGACAGAAGTATTTTTCACTTTCTATTTCAGACGATTGCTACAGAAAGCAGTCTTACCCTTTACAATGGAGGGCTTAATGAATTAGGAGTTGGTTGTCTTAACCAAGGGCTTTTAGGAACCTGCCCTGGAGAGCACAGTGCTTCTGTCACTTATTTTCTTGTGCACGACACGTGCCACCTGCACCCCATCACTGAGCTGACCTTCACAGTGAGGTCTAAATACTACATGACTATTCTGGGAACTAGTTGAAAAAATAATCAAGAATATGGTGAAACTGTGGACCACCACCCCAAAGCAACACTAGTGAAGTAATGAGGGTTTCACATTTCTGTTTTAACTAAGTAAAGACAGCATGCAAAAGCGAAGAAAGATACAGTCAAAACACTGTGGAATAAAAACACTTGTGGACAAAGGTATTGCCTTTTATTAGTTCTTTTTTTCTGAAGCAGCTAAGAAAAAAAATTCCAGACCACAGATCCTCCCTGAGGCAGACCAAAGATGCTTCAACCCTTCAAACTGCTCCATCCAAAGTGCTGCTGAAATACCTGCATTAATGTATTGCTTCTTTGAATTACAAAGGACCAGAAGCTTTAGTGTACATACACACAAAACTTGAAAAAGCATAGACCAAACTTTGATTTCTTGCTTTGCTTTCAAAGGGACAGATGCAGATAACTTACACACTGATAGAACTGTCCACGCTGTCCTCCCGTTACAAAACGCTTCCCATCAGGATTCCAGGCCACGCTTGTTAAACTGTCTTCATGAGACTGGCTCATCTTTGTCCTCAGCTCCCCAGTCTGGAAAATAAACAAAGGCAGCAGGGCCTTATACCACAAGCCTTACCCAAAAAGGCACTGGTAATTTTATCTGACATGAATAGTGTTTAGAAGTGTATATGTTTCAACAAGTTTATTAAAAAGCAACACATATTTATGAACTATGCAATGAAAAAGTAGAACTACTTTAGCATATACAGTGAATCTGGACTTGATTTGGGACCATTTCTTTTGTCTCTCAAGTCAAGAGACATGGAATAGTTGATGTGTCAGACAGCTAAAAGATTTTGAGTAAGGAATGGAATAAAAAGAAATTATATGAACAATCCAAGAGAGTGACAAGCACTATCAAATGAAAAGAAACCAAAACACTGAAAGAAAGGAGGCAGGGAGAGATTAGAAGAAAAGAGGTGACGAAATACATTTTAGTAAGAAATTAGGAATATTGCAATAGTTAGAATGTTTTCCTCCTTGAGCTGAAGTTCTCCATGCCAAAATTTAGCTTTCATGCCTAGCGTATAAAGCCACCGTTTCACAAGACAGAACACCAATGAGTGGCACTGTCAGTAGTGCTCTTCAGTGAGCCAATTTAGTCAATTAAACAGAAGAAAAGTGTTCCAAGGGTGAAGAAAGGGAACGTTTTTGTTTTAGGAAACTAAATTAGTTCAGAGTCCAAGACAGCACAAGGAAGTCTACACAGCTCTCAACCGAGGCAAAGGAAGCTTTTGTATCAAATCAAGTGCCCATAAAATTCAACAGCAGAAAGTGATTTTCAGATTCATAGAGGGAATGGCAAAATGCCCAAGTGCCTGACAGAAAGATGAAGTTCTGAAATCATAAATTGAAGCCTCGTTCACTAACATCACTAGGAGGGTTACATGAAGTAAAATAGTTTGCATATTTTACATTTGCTACTTGTTAAAATCATCACTGAGCAACTGCTTCCCTTCAATTATAATTCTGCCCTCTGCTTCTTTTGATTCATTTGCTGTCCTTCTCCTCAGGAGCTCTCTGACATCCTATGCACTTACACCTTCTCTTCTCAGAACTCATAGTAACCACACACACCAGAATTGCTGCACAATCCCAGACACTTAAAACTTGAACTCCAGTTTCAGTTTTTTCTGAAATAAAAGAGCATTTGCAGGCTGCCATAATTATTTTTTCCAGCTGAGAGGAGGACAGAGATCAGCGGCTCTTCTTTACATTCCCACCCTGACATGAGTTTGCAGAAATTACTTCTTTCACACCTGTAGTATTTAGCGATTGAAACAAAAGCAACAGGCTGACCACCAAGTCTTCTTTTTCACTCTTTGCCACCACTTACTTGTACATTCCAGAGCCAAAGCTCAGAACAATCATCTGGGCCACAGGCAACAAGGTAGTTGTCATCTGGACTCCAGGCAATGTAGGAGACCCCGTACGCATGACCTTCTAACGTCTTAAGTAGTTTTAGCTGGTGAGTGTCCTGGAACAAGAGAGGTGTTCTTGAGACAATGCAAATCAACTCCCACCACATTTCACATTTCCACAGCATCCATCTACAGCATGACAGGTTTGCCAGTTTACAGGGCCAGAAAATGAAAGTGCCTAACTTTCAACCTTCATAACAACAACACTCATAGGTATTTTTGTTCTAATCTTCTGTGATTCTGAACACAAAAGTCAAGAAATACCACTGTGTAAAAAGTTTTACATTACATTACACTTGCCTTAGTGCAGATTTCTGTAGTGTCAAGTCTTTCTACTTCTACTAGAATATGAAAGTACTATTACCTATATTTTACAGAATTAGGCTACTTTCTTAAAAGTAAAGACATGTTGGAAACCTGTTATGGTTAAATGGAGAACCAAAACCTTCACAGCTCAAGGAAAAAGCTTGAAGTGCCTATATTTTTATAAATTTGTGTGTGTGCTGCTCAAGGAAGGAGATTTACAGAAAGATATTTTTAAAAACTTCCTTGAGAGGTGTTCTTATTTCAGAAGTGTTGCCTACAGCAAGCTGTTTTCTGCCAGATTTAGTGAATGAAGCATACTTGGCACATGCAGCATCTTATATCATCTCTAAATTACAACTGTTTTACTGCTGCCTCGTCGGAGGAACTTGACTTTTCAAGAAACTTGTAAAAATAAATAGTACAGCTAGATACTGTGAAACAACCACACACTGGCTTCCTAAATACAGAAACATGCTTCAGTACAGTATTAGCACTGATTCTTGGTAACAGCATACATATACACAAGTAGAACAGAGCTTGTTAAAAAGTTGACAATGATTATTTTGAAGCTTCTTGGAAAGGGCAATCAAATTGTGCTCCCTCTACCCACTCTACCCATTTTTTTCCATGCATGGCAGATGCTTGTATCTCCAACTTCTTTTCAAAAAGGATGACTAATTTGAAAATCTAGCTTGATTTCTCTAATTGTCCCTTCTCTCTCCTTTTTCTTTTTTTTTTTTTTTTTCCAGTATTAATCAACAGAGCACTTCTTAATTCTAAAGACAAAGACCAGAAGAAGAGTGACATGAAGGATTGTTTCCTGGGATCAGCTGTGAGGGATTTGGTGACTCTCAGCCAGCCTGCAGCACTAGCAGTTCTGATGGCTAGAAAAAGTAAGTTCTCCAAAAGAAAGTGAGCTAAGAATAATCTTCAGAGTGCAGAGGAAGAGAGGCAAATGACTGGACCTCCCTCAAGACCCCTTTTCCATTCTTATTATTCCTGGACTGCATTAGACACTGCTGTGTCTATAGCTAAAGTGATTTTCAAGGAAACTGAGTCATGTCTGACATCATCTCACATCCTGGAGCTTGTCTGGAACAGACACATTTCTTTTTAAAACAGGATTAAAGTAGCCTGTCACTTCAGTGTTTGAAACTCATGAGGAACAAGATACATAAGATATTCCTCTTCTAATGATAGTGCTCTGGGGCTTATTACTATCCTCCATACTGCTCTCATGCTTCCCTCCAAATACCATAAAGCTGCTATACCATGCTCTAAAACAGCAGTCAGTGGTATTTCAGGCAAACATCCCCAAATGTAGACAACCTGCCTCCCACCCACCACCAGAAGAAATCTCAGCACTTCTACCCCTTACATACAGCTTTCCAAATTTTTGTTGTGTATGACAAGCAACTATTCAGGCATCATCTCAAGTCTGCAGTAGCTGAGCTCCTTGGCTGAAACGCCAAAAACCTGTCAACTGTTTTCAGAAAATGCAGAAGGGATTTTTATAAAGAGCTAGTTAAAGGAGAACTCTTAACAAAGAAGATGCATGTTAGACAAGGTGATGCACAGTGTGCTCATCCCTTGTGCTCCACAGAGATTCTGCCACACTTCCTGACAGTCAAATAATGCATCCCACACAAATCTAGTCAACTCAAGACACTATTTAATGCTGCTGAGTCTGCATTAGAACTTTGAAATTAGCATACAAAAATGACAGCAGAAGCATAGGTTAAGACAGTCTAGACATGTGGCTGGGTCTTAGAAAAGAATAAAAAATTTAAGGTACGAAATTATAAATACACATTGCAGCAGTGTCGTTACACTTCAAGGGGGGTGATGAAGAAAAAAAGGGAGAAATGAAGAATTCTCACACATGTGAAGCATGTGTGGAAAAATCAAAAACTGTTCATTTAAAACAGGGCTCTCCCACCACTTGCCCAGACCTTGCTGGTTATTTGTTTCCATGTAGTTTATCTAAACAGACTAGAATAATTCTGTATACCAAAAGCCTTGAAAATCAGATTAAATTTATGGGTCAAAAGACATTGCCAACTGCTACAAGAAATGTGAGAAGCATCTTCTGGCAAATATGAAAATGAATTACTTGATGTGGCCTAATGCTATTTAAGTAACCACCTGCGTGACAGGGTTTCAATTTTTTTTAAAGCACTCAAAAAAGCAGACAAACCAATAAAACTCTACAAAACCACTTTCCCACTATTTTTTAAGAGATTTTTATTCTTTAGCAACCCTTGGTCAAAAGGCTTAGTCTAAAACTCACGAAACATTTATGTGGCTTTACTAAGCAGCTATTAGCTAACAATTCACATTAAGATGTGCTAATGTCTTGTATTAAAACACATCAATATAGAAGGAAGATATGCGTCTACAGTCAAGTGACAAGCTAACAGCAAAAAACATTTTGATCCTTAATTCATCTAAATTACTCTGTTAAAAACAAAAACAACAAATAAAATACAGATAATTTCCACACTAAATAACAAAAGTCAGCTCTGCAGCTCTTGGCCCAGAGCACACTTGCCCCAGTAAGACAAGACAAAAATCACAGCAGTCCTATACCTGAAAAAGCCACAGTGCCTGCTGTTAGTTCTGGGGCTATGTAACCATTACACACATGGAACAGGGTTTTAAAGTCCTCCCATCATTTTAATAGAAAAAAGGACTCATATTATATGGCTCCCTAACCTGAAGTGAAAGAAATGAAACTCAGCTTTAAAATCCTACTGAACACCAGTATGGAACTGCAGAAACCTTTCATTTTCCACCTCCCAAACCAGACGGCCCCTGTATGGTTAAAAAACCAAAAGGATCTTATTTCTGATAGTGTTTCACAAGCTTTAGCAACTTCAAATTTTGTGTGTATACATTCAAGTTTATTCCCAGTCTTCAATAATTATGAAATATATGGATATACTTTCATAATCCCTTCTACAAGCCGAAGCAGACTTGGATTCATCAATCAACCTTTTTATTTATATACCAATAGATATGTGGAGGAAACATGTATGAAGTATCCTACAGCTATGATATTTACAAGACTTTTACATCCCAGGGAATGGGATGTAACAGGGCTGTGGTCCATTCAGCCTGTCCTACAAGAATCACACTATCCTATCAGGAGAAAGCTGAGAGGGAAGTGAAAGACAAGTCAGACACATTTTCACACTTACTGGATCAACCTGCCATATAATAACAGTTGTGTCCTTAGATCCTGTTGCTAATTTAGTGCCGTCGTTGGAGAATTTACAGAACCACACTTCATTACAGTGCTCCGTTAGGATCTGCTGGGTATAGCATGGGAACTGTTTCCTGGGAAAACAAGGGGTGCATTCACAGATTAATAAGAAAGCAATACGATTCTTTTCAAAGTCAAACTATCAAAAAAACCCAATCAAACAAAAACCTTATTTAAATACAAGACCAGACAACTTAGAAAACCCCTCTATCAACAGCTGCTTCAAGCAAGTACAGAATGAAGTGTCTTATCTGGCAACAAGCTCACACCATCAAGTCATCATAATTAATCATAAGAACATAGAACTGTTCTTATTTCACTCACAATTTGTTACACTTTCATGTAACTTGGAATTAAACTGATCTCATCAGGAGTATAGCAGTTTACTACCATATAATTTTCTACTGTACAGAAAAATACTACAGAATAGGTCTCTGAATCATAGGTGCAATGTTTTTACTTCTGAGGTTTTTGTAGCTAACTCACTTAGCTGTATCTTGCTAAGAAATTTTTCTTACATAAAAGCTCCTTTTCCCAAATGTGACCTTGCAATAAATTAGATGTTTCTTTGCCTTTGTTTTATCATTTTTCAGCTTTGCGGAGTACCACATACAACATCTAAGCATAACTAGCAAGACACCATTGAGCTTTCAATTTGAACAGTTCTCCCTCACAAAATCTAAACTATTTTGTAAAATGCTGAGTTTATCAAATAAAATATTACATGATAAACTACTGAAGAAGATTCAAACATTCCTCTAGTGCCAATATTTAATATTCTAGTTACAAAGCAAAAAAAAAAGCTAACAGTGAAATTATCAAGTTAGGTGAGAACTGGAGACAAGTTCTATTTGATTTAAATCTTGCCTACAAGCTCTCAAATAAGAATTTCAGAGCTAAGATAAAAGAAATGTAGGCTTTTACAGCAGATGTCTGCATTTTGAATACTGCAAGTATTATTTCCTAGTATACTGTATACTGAAGAATACTACAAGTTCATTGTTCAGATGCACTAAAAGACAGTTTCTAACCAGCCGCTTTTTCTTCAAGTGCAGAGATCCTGAAGTGGTTTAGTCTTAGGCTAAGTTTTTACAGCACTCAGGGCAACACAACTCTGATGGGACATAGTGGTACTAAGGGAATGACAGTGCCCTTGAATGTACAGTTGTGTTTATTACTGGGGATAAACTGGCTGAAAAAAAAAAAAACAACCAACAAACAGCAGAAACACATCACAACACACCCACCAAAGGAAATAAAACAAAAATGAAAAAAGTCAAACAACCCCCCCATTAATTTAAGCAGAAAGCTTACTTCCTTCACATTTCTGTTTACAAATACAGTTTGGTGGCAGCCAGGCTGACAGACACCTAAAAAACCACTTCTTCCCTGAAGCTAGAGAAAGTTTTGCTTCACATAGTGTCTGTACCCTCTCAGTCCATTTCATTTTAAGAGGTTTCCTAGTCTGTGCTTAAAGACTATCAAGCACCACTGAACAACCATACAGTCTCATTTCCTGTCTTATGGTAGAAAATGATAAAATGTACACATATATACCTGGTTCCAGCTGACCAGGAACTGCCTAGTTGCCCCTGGAAGAACACTAAGCCCAAGATAAAAAGCCCCACCCATGAAAAAAAGACTTTGTTTTCCTTCACGTCTAGAGGGAAGCAGGCAAGCGCTTATACAGAAATGTGCCACCTACAGGAGCAGTGTTTCATTGTTATTTAGCCATATTTTTATAAATTAATGTTTTTGCTCAAAGCAGCAACTTGCCCCAGGAGGTGAGGCTGCATCCATAACTCACACAGTACAAGGGGCATGCTGTGTCCCAGGAAAGTCTTTTCAGCACATTTCATTTCAAAATAATACTCTATGGAACAATAGCTCTTCCATCTTAAAGCTTAAGAAAAGCAGCCAAGGTTCTGTAGACATGAAAAACAAGCTGGATAATGCTGGAGCACACAGTTTTCATAGTAAGATACCTTTTGGTTCCTAAAAGGGGTGACAGAGTTATTATAGCTGCTGCAGAGACATCCCAATACTGAATTACGCTGCTCACAACCCAGCTGGATCAGAGTGCTCCCACAAAAAGTCCTCTTCACTTAATTAGTGAAACAGAACTCAGCAAGTTTGACTTCACAGACAGCAAAACCACATTAAATAACCTGGCTGTGGAAGGAAATAGCAGCAATCTTGAAACAAGAAACCAGAACCAGTTGTCTCAACAGCTTCTAGCTTTGGTAATTAGATATTACTGAAGCTCAAAGGTTTTTCTTCACCTTTTATGAAGTGTTTCATTACAGATTGTTCTGTTCAGCACAAAATACCTGATTTTGTAAGTAAGTCATTCACTTACTGAGATAAAGCATCTAATAAAATTTCCTGTTGTTGTATTTACACAAGTTCAAAATTATAGAAAAAAACACTAAACAACGACCTTTTTATTACCTGTACATACAATGCAAGATTTACTCCTCAACAAAGAAAACCAAAAAAGCAAATGAACAAAAACACCGCACCAAAAAATCCCAACACACCCAACTAGGTCAAAGGCTCTCAAAACCAAAAATCATCATCCCCAAGAGCAATTCTCTACTGTCAAAATCTCTGTCACGATAAGATGAAATCCTGCGCCTTTACTCCCAGTAGTGCCTCACTTACATCTCCCACTTGTATCAAGTGAGTTTTGTAGTTAAACATTTTGCCTGTTAGTGCAATTCAAGCATGCCTAACCAAAATAGTGCCTTAAGTCCAAAAGGGATTAGTTCAGTCTAAAAAGGAGAAACTTATTAGTGTTCTGTCAATTAAGTAGCACAGGACTTGAATTGTCTAAGCTATTTGACTACTGTTACTTCTGTCACCTTTGCCAAAATTTGGCTTCCACCGTCTAACTCACCTCACTATGTCCAAGCATGGCAGCACGTACAGCACACCACAAACTGGACTCAGACCCTTGCAACAGGCAGCTACAAAAGGATGAGGACAGAATGGAAGCCTTTCTTTTCAAGAGGGTTTTTGGGTACATTTGCTGGGGTTCTTGTTGTTGTTAGGGGTTTTTAAATTACAGTTGCCATGAGTATCTATGTATGTATACACACTGCAAATAAACAAATTTAGGAAGTACTACTTTAGTTGAAAAAAATGAATCAACAAACCAAAAACCCAAACTAGGGTCAAACTTTTATGTCAGCAAATAGATTTAGATGGGGGGAATTCAAACCTAGGTTTGTTGCATGTAATATCTTTTCTACCTGGCTCTTTGTAGCCCGGCTTCAGTAAATCAAGCTCTTCACAGTCATCTCGAATACTCCCTGGGATTTGATTAGTAATATCAAACTTGTTGCACAACATCCAAAACCACTCATGGACTTACTTAAATGTTAAATCTCTCTTAGGTAGTCTGATCTTAAGACTCACTTCTGAAGGAGGGAAGCCACAATACCAGTATATTATCATTTCCAACCGCTCTTAAAATGGGCAACATTCAAATGTCTGCACACACACACACACCAGCTGAAACAATGCAATGCAGCAAAACTGTACGCTAAAAGGCTACTTGAATACATAAAGTGCCAAAGACAGTAATTTTCAAACCTTAAGATGGCTACAGCAAAGTACTACAGAAGTCTGCATCTTTAAAAACTGATTCCAAGTAACCCAAGAATGCAAGTGAAAGCAGCTGAGTTCAGAAAATTTCTGTAAGCAAGTTTATCAGTCCTTAATGAACTTCCTCAGATGAACTAACCTTAACTGAAAGCAATTCCCCTGCAAGCCCAAGTGTTAGCCTGCTACATGGATAAACATATAAGGATATCCCACACAGCCCTGATGTTCTAACCCTTATTCCCTTAATCCACCATGCACAGCCCAGAAGTTTTCCATAAAACCTACACTGAGTTTTTAGGTCCTTAGCCAAGTTTTGCTGCACGAGGAAAAACTGATCAAGTCAGCCATTCATTAAAAACAAACATCTTCCTGTTTCATGTCTAGAGTACTGCATTTTGAAGATTCAGAAGCAGCCTCCATTTTGCCACCGAAAAAAAGTTATCCAGGCAGTCTAAAGAGCCAATACAAAGGTATAAGAGACACTCAATTCTTACTACCTTACAAATGTAAGAAAAATAGTTCTTTATATTATTCATGTTACATATTATATAACTCAGAAAAATTAAACTGCACATTTCTCTTCTGTTTTAACCTTTGTGTCTAAAAGCACCTGTGTCCATTCTTAAAAGTTACAGGTGAAAGCTGAGTTCAGAGAAGCATGCTTCAGCAGGCTTTCAGCATTCAAGTAACCTTGAAGACCCAGTCTGGATAAGCAACACACCACTGATTCTCCAGTGAAAAAACACAGCAATCCTGTGCTGAGGAATAAAGACACTGGCTGTCCAAAATGACAAAAAACAAGTGGCTATGGATTAGCATTGCGGTATCTTATTTTTACACCAATCTGATTAAAATTTTTAAGCTTCAGTCTGATCCCATTACCCCACATCCAGCTACCAAAATCTCCTCTCTGCACACCTTCTCTACTCCCCACCTCCATTACTCATTTAGTGAGAACTGTTTTTTCCCGGTAAAATCCCATTAAACCAGCACAGAACAGTTTTCATGGTTCTGCTAACAATCAGATTATTTTAAAAGACCAAGAAAAGACTGCCCACCTCAGAAGTCAGGACAGTGTCTTACCTACTACAAACGTGATCTATTAGCAGCGAGACAGAATCTAGATTGCTGTCTAGTTTGGTGTTGTGATATAGGCACCGGTCCCGTTGGAGTTCCACAGCCTGGCGGAGCAGGTTCTGTAAACGCCTCGGAGGAAGCATCACTGATGGGGGTAGGTAGGCTTCAGAGGAGTTAGGAAGAAAAAACAAACAAATGAAGAAAGACTTATCAAAAGAAAGTTAAAAGTAAGAGCACACTTTGATTTGAGTGGTTTTGGAAGAAATCTTAGTAAATAACAGCATACAGCTTGTTGAATTTACTGCTATACACCTAGAATTAGAAGCATGAACTTCTGGAAAGCAGAGCTGTATGCAAAGTATTTGTTGTTATAGAGAATGTTGTCCTGGCCAACAAGCACCATTTACACAAGCCAACTCAAAACTCAGTATTTAACAAAATCTATAATGCCGTAGAACATTATATATGTATATATATGTGTATATATTATATATATAATATATATAATAATATATAATATATATGTATATATTATGTAGAACATTATATATATATATATATATGTATATATATATATGTAGAACATATCAGCTATGTTCCTTTAAGGAATTCTCTATTAGGACTATGAAAACAAAGAATACCATGGGTTTTAAAATTCTGGTACAGAGTATTACCACAGCCACAAGAGAGAGGAGAAACCATAATTCAGAGCAAAGTGTGAGACCACTATCAACCAGTACCAGTATCACCACTGGTTACAGGCCACACTTAGTTTCCACCACTCACTGTGGCTGGCATTTATAACACACACCCACCCCTCCCTAAACCACACGTTTAATCACCAAGTTTATCATTACTGCATGCAGCACAGCTAAGAAGTAACAGGTCTTATTACAAGCAGTTTATCAGAGACAAAAAAAGGTTAGGTACAGAAGACCAAAGGGTAAAGGCACCTAAAGGCATCCCCATGAACCAAGAAATACAAAAAAAACAACCAACCAACCAACAGAGTCAGTTCTCTGGGATGTGTAAGTTATACTGGATTTAATAGAGGTGAGAAGAATTCTAAACGCCAAAATATCTTACTCTGGAGTTTGTCCAAAAGTTTAGATCTGGAAGCTGTTCCTTTCCCTTCCCACTCTGCTTTTGCACGCAAGTCTTCTGCATGGCTACACATCAGGTACCTGTTTCAAAAGTGCACATACACCAACAGACCAAGTCTTTTTGGAATCATTCTTTTCACTTTAGAGCACAATACAGACCATAACATTTTTAATGAACTGCCAACAGGTAACTTAAGCTTGAGACCAATAGGGAAAAAGGCAAGGAACTACTTCACACAAACACACATCTTCTGAACAAACGTCTGCAAACTGCTCATACAAAAAGAAAACAAAACACAAGCAATTTTAGGAAGGTAGAAATGTCTTTTCATCTAAGAACAAACCAGCTTATACTCACTTAAATTATAAGGTAATAATGACTAAAAATTCTCAAGATCAATGACCACAGATATGTACACATGTATTAATTTGGGTTCTAGTAGTACTAAAGTAAATCATCATCAGGTTGTTTTCAAGCATCTGAAACAAAACACTGTCTACTAAACAGCATTCTCAGTACAGCTTATTATTCATCAGGACAGTAGCTTGAGTCCTCACAACATCAGCCATCAAAAGCTATAGAATTCCTTAAAAAACCTCTCTGCAAGAGCTCTCAAAACCCAAACACTTACCCACTGAGGACATGAATGCGTTCTGTATTATATTTCAGAGGCGTCAGTTCACAGCGTAGAACCTGAAGTGCCTCCAGGACCTTGCCATCCTCCAGGTATTCCAGGTACTTCTGCTGCAGCAGCAAAAACTTCATCCTCTGACATGACAGAAAGCAGCAGTCAGGGGAAAAAGGTTGACTGAAGTTTCAGAAAACGTTTGAGCCTAAACAGAACAGTAGAAACCATTCTACTATGCCCTTCAGAAACACAGCTCTAAGTTATGTTTCATTACTCAATTTCTTTTGTTGGCTTTTCAACAACATTGCAGCAATTAAGCTATCTGTGAATTTCCTCCCTGCCTGATGGGGCTCCAAGTATGTTCCTGTCTCACTCCTCAGACCCCCCCTGCAAGTGGTCCCATTTTCACCAGCTCTCTCTTTAGTCATCATCCTTCAAACCCTGCATTAGATAGGCTTTCCAGTGAAATGTTCTGTCAAGAAAAGGGCCCCAAATTGGCTATTCACATACTCAAGACTGCATGACAACACACAACACAACAGGACAACTCAACAAGTTCTCACACTGCTTACACAGGCGCTGACACGGATTGTTTGCGTAGCTGTGTAATATATAACAGTAACAAACTCACACTGCCTGAAGTTTGGGGTTTTTTTTGTAGTTCCATGTTAACTTGTTTTCCTTGGGTGTTGTTTTCGGGATTACAGAAAAAAATAGTTTCCTATATTTAGAAGTCACTTCAACACTGAATTAAGTGCTGTTATTTCCTAGTGTTCCTTTCATTTATAGAGTCTTTGGTTGTTTACATTAAAAAAAAAATCAAGCCTGCTATTCTAAAAACAAATATCTGTGGGTAAAAAAAAAGTAAATTAGGCATTAAGTTACAATATTAAAAAAACCTGAAGGCCTAGAAATTTTAATACCAATTTAGTAGAAACACACTTTGGTTGTTTCTGGATGAAGCCAAGTATCTTGTGTTTGTACACATTCTTTACTGCTACCAGTTATCAGCCAGAAATGACAGGTTTAGTCCACAAAACTTACCAGGTTTAAGAGGAAAATAGGGAAAATGTACATGCTTAGACAAACTGGTGAGACATAGACTGGAGATAAAAGTGTTGAAAATTAGATTTGCTTTTCTAATGAATATACCACCAGTTCAATCACCAGTTTCCTTTGCTTTCATCAGACCTCAGGCACCTCACTATTTTCATGCTCATATTTGGTCAATGTTTACTTAGTTTCAAACACACTGCCAGCCTCCTTAAGCAGAGGGATAATCAGGAAGTTTAAGATGTTCCTGTTCTATTAAAGCTCACATGAAAGTTTAAGGCTCACTAGATGTTAAATGCTAAGTTAAAACATAAAGCATTTTCATTTCCAGAGACACTCAGTTCTTCAAAAGAATGAAGTTTCCACATACAGTGCTATTAACTTACCACACAGCTTTGTGAAGCATAAAACATGACACAGTAAAGATGATTTATATTCAAACTTGTCTGTAGTGCTCTGCTGTCCTGTATCTGACAGGCAAACCTGTACTGCACTCCCAATCCAGCTCTTTAGTTTATCTGAATTTGGAATTATTAGATCATTACTGTACAGTTCTTCCAGGTGAGACAACTTTTTTCAATGTTCTGACATGTGAAAAACCAAATGAAAGATATCCCAATTATTTACAAGCCCAGTGGTTGGCTCCATGCAGCAGGCCAGCAGACCCCACGCTGTTTGCTTATATACCAGCAGCAGGAGGGATAGGAACTTCCTCCACCAGCTGTGCACACGCTCTCCAGGATACATGGAGATGCCCAGGTAGCAGGTACATGCTATATTTCACTGCTCTTGGTCACCTCACACTGATGATCACCACCAGATAAAAAATAGCCTGATATTTCCAGTTGGTAATAAAAACTGTAATCCCTCCCTAATTTCCTTCTCCATTCACTGCATATAATATTTAATTTATATAATATTTCTATTAAACGTGGTAACCTACCTTTTCTCCCTCCTTACTTTCAGGACTTGGCACATTAATTTCATTTTGTTAGAGGAAAAAGTGAAAGGAGCAGAAAAACTCTCTAACACGGGTTTAATAACATCAGACCCAGCAATTCCATGAAAGCATTACAGGAATACTACCACTCAGAATGCTGTTGCTAAAGAGGTGTAATTTCAGTTCTAGGCAAGAAAGTACGGTTTTAAAAAAGACATCATCAGTGCCATGTATGACTTAGGCATATCAGGAATATAAAGGTCTTCAGAAAAACCAAGTATTATACATTTCATGCAGCAACTTAGTGTTCCCATAATGGGGAATTAGAAGAAGAGATAAGCAACTTGAAATAGCAACTTTTCAATAGCAGAGGGCAGGGACTAAAGTCTTGATGGGGAAATGAAATTGAACTGCTAAGCTATTTTGATAACTGCTCCAAAACTTGCCCTACAGCATACTCAAACAATGGCATGAACTTCCTTAAGGCAAGAGTCACACTCCAGTAGCATCACATTGCAGGTCATTTTTTAATGTTGGGGCACTCATTGTCTCCTACTTCCCATTTTTGTGCAATTAGTGACCTTGCTGAAAAATAGATTTCTCTCAACTCCTCTATGCCCTCCTAAAAGTACTTCTAATTTCTTCCAACCCCACCTTCTGCAAAATCCATGACCATTTTGGGTACATCATCTCTTTTATAGCCCAGACAACCTCTTCTACAAGGA
Source organism: Poecile atricapillus (assembly GCF_030490865.1). Taxonomy (NCBI): domain Eukaryota; kingdom Metazoa; phylum Chordata; class Aves; order Passeriformes; family Paridae; genus Poecile; species Poecile atricapillus. Next base: position 99,290,782 of record NC_081251.1, read on the forward strand.
AAGAGAACTGTAAAGCAAAAGCACAAACTCCACTGATTAAGTAGCTTATTCTTTCTCCATATTTTTAGCTGCCTTACAAAGAAGGGAAATCAAAATGATCATGATCAAAACCATACCAAAGTAACACAAGTGCCTGGGATTTGTTATCATAGTATTTGCAAAGGAAATTCAACATCATTACACTCATTACTGCTGAACAATTTGAAATTCAGACATCTACACTGCTTAGCTTATAGCCAAGATTCCTCACCCTGAAGGACTCCTGGAAAAGTCCAATCCAAGCATCAGCACTGCAGTCTGGCTGGTTTTGTTCAGTTATTACTACCTCATCCTGTCTTTCACCTCTACAGAAAGGATGAGGATAAAGTGCATTACTTTGTTGATTCTACAAGCTATTATTTAAGTGTAAATTGAACTCAGATTCCCTGGGGCAAAACTAAGAGTTAACAGATTTACAGGGTTTTGTTTGTTTGTTTCAATGTATACAATATTAGCATTTTTCTTTCTTCAAACTACAGCCTTCAATTACTAACATGAACACTTAGTACTGTAGTCCTTCCTTGTCCTAACTGTTAGTAGGAAAGCCCATTCCAGAATCCTAAATTCTAGAAAGTCTGGCATGTACCATAACCCACCATCACTACATAACCAAAGGTGAAAACCTCAGAAAGCAGAACTGTGAAAGGAACAGGACAAACATACTGCCACAGGCAAGAAACTGGGCCATTCTGATCAGTAACTGTAACCAGCAGTGAATCTTCACAAGTGTAATGAGCAAAATGCAAAATAATCTAAGTTTATGTCTAGATTTTAGTGTTATTTTCAACCTGTGTATCTAAACAAGCTCCACAACAGTTTTATTAATGTACTAGGAGTCCAAAAATAAGTAAACATTGCTGAAACAACTGCTCTTTGAAATTAAATAGGTAACTAAAATACATGGTGAAATTATCAGCGAGTGTTTCAAAACAAACTCGACACAGTAGCTATCAACTTACAGCCTACAGAACTAAGACCTCAGTTTTCTTTATCCTGTAGTCTTTTACTTTGATATTTTTGTAAAACACTGATGAAAGCACTTAAAAACAATCCAAAGCTCAAATGCCCTGATATGTAAAGGGCAGAAAACATTCTGGTCTACAGAATTCAGCATGGAATTTAATGACACTTCAACCATACCAAGTCCTGCCATACATTAACTCCAGTAGGGAACTGCCCTTAATGCTGGTAGCAAGAGGGACACCATACAGGCAGGTGGAGCACTTTACTCAAATGATAACAGTTAATTCTGTTCTTAGATTGTACTGCCTGTTGCAGGCTGTATACCTCTGGAATAAGTAAAGAGAACAGTTTGAAGATACTTTCTAGATGACTGTAGAGGAATAATCTCCAAGTTTCTTCCTAGGTGCAATTAAGTACCCAAGACAGATGCCATCACATGCTTGAGTAGCCCCAAAGTAAGTAAAACCTCAGGCTGGCTTGACGTTGGTGTTTTCTGTTACTCAAGGAAAAACATCACGCTTGATTCAATTATAAAGTTTTCCTACAGATTTTCTAAGCTATATCTTATATGCTGGAAAAGTAAACATGACTAATCACATACTGTACAGCACTCAGTTGTGTTGACACAAATAGAAATAGCAAACTGTCCTGTGTGCTGCCACACCCTCCTCCCCCCATATCAACATTGCATCAAAGCCTTAAAAAATTCACATCAGCCATTTCATATTTAGTATTTTCACCTGTAGAACTTAAAGCACTTTGCAGAAATCAGGAAATTAAACATGAGTGGGATTTTTAAAATACATATGCATCTCCCATCACTGACCAGACATTTCAAAAGCAACTATGTATCCTGGTTATTTTGTCCAGGTCATATTAACTGTAAGGGAAAGAAAAACAAACCAAAACAACAAACCTACCCAAACCACAAACTAAAAACAAACCACAAAACACACACCCTACTTAGTTAAATAGTCTATGTCATCTAAATTTTTAGGTACCCATTCTTCTTGTATGCACACATTTTTAAAACATCTAGTCACAGTGTGAGTCACAAGTCAGGCAACTCAAAATCAAATTTTCTATTTTTAAAGAGTTACCTGGAGCAGCACCTTGTTTGGACTCTTCCTGATCAAGACACTTATCACCTTCATTAGCTCTGACTCTGCTGCAGTGGGGAATACCTACAGAGGATAAAGCATCGCTCCTCACCTGTAATGATCTCTCTCTACCTTCCCAGCTGCTGACAGCACTAATACCCACCCAGAACCTCAACCATGTGCACAAAAGCTAGACAGGGGAGGAGGAGGAGACTCTGTGCACGCAATGGAACACACACAAGCTCAATTTATCCTTGCAAATAATGTTGTCTTACACATATAAGACCTTCAAAACTGTTACCTGTCTTAAATTATATCTAGTTTATATAAAGGAGATCAACTTCAAAAAGAAAATAGTTCATATGGTTCAGGTAAAGTCTAAACCAAGTTTTACTGCACCAAGCTTTATGGAACCAGTTAAGACATCAGTATTAGAGAATGATCTTCAGAACAACAGAAGGAAAACATATTTTTCTCTTGATTTGAGTTCTCCAAAAAGTACGATGTTGATAATTAAACCTATTGACTCACTGACATGCAAAACACTTTAATACTACAGACAAACTTCGTCACTTCAGAAGTCAGAAACATGAGAAAATTTGTTTCAAATGACCATTCATATTCCCATATAGTAGATCCATACTTTCAGGCTGCACAAACTATTGAAAGCTGCATACAATATTCTCAACTCCTTCAGGTCTTAGACAAAAGAGAAAGTGAACTAATGGTCTAATTAAGAGGTGCTAAGCTTTGACCAAATTAACAGAACCAAATGTAAACTTCTGTCAAGTACCCTCTGATGTTTTGTTAAACATCTGTTTCTCCTACTTCATTTCCTGTTCTCTCTTTCTTTCCCTCCCCCACCAGACAGGAAATTGTCTTGACAACAAATGAATCAGCTAGAAGTGGAACTAAGCAGCCATCAGCTGATTCCTCATTGTTTACAGTCACAGACACTTCAAAAAGCCTTGCTACTGTTTGCCTCCTAAGTGACCATAGCTGTTCTAACTTCATCTCACTAAAATAAACGTTTAAACACAACAGAACAAGCTCTTTGAAGAGCCAAGTGATGATTTTCATCTTGAGATCCAAAAATCAAAACAAGAAACACTTTACTCAAAGCAACTGAAATCATAACACATATTGTAGTTGTCAAGTCACAGGATCCACTAACCTTCTATTTCTAGGTTTATCTTTTTTTTTTTAAAAAAAAAAAAAGCCTCCCAAAGAGAAAAAGCTCTAAATAAAATCCCAAACAGCAATACAAATGCATTTTCTCTTTAAAAGCCATCTGGAAAAGCAACAGTATTGTTCATGGTCTATAGCAGCCTCTATATTCTTGTAATGTGCTATTACAATACCAACTCTGCATTAGTATCAGCCCATTTTATTTCTAAACTTCTCTTCCCTCAAGAAAACCTAACTCCTATAAACACAGAGATTGTGAGAAGTATTTCAAGGTTGAAATTAGTATTCAACATAGGCAGTTTCTACAGAAACTGACCTATTTTAGGACTGTGACAAGATTTATGTTTTATCACTTAGGTATGTTTAATAGAGTTTTAACACTGAGTACACCAAATCTTAGCCTCAATACTTCTGGGCTGCCTATCTCACATTCTACAACAGAATAAAAGAAGTTCAGATTAGTATAACATTTGAGATAGCATGCAAGCAGCTTAAAGTAAACAAAAAAGAGAAAACAAGAACTATGGACAACCAACTCCATAGTGAAAGATTACACCACTACAATTAGTCCAACTATACAGCTCTGAAAGAGTTCAAGTGTGCCTCTTACCACAATTGCATGCGGAGAATGCACTAAGGCCTTAAGTTCATTCAGGTCGTTCTCAGCCTGCAGAAATCGGCATAAGAAAAAAAAAAGTATATAAGGAGGATGAATTTTGAATTCTCTCATAGATACTATAAATTTCAACAGTGGTTAATACAGTCCTATAAGCCCTACGTTACCTTATCCCATTCTCCTTCCATGACATGATTGCGGAATTTGGTAGCTGAAGGATGTTCTAAACGACATCCTGACTCTTGCATGAGGAGATCAACAGTCTGGCTGCAGGAGAGATACAGTGTAAAAAAACCCGACCAGTTTCACCCTCACAAATACACCGCCTGCTATGATAACAGTTTACCATACTTTAAAGTAACTTTAATAAAACAAGAATATGATGACCAGATTCAGATGTTTGTTCAAGAAGATGATCTCAGTTGCCTGAGACATGTGAAAAGCTACCTCTAGCTAAAGCAAGTTGTCAAGGAGCTTGAAAGCTTTGCTGAAGTACCATAAAGTATGTGACTTACCAGCCACCACAAAGAGCCAGCCCTGCACAGAAGATAAACTTCATGAAGGAAGATACCATCTAGAAAGCTGTTAACTACTGGCTGCCATCCCCTGCTCCCTCCCCCCTAAAAGAACAAGGAGAGCTACAACATCTGGCACAGGCCTAATTTTTCCTTCTTCATTACTTCTTAAAAGACTGGCTCCTTAAAAAAAAATAAACAAACTCAGGAACCTGTAGCCCTCCCCCTTTTATACTAAAAATAGCTTATTTACTGTGGTGTCATCTATGAATAGTCACGAGTTGTCTGCTGCTGTAAACTTGCCTCTTGTGTCAGAGGCAATTTATTTTATGGAATATGTGCTTTATAGCTGACCCATTCTGCAGTGTTTTGAAGACTTCTTTTGTGGCTACATAAGCACTTTGCAGGGCTTCTCTACCCTCCTTCCAAAATGATGACATACCGGGGCTCGCTTTAGCTTTACTCACAAGTGTTGTGATTAAATACTTAGGATTTCCCCTATTCCACTGGGAAATTATTTTTTCTATTCTGATTTTAAGAAAGGGCCAACATTCTCATTTCTTGTTTACAAGTAAGATTATTAGCAAAAACACATGTCCAGCACAAATCTAGAGAGGCCTTCACCATTTAGAGGGCCAAAGGTTTCCAGAGTGAAACCAAACAGCCTGCTTAAGTGGCAGTTTACTTTGTGTCGCTTCCTCCGAGCTGAAAAGCCAAATCTTGGAGCTCATCTGCGAAAAGCCGTCCTCCCCACGCCCAGCTGCGGGCTCCATTATGTTTACCAGATAACTTCTCCCCCACTAACTCATTTGTATTGATCTACCCTTATCGGTGTGCAACTCGACTTCCATATTGCCATCCCTGGCAAGGGAAACTCCTGTCCTGTCCCTTCTCTAGACACCGGCACAGGCTCGGAAAACACAGCTCCGGCTCCATTTTCCAGGAGTGGGCCTGCCCCACCGCTCTGCCTCGCAGCCGGGCACTGCTGTCCCCTCGCTGGAGGCCACTGGGCTGCGACGGGGCAGTTTTGGCCACCAACCCCCCCGCCGGGGGTCCCTTCCTCTCCCCTCCTCCCCGCTTCGGGCTGCCCCATCCTCCACGGGGACCCCGCGCCGGACCCTCCCCGCAGACGGCGGGGCGTGTGTGCGGGACTGCCCCGGCCCCGGGGGGACCCTCGGGTCAGGGCGCCACAGCAAACGAAGGAAGGAGCCTGCTCCCCGCCCCGGCCGCGCTGCCCCTCGCCCACCGCGGCCACTTACTTGAGCCCCAGCCCGTGGAGGTGCTGCCCGATCAGCCGGATCACGTCCTCGTCGGACTGCGAGAGTCGCTTCTTCTTCTTCAGGGCGCTGCCACCGCCGCCGCCCCCCAGCTCGGCGGCGGCGGGGCCGGGCCCCCCGGCGGCGGGCACCCCGTTGTTGACGCCGAGCCCGCCGGGGCTGCCGCCGCCGGGGCCACCGCTGTTGGCCGAGGGCAGCAGCCCGTTGGCGTGGGCCAGCTGGTCACCGGCGGCCGTGCCCGCCGAGGCCTCGCCGTTCTGGGCGCCCAGGCAGCCCAGCTCCGGGCCCTGCGGCGGCGGCTGCTGCTGCTGCTGGCCCCCTCCCGCCCCGTTGGCCTGCATGGCACTGCTGGCGATGCCGCCGCTGCTGCTGCTGCCTCTGAGCGGGGCGGCGGCGGGGGCGAGCCCGGCGGGCACCGAGGGGGACTGGGACGAGGTGAGGCCTGCTCTGCCCGCGGAAGCCCCGGGCTCTCCTGCTCCCTCCACCGCCGCCGCCGGGGAGGCCCGGGCTTTCTTCCGCGGGGGCGGGGAGGCTCCGCCGGTGTCCGAGTCGGAGGAGGAGGAAGCGGAGGCCAGAGTTTCCTCGCCGAGAGCGGCCGTGGTGGGAAGCCGGGGGGGCGAGGAGGGGGAGGCGGCGGGGGCGAGGGGAGGCGGAGCGGGGCCCTGCGCCCGCCGGGGGTCCCGGAGGCAGCGCCGCCGCCCGCTCGGGGCTCCCTCTGGCGATGGCGGCCGCCGCTGCCCTGAGCCCCCGCCCGGCAGCCCCAGGCGCCCGGCCCGCTCCGCTCACTGCCCGCCGGGTTTGTCTCCTCTCAGCCCAGCTGCACCTAATGGAGTCCGGGCCGGGACGTCACAGGAAATTCCTGCACTGCCCCCTACACACACTTCCGCCGCCCGGGGCCGCGGTGGGCACGGCCCCACGGCTGCCGGGGGGCGGCGGCGGGGCGGCCCCCGGGGGGGACGGGGACGCCCCAACGGCACCGCCCGGGTCGCCGCCCGCCCGCGCGGGGTCCCGCGGCGCCTGCGGGGGCCGGGGGCGTCGTGCCCGAGGGGCTCCCGGGGGTCCCGGGCATGTGCCCGGTGTGTGCCCGCGCCTGGCAGCGCCGGGGGGGGAGAGGGGCGAGGGTGGTCGCGCACGAGGTGCGGTGGGTGCCCGCTGCCCCGACGTGTCCCGGTGGGACCGGCCGTCTCTCTGACACCGTGGAGGTGACCGGGTAATTTCCGGCCCCAGGGAGGTTCCCGATGGAATTTGGACAGGGAGAAATGGGTGAAAACTGAAAGAGGGGGAAATTAGGTTTGGTGCGTGGAAGAAATTTTTCTTCGTGAGAGTGACGAGACACTGGAACAGGCTGCCCAGGGAGGTTTGGGTGCCCCAGCCCTGGTGGTGTTCAAAGCCAGGTTGGATGGGCCTTTGAGCAGCCTGGTCTAGTGGAAGGTGTCCCTGCCCATGGCAGTGGTGTTTGGAACGGGATGGTCTTTAAGGTCCCTTCCAACCCTGATCCTATGATTATGTGTTTGGGGGGTTTTAAAAAAGGAAAATGTCTAATGAAGTCGCATCCTGGTGTTACACAGGTTGGTTACTGGAAGGTTTCAGACCCGCTGACAGTCATAGTCACTGCATGTGTTAGTATGGAAAAGGGGGAAATGGCAGTCTTGCTGTACATCTTACAGGAATGTTGAGAGTTGGGACACATTTGTCAGGACGTGATGTCCAATGACAGTGAGAATTTTAAGGGTCCCAATCTCTGCCCTGTGGTTTCTCCCTGCAAACCCTCCTGTGTGGTGGAAGGCAAACTCAAATCCTGAGCCAAGCCTCTGGTCAAAAGTCATGAGATGAGTGAAATCTTGGTCTTTAAAAATAGCATCTTGAAATAATATGTTTTATGTTATTTGGTTTAGAGCCTAGAATTTTTATCTTTGGTATGCTTGAACTTTTTTCCAAAACCCAAAGGGAAATAACAAAACTTTTTTTTTCCTTATTGAAAGCTGAGGTTAATATCTAATTATCTTCCCCTTCAGAAGCTGAGGTTTTAGGAGTAGTGGCTTAGGTTAAACTAGTAAGTTTGAACAACAGTGTTTCATTTTGAGTGGAACTTTGAAAAAGTCCAGCTGAGGGAAACCACAGGCCCCAGACCAGTGGAGAGCTCCATGGAGGGACAAATGCATGAAAGGAGTGAAACCAGAGAAGGAGATGAGACCTCATGGAGGCCTGGCCAGCTGAGGTAGATACCTTGGCCCTGTTTAGAGGCTGCAGAAGATATTTGGCTGATAACAGCCAAAGCACTCTTACTCCAGAGAGAGAGGTTGGAAAGAGCTTTGTCCCTGACCTCTGCCCAGGTGTGACTGTAGGGTTAAATTCAACATTGGTCTTCTAGACGGGGAATGCTGATTTTGTCTTTTTAGCTCACCAACCATTGCTGGAGAACACAAGGCTTGTGTTCTAGCCACTTCACTGCTGTATATATTCTCTGTTCTGTGTTTTCAGCATTCTTGAGTTCTTTCTTGGTCTTCCCCAGATGCCGTCACTGGATCCATAATTCAAAGACTTGTGTAAAGATTACAGGAACACTCACAGAGAGCAGCACAGACCCTGTGAAGGCACCTGAAAGTGAACTTTAAAGTTCAAGACTAGGTTTTCAGGAAGGTAAAATTGCTCATCATTCTTTCCTGCCCTGTGCCTCAGTGTGCAGGGGAAGGGGATGGTAAAAACCCCTTCCCACTGTCTGCTCCTGTCTTCCTTTGTCACCTATGGCTATTCAAGTCATAGAGGTTGTTTTTACTTCTCCTGGGCTTTCTTTAGTCACCAGAGGGGATCTTGAAAGACAGGTCTGAGGCTGGCACAGTCACACGAAAGAGAATTGTGAAAGGGGTAATGGCACCATGCTTTGCCAGTTTTTCATCAGCTAAGCCCTGATTTGGATCTGATTCTATTCTGCAGCCAGATGAGAGAGGGCAAATTTAATAATCCAAATAAGTGTGCAGCTTTTTGAGCAATTAGAGAATCAACTGGTAAATACAAAACACATCTCACTTGTGACAGATGACTCTATTATAATAACAAAAGTATGAGTTCATCATATTCAGGCATCTTTAAAGTTTCCCAAAAGTAGAGAATTAATGCAACGATTCAGCTATAAAAAATGACAAACTTATGAACACCCAGAAGAGGAATTTTGAAGAGAATTTTTGGCAACCTTAAGTACGGTTGTAGTACCAGCCATGTTACTGAAGCAGAGGTGTAATACGTAACTGTGCAGAATATGTAATTCAGAATATTGTAATTCTGACAACTTCTTATTGTATAGATCCACATCTGTAACAGAAAAAAATGTTGCAGAAATACTTCTTATTTATTATGATAGTTCAGAAAACTGAATAGAACAATCACTCCCTGTCAAAACAACCAATGAAATTACCAATGTAGAATGTTTTGAACCAGTGGTATCTCTTAAGTAAGAAATCTGTCTTGGGACATTCTAGACTAAATACAAATACCTGAAAAGCAAGAAACACTTTCAGTTTCTAGGTCTGGAAAGTCAAAAAAAGAAAAAAACAACCCTTGAATTTATTGTTTATGAGCTGGCTAGAACTAATAAACTTTGGCTAATTTAGGTCTTTTTTTTTTTGCTTTTTTTTCCCCCCACCATTTTGTTTTAGAGGAGGCTGGAGCACATAGTCCAGATCTGAATAATAGGAAGGAACTCTCATTAAGGGCCTGGGTTATTTGATAATAACCATGTGAGGCTGCTTCAGCAGAGCTGAATATTGCAAAATATTAGAGAAAATACTCGAGAGATGGATTAGCATTCAAAACTGCATGCTGAAGGTAATTAATTGTTTGATTCTCTATCAGGTGTGTATACTTTCCCTTCTGTACCAAGTTTGAGGTTACTGGAAACAAACCAACTAACAACAAAGAACAAAGGAAGAAAGAATAATTTAGAACAATCACATTTTCCACAGTACCAGCTAAATAAATGCCTGAACAGGCACCTGGATATGCTTGCTACTTCCAAAAAACAAGATAAGGATGAAAGATAAGCACCTGCCTTAAACAGCATTTCTAGAAATTATTCAGCAAATAGCAAGCAAATTACACTGGTCTGAGATTCCATCACTTCATGCAGGCAAGGATGGGGTCAGTATTTTAGTAGAGGAGTGGAATATGGAAAGCCAAAACCTGGCTGGAGTTACGACCGAAGGACATGAAGGGCAATATAAAGAGCTTCTATGGGTGAACTGGCAGTAAAAGGAAGATAAGGGAAAATGTGGGACTGCTGCAGAACTGGGTGATTAAACTGGCCATAAAGGCCAAGGGAAAAGCAGAGACCTCTTTCATCTGGACTTTGCTGGAAAAAAACCTTTCCACATCTCTCTAGCTTCTGTGGCTGGTAGCTGGGTTTGGGGAGAGGAGGGAAACTACCCACAGAAAGTTCCATTCTGTCAAAATGGCCATATACAAGTCCACTGGACCACATGACACTCATTTGAGTGTTGAGGGAGCTGGCCAGATTTATTTTGTGCTCACACCCTATGATTGATTGGATTTGAAAGTCCATGACATATAAAAGACTGCAGGTGACTGAACGAAGGCTAATGTTACACAATTAAGTTCAGTTGTGTCTGACCCAGTGTCACTGACTTCGGGCTTAGTGAGCATGGGGTAAGGAGAGAATGCCATTCTATCTTGTCTTTATGAGGGCTTTTGGTGGGCTTCCTCAATAACCTTGTAACAGGGGAGATGTGGCTGGGGTAGGCAGACCGTGTGTGTGAAAAACTGGCTATACCCCCAGGCTTGAAGGTTGTGTCTCCTTGAAGTCTTGACTGATGCCCTGTTAGGAGGGGTCAGGGATCAATACTGGAGCAAGTCTTTTTTGACAAGGTCACCACGCAGGGGGTGGTACAAAGTGCCCCCTCAGCAAGTTTTCAGCTGGTCCTCTTGCCAAACTGGGGAGATCAGTTGATACCCAGGAGGCCACCAGACAGAGCAGACTTGCCAAGCTGCAGGAGCGGGCCAATGAGAGCCTTGTGTTGGTCAACAGAGACAAGGGCAAAGTCCTGAATGTGGGACAGACTATCCTCATATCATATCCTACAGGCTGAGAACCAGCTGGCTTGGAAGTAGCCCAGCAGAAAAGGGGCTGGCTGTGCTGGTGGACAAAAGAAGTTCTTCATGGGATTTCAACACCTGCAGGGCTGCATTATCCATATGAGCTCTGTGTGCAGCACTGGTGAGGCCACACTGGATACACACTGTCCAGTTTGGGAGCAGCCAGTTCAGCAGAGGCTGCTGAGGTGGTAGGGCCTGGAGCACATGCTGTGTGAGGAAGTGGGCTTGGCCACAGCAGGATCTAATTACAATGTGCACCTTCCCAGAGAGAATTATAGGGAAAATGGCACAAGGCTTTTCTCTGAGATGGTCACCAACAAGATAAGAGACAAAAGTGAGAAGCTGCACCCAGAGATACTCCAATTGTGTGTAAGAAAACAAAAGTTCAAAGTGAGAGTGGTCAAGCGGCAGAACACTTTACCTGAGTGGCTGTGGATTTTCCATCCTTGGAAACAAAACTAGACAGGAAAAGACTTTGAGCGACCTAGTTTTTCTTTGAAGATAGCTGTGGAGGGAGCAGGAGGTTGAACCAGTGACCTGCAAAATATCTTGCCTAGATTTAGTTTTGCTGTCATTATAAATATACTTTCTACAAGACTATCCTTGTGTTGGGGGGAACAGTATTGGTGACTGGATAATCATCATGTCTCGGGGATTTCTGATATTACATCCCAAAGCTTCAGTACAGCCATCATGTTGTTTTGTAGGTGAGTTTGGGTGGTGAGGATAAGGGCAGTAGTACTGTTATTGCAACTTAATTAAATATTAGGTAATCACACAGTGTCTTCTGTCCACCAAATTCACGTGCATATACTGATGTTTGACCTCTGCACTCTCCTGGGTAAGCACAGCGTGGTGTGGTCACAAAAGTAAATGTCAGAAAGTGCCGAGGATCCCATCTGGTACAGAACGTCCTGTTTAATACAGGGTGTGTCATATTGTTACATGGTCAGTGCAATTTCTCATAGGAAGAGCATACATGAAAGGGTTTCCCCTGCATTTCCGTTGCCAGAGGTGTCTTTCTGGATGTGCAGGACACAATGTATTGGGAGAACTCAGACTTCCCTGTAAGGACAGATAAAACACGCATGTGCAAGGGGTGTGCTGCCAGATTGGTACTTACTGTGCAACTTCTCTGAGCAAGACAATATTGCTTATGCTGTGAATCTTACATGTCAGACTTGCTTTGCATGCAGGATTTATCTGTCTGGGACTATCCTAGATATCACCTTGCAAAATCTGTTTACGTATCCTGTGATGTATCGGGCATTTTCAGATATATTCAGAAGTTATGTGTAGCCAGGATTTGGAAAGACAGTAGTCCACCATGTCAGTGCTCCAGTGGATTGCAATGTACAGAGTAACAGCGTGCTTGGATTTTTCTTTTTTTTTTTCCACATCTTGATAGGTGTAAATGTTCACTCTAACACTTATAAAATCCCCTTCTGACCACTGTGTGCAGCAGGAGCTGGCAGATATTCCACAGAAAATCCAATCACTGATTTTATTCCAGGGAGGTTTCCAAGCTTGTTGTTTCTTGTGGTCTATGTTCCTTAATATCAGCATGTTGATTTCATGTCCAGGTCTCAGATGAATTATTGGTGTTTTTATGTGAGATTAGATTTGTCCTGCTATTGTCACAGTTATTTTACTTTTCCTACTTGAGGGCTGCTCCCCTGCCTTTTATTTTGTGCTGGCTCTCAAGGCAATTGTTATTTCAGGATTGTTAATTGTGTCTGCCAACTCCCACATAGCTCCTAGAGCCTAACCCTGGATGGGGTGACACACCACCTTCTATTGCCTATCCTTGGAATTAGGACCTGTCTCTCCCAGAATGACATGCACACTTTGCTTTTCTCTAGGCAACTGCAAATAGCTCTCACACCTGGAACTAAACAGTCAAGACCAGGCATGCAGAGTGTAGTATCTCATATCCACTCTGGAATGGGCAGAGGGGAAATTATTACGTAATCACCAGAAGATTACATCTTAACATTAAGCTTGTGAATAGCTCCTTGGAGCCCTGGGATTACTTACTAATTTTTTCCCCTTCTTAATCAGGAATATATGGTTTTCCAAGTCCGTGTTTTAAACAGCAAGTGAACCAGATCCTCCTTACTTTGGGCAAGAGATTAAAAGCTAGTTTCACAAGAATGTCATTGCACTCTTTTAAGTGCCCCTTATTTTAAGGGAAATCATTAATTTTTCTTGTAACTGTAGCCTTACGTAAAATACAACTTCCTGTACAAGCTCCTCCTTCCCTGTTGATGCAGACTATTTACAGCAGAAATAAAGAGCCACAAAATTAGAGGAAAGATTCCTTTGTGTGGCTCCATACATTTATGTAGTAAAAAGTCTTCATCACTTCATGTAATGTTTTCTGGTACATCAGCTCTGACACTCTCAGACTTAAGACCTGAAGAAGTTTCAAATACTCTGATAAAGAACCCAAGACACCACCACTAGTCCAGCACAAAAATATTTTTTCTGCATGCTTGAAAAAGTGTGTTGTCCAGAACTAGACTGGCCTGAGGTGCAGGAGTGGGCAAGAGCACTGCATGGTACTGAAGACTGACCACTCAGGTTTTCAGGAGGATGCTCATGCAGAACACAAGTTCTGTCTGAGGCTAATACCTCAGGAAGTAAGATGTTAAATCCATGTGATTCAATAACCTGTAAACATTTCATTTTGATTTCCAGAAGAGTGTCTTCAGATCCTTTCCCAAAGGCTCTTAATATCAGAGAGTTTAGGTTTTTATCTTTGACTAATGTATTTGGGTCTTTTGTACTAAACCAGCCTGCTTTCTCCAATTGAAAGTGTAACATTCATCAAATTTTCTATAATACTTGGGGTTTTTTGAAGGGGGTATAATCTGTGGAATGTAGGCAGAGATAGTTTTTTACTGAGACATATTTGGAGCAACTGATATACCTTATTTTAATATTTGCCTTATAAATAATATAATAATTTCAAATACATGGAGATTAAACCTTTATACTTTTGTGGCTTCTCTCTTAAACAAGAGTGCCAAGAGGGTTTCTGAAGCATGATGTGGTAGGTAGGGTTTACTGACATGCATTTGGCTGCATTACTCATCACCAGTTGGACTAATGGGCAGGACACCCTAGATATTGTCATTCCTATTTTTATCCAGCAGGAGAAGTTGATACAATAGACACAATTACATCTGTAGAATTTCCGAGGTAGTTTCTCATTTTCTATAAATACCAACACCTTCTTTGTCAGGAATTCTGATTTAATAGTGCTTCTTCAGAGCACCACATCTGAGAGAGTGCGTCCTGCTGGATATGTCAGTACTGGGAGTCACGGTGGGAAGTAGTTCCAGCTGGAAGGAGGAAAGGGGAATTTTGCAAAATTAGCATCAAAGGCTTGGTCTTTTAAATATTTCAGTGCATACATAGGCATACTTCTGTGGGCAGTACTGTTTACTGCATTTTCACAGTTGGAACCTGGTTTTTTGAATTATAACAAATCTGTCACCTTGGAGTAACTAATTATATCGCACACCATGGCCTCTCAAAACTTCACAATGCGTCCTGAAATGAGCTCAAGCTTTCCATCCTAAAAGACAAAGACTCCTTTCCCTGAAGCTAAAAGAATACCCATGTGTTGTTAGGAGTCCCCTGCCAAAGATGTGTATTGCCAAAGACACAGCTGAACAGAACTAATTTCATTTTGCCAGGAGCATTGACACAAATGCAAAGTAGGTAGCTTGATAAATCTGCTTTACTTTTATTATTGTAGCAACAATGTTAGCAGGAAAACCTTGATAGAACTTTCTTTTTGAAAAACATAATTCATGATATTAATCTAGCATGACTTTGTACATCTCTGAATTAAGCAGTTGGCCCAAGCTATTTTTCTAGGCTTCCTCTGGAGAGGTGGAGGTAGCCACAAAGGTGATTCATCCCAGATCCTTATCCTAGGATGGGATGTATTGCTTTCTGGTGTCTTGCAGTGACACTGTGGGAGCCTAGCCCAGTGATGTTAGCATACATCACTAATTCATAGCTGAGTAGAGTTAAAAGAGGTGAATTCTGGCCTACCTTCTACCACTGTGATTGTAAATCTGGAAATTCACACAGTGTCACATTGGCTGGGAGATGCCAGTGTGCCATTGACAGCCACAGTGAGCTGTGGCAGTGTAGCACTTACTCCCGTGTTACTGGGAGGCCAGCCTGCGGCTCATGGATTGCGGAGCTGTGCCATCGCATCCCTTCTTGGTGATCTGTAATCATCTGTCCCCAAGGTCATAGTGGCTCCTAAGACACAGCTGTGGGAGGAAGCCAGCCAGCCAGGGATGTTCAGACCACTGTTGACAGGTAGCCTGAAAAGCAGAAGGTCTCCTAGGATGTTAGCAGGAAGGATCCAAGGATGACCTTTGGGGATCTCTGAGGGTCTAGACCTACCACATCTTATCTTGAAGCTGCTCCCAGAGCTCTCCATCCCCTTGATTCTTCAGGGTATGTGTCTTGTGACTCTTGGGCCTAACTAGAGCCTATGTGTAGTTCATTAGATTGTAAAGAATAGTCACTGATGCTTAATTAGATTTGTTACTTTAAAAGTATGCACACTATTAAAGTTATTATGGAAATATTATCAGAGGAACAAAAGGCAAGGTGAATGCTTAAAAACCTTTCCTGATTAAATGCAGTAAGCATTCTGTGTATGCAGAACTGCCAGCAGTTTCTCTTTCTTCTCACCATCTCTTATCCTTTGTGAAAACAAAGAAAATATACATGTATCCCATCTTGAAAATAAAGCCTTTTCAACAAAACTCTAAAATAAGCACTTCACTAAACTCATTAATTTCTCATATTAATTTTTATATTTTATAAGGTCAATTACCCCATAACACATACTTGCATGCCTTCTTCAACAATATTTTGATAGCATTATTTCAACACTGAGAAGAGACTTAGGCTCACCTGCTTCATTGTTTAAAAGTTTGACCATGCAGATATCCTAAAATATCTGGTATGAACACATTATGACTTCCCTGAGAACTTATGAGTTATTTGATGTTAAAACATCCTTAATCTGTCTTCTTCACCGAACATATTACTCTACATCTTACTTTTATAACATATTAAATATTTGTGTTTTATCAATATTGTTAACAAAATATTGATAATGAAATACATTGCAAATATTATGTGAAAAATAAGACTATGCTACTTCACATATGTTCTAAAATTTGTCATAGGAATAGGAATTTTAGCTATGCCTTTCAACACCTTTGATGGTTTCTATTGTTTTACCTATATAACATGAATGCCTATAAATATTAATTTAAATTGTAAATAATTTAATATATGGAACAAACCCTATGGATATGTGATTTGGATTTTTTCAACTAGAAGAAGTAAATTGAGGCAGATTCACATTGCAACAGCTACTTCCATGACTTGGCTTTTGAAACAAGTCTTGATGAATATTATTGCATAGGTATTACACTTTATTACAGTTACTATCAAGAATTTTCAAAACATAGTTAAAATACTAATTTTTTTAATGAAACCTAGAATGCTCAGCCTGCTGCATTTTACATTGAACCTTGGTGTTCCTTAGAGCATAACCCTAGCAATATTTCAAAAGGGAGCATTTTCAGGGGCAAGGCAATATAAAGCCTCTGAGATGGGGAATTTTTGCTGCTTGGATAAATAAAAATAGATAGGATAGTAGAAATCATGTCTTCTGTGGTGTTCAGCCTGTGCTGATTTATGCTTTTTGTTTCTTTATCAGTGGATATCAGACTGATATCAGTCTTCTCATTTCTATAGATGTTTTTGTTACGGGTTTTCAAGTTCACCTATCATTTTTATTTGTCATTACATTGGATTTCTCTTTGTCCAGATCAGGCTGAAAATGTTTCTTTCAGTTTTTTCCAAGGTTTTCATAGGGAGGAAAGAGGACTGTATTGTTCTGAGTGACACTGGCATGCAAATAAATAACACTGAAACTTGGAAGAGTGTTAATTAAAAATTATTATAACCTGACTGACCTGACTTGGCATCATGGTATCTTGCCAGACTGGCTCTTTATTCTTACGCGTGTCTGATTCGTGTTTGTGGTGTGAAGCTAATGAGCTCATGGAATTGTTTGGCCTAATTCTGCTCTCTTTATACTGCAGAAGTTTTATGTGAGGAGGAACAAGGAATATCAGAATGAGGTTCATTGGGTATGACTCATGGTGATTAACCCAAGTAATATTTGGTATAGATTACTATTTTAATAAATTCATGTAGATGAAATATTTGCCCTGTTGTTTGTTTACCTAAATGAGATTTACATTGTTTTAAGACTGGTTTACACCTGTGTGTAAGCTCCACTGGCTTCAGTGAACATTTTTTGTGATCCTTACCTGTGTGAGGCCATACAGGGACCACTGAAACAAATTAGAATGTGTTTAATGATGTAATTAATCAACAACAATGTAACACTCAATTTGCTGTGACTTCTAATCACATTGCCATCATTTTAGCTCTCCAGAAGAGCAATTTGGGTGGCTGTGAACAAGAAGGACTGGAATCTGACTTAGAGAGGTCTCTCCAGTTAAAAGAGAAGTAGATCTTATCTTTACATCCATATGAGCTATGTGGACATAAAAAGGCTGTTCCTTACAGTCTTTGAAGAGAGATGGGTCTAACGATTGTCCTGATCCTCTTTCCCATTCCCAGAGGGACACTGGGCTGTGGGCTGGGGCTATGGAAGATGCAGGTCTCCCACCTCAGCCCGCCTTCCCAGCTGGCTGCTGTGCTCATTATCCGGGGTGGAGCGCCCCTGTGACACACCTCTACAGCATCTTGTTTTAGAGTTACTTGGCAGGAGCGCTGCGCTGAGCTGTGCAGCCATATCCTGCATTTAACTATAGGGTTACATGAGTAATAAGTCAGGTAGTTCAACCAAAGTTATTCAAAATATGTAGCACAGCTGATGCAATTACCAAACACATGCTGTGGGACCCCATTCCTTGGCCAGTTCTGTATTCAGTAATTGTCAGTATGGTTTGACATGTGACCAGCACATTCTCAATATGATTTATCACACTGTCCTTTTTTTACATCTCCTTTTCTTCACAACTTTTTTTAATATTTCAAGAAGAATTCCTGGGGGTTATTTTCTCTCTTTCTTGAGGTATGCAGTAGTAGCCACAATCTGACATTATGTTACATTGCATTATTTACAGTACATAAATGCAATGTCTTTAATGTCCATGTACCAGTAATCCCAGCAGGCCCAGGCAAAGTGAGCCCTACTTTTGTAGATATTTGGTTTGAATTTATGTCTGTCCATGCCTCTGCAAGCTTACAGTGTAGAAAGAGGAGACAAAATGGAAAGGTAATATGGACAGAATGGGTTGAACAGGGGGGATTCCCCTGTAGGTTTATTCTTAACATCGGCATCAAACTATTGGAAGGGAAGTTATTGCTGAGAAGTGATGGGAATGGGAAAGACAAATAGTGGCACAGTAGTATGAAGGGAAAGGGCAGAAAGAATGAATTTGATTCAGAGAAGTTTTTGGTGACTGACTTCATAGAAATAATACAATAGAAAGTGGAGAAAAAGTCCATGGTCAAATCACATGAGGAGTCAGTCCAAAATTTCCAAATAGGTCGCTGATGTTTGCTGGCAGCTTTTAACTTCAGCTGGAAGAAAAGAGCCTCTTTTCTCCACAAACCAGAATTAATCTGTAATGCTTTTCTCCTCCAACTCAAGTGACTTGTGTTAAGAGGGCAGCTTTCAGACAAGGACCTTGGACCAAGTCCTGTTTGGGTACAGTGGAAGATTTCCAGCTGTATTTTAAAGCACCATTCACCTCTTGTGTCTGAACTGTTAATTTGCAGTGGGGTCACTCCCAACTTCGACTACTGCTAGGACGTTAATGGTCTAAATAACTGCACCTGCTATGTTAATGAAAGTGTGCAGAAAAGCTCAAGTAATTTAGAAAATTATGTGTTGTGTTGGGGTGCCAAGAAGGATAGAAAGATACAAGTGGCAAGAAGTTGGTCAAAAGAAACGGGGATTTCAGATCACTTGCTGTATTATTGCCACAGTGTTAGCAGTGCTGCTAATGCTTTCAGTATTTTACTGACTGTATTCAGCTTTGTAGTTGAATGTGTTGCAGAGTGGGAGGGCTTTTTGACTAAGAGAAGGAATTGAAATAATGTTTATTTTTTATGTGGTCCTTCTTATCATTTTACTGGCAGGTTTTTAAGATTGTGAGATTTGTTTAAGACCAATCCCTAGCAAAAAAATAGGTCATTAGGCATCTTTGGATCAAAAAAATCACAGGAAAACAGAACTGGAATGAACTTTAAACAATTCATTCCTTGCTCCAGTCTGCAAACATATATACCAATATGATTCCTGATAAATGTTTGTCTAAACTGCTTTTGAAATCCTTTGCAGCCTCCTCAAGCAATCTATTCAAGTCCTTATTATACCTACTGTTAAAAGAAGCCATTTCTAATGTCTAATCTAAACCTCCCACCTGCAGTTCACACCCATTACTTCTTATCATGCCATGCTGGGCATGAAGAACAGCTTAATTCTCTTCCTCTCTGCATCCATCTTTTATGTATTAGATAATGCTTGCATTCTCCTGCATGTGCCTTTTTCTGTGCAGCTGGACTTGGATGAATATAGATTAAAGGAAAAAAAAATAAGAAAAAATCACATTTCTGGCTGAGACAGTCATTTCAGCTGCTCAGGCAGCAAGTGGAAATGGAGGAGTTAGAAAATGCTGGGCAGGGCAGGGTGATTTGCTTAAGGCGATCTGAGGCCCTAAACATAGCACACGAGAGAGGCCGGTGCTGCCTTGTGTTGCACATCTCTCATGACAGTGCCTGTTTGGCATTTCTGTCTCACCTGCCCATGTCTCAGCCTGCATCTCTCCCCCGTCACCTGAACTGTGGCCAGGAACTGTAGGTGCTTCTGTGGAGCCTGGTTTTCAGGGATTAGGTCAGTTGTCTGTTTCCATTTTCAGTTGTCTCCATTTTTTAACTCAGAGATGGGTAAGAAAAAGTAGGGAATCAGAAATGTGGCAGCTGGTAACTGACCCACACTCTTTAATTCAGCCTTCAGAATTCATACTCCAAGATACAGGAGATATCCATGAAATACCTTCCTCCTTCTTTCTTCACATCTTACAGGTCCTGGCAAAGATCCCCAAAACCCCGTTGTCCAGAATTATCCCTGGCTGCTCTTAGCATCTGCTCCAGACCAGTATCCCTTAGCATGGGCACAACAGAGGCTTCCCAAGTATCCTGCAGACATTCCTAGGCACTTTAGGAGCACAAATCCTTTGGCTGTCCACTCTGTCTTCTCCCAGGCGTCCCAGCCGTGACAGCCTTTCCTCATGGATCATTTGGATCACGTATATGGTGATAGAGTCTCTAAAACTGCAAATTTACTTGGTGCTGCCTATGCTTTGGATGCATGGAGCAGCTCTCCAGTTCTCCTGGTATGAGGCACACACGTGGGTGGGTGAAATCTGTATCTCATGGGGATTTTGTGGGGTGAACAGTGCTTTGTTCCTTTGGGGCTGACAACTGAATGAATACACACAGCAGTTCGCATGATTTAAAGCTATTGTTTGCAAACCTGAATAATCACTGTGGTCACATTTTATTTTCTGTGATGAAGCCCATAAACTTACTTTTAAATTAAGAAAACTCATGTTCTTCTGCTAGTTTGTGTGATTCTGAGAGCTGGGACCTGAAGCATATGACTGTAGCACTATTTATAATGTCAAAATATTTAGAGTGAACTGGATTCTTACGTAGTGGAGAGAAAATAATTTGTCATGTCACTTAATTTTTGAAAAAGAAAGCCTATAGAAATTTTTCCTCAAGTCCATGAAGTCTAGAATTGCCTCATTCCACTACAATAGTGAACTTCACAAATGTGCCATATGACAAAATCTTACCTGTAGGCTAAATTTGGAAAAAGAAATCTCCATTTTGCTACATTTTCTGAAAGAACACCATTTGTATAACTCTGATTTTTTTTTTTTTTTATTTTAATAGAGGAAGCCATTTTCATATCTTGGAATGGGAGTGGGTATTAATGTTACAGGTATAGGAGTTGGTATTATCTGTGATTACATGAATCCCAGTTGAAATGAACCTGGAAAAGTCCCCCAAGCATTTTCTGTTGATAACTGTGACACCCAGTGGTTATTTAAAGTATAAAAATGTAGTACAGTAGGATTGCAATGAACCTAAAGGCTGCACAAAATACTGAGGGTTATACAATAAATATGTGCTTTTAGAGTAGTACTCTTTTCCTTGGTAATGTGTACATATACTAAATATAAGCTATTTTAGGAATTGTGAGGCCTTATTCTATGTTTTGCCATATTTACACAAACACACACACACACATAATTTATGTATTTATTTGTACAAAGCGTTTTAATACTTTGTGAGGCTGATGTTATAACTCTGGTGAAACACTGACAAAAAGTAGCTGTGAAGTATGAAATGGCTTTTAATTCTTGTTGGTGAGAAGCTGGCTCAGAAGAAGTCTGGGAGATAAAGGAACCTTGTTTCCTCTCCTTTGTTTGCCACTGACTCATTGTGTGGCTTAGAACAAATTGCTTGTGTGCATGGCTGATAATCAGTCTGTTCATAAAGGTGCAAGATGTAATTAGTATTAATCTAGGTGGCATTCACCTCCAACCATTTATGCCAGAGTCAAGAATGATGAAGTTATATGCTGTGTATAATGCCTCATATTTCTATTCCAAAGCATAATATTACTTTATGAGCTGTGTTTTATTACAGAGCACTGAATATGGATTTACTCCCATATACCTGGTAAATGAGAAATTAAACCCTATTGTTTAGGGATCACTGACCATTAAATATTTACTCTTGGTGGCATGTTTAAAATAAAGGAATGCCCTCAAAATTCAGAATGCCTAATTGCACTGGACCAAGCAGCAGGTGCCCATTATAAATAGATTACTGTATCTGTTGTTTGGGAATGTCTCAGGGACCTCCTGAAGCGTTTTCTTACAGGTAAGAAGAGTTACACAGCAAAAGGAGCAATGTCAGAAGGCATCCGCTTACAAGCTGGAAATTAGATGGAGCTGCAAAGTCAGTTGCTGCCTTAGGCCCTGTCTTGGCTGCATTAGCTGTGGTTATACTGTGTGCCTCAGCAGTGCTCTCCAGCTCCCCATGTGTGTGCCTTGTCTTCATCCAGAGCTGGGGTGAAATCTGTATTCCCACCCTTTATTCATCTCTACCCTACCCGGTTTTCATGCAGGGAAACTGCAGCCAGAAAGGGAGAAACGAGACATTCTGGCAAGTCCAGCCATATCAGGGTGAGGAGAGGACCAAGACACACACACAAAAACACCAGGTGAATAGCTGTGCTACAGTATCACTTTGCAAGAAAATAAATATTATCTGTTTCACACTATTTTTTTAATCATCATCAGAGTTTCATATTTAATAGGATCACATGAAATATCAAGTTGTAAAATCCTTAAATGCTGAATTCAGGATAAAAATACCTTAAAACAACTGCACATGTTGGAGCTGAACTTACTTATCATTAAAAAAAAAACAGGCTTGGATGTTATTCCTTGGAATTCTGTAACATCTAGTAGTACTTGTTTCACATCTGCTGCCCCAGTCTTTACAAGGACACAAAAAGATGGAAACAGAAGAGTGAAAATGAAGTAATGCTTGATAAAGTGCATTGTTTACTCTGTTGCTAACAGATTGTCACCCACTGTTGTTAACTGCAGGATGAAGAGTGCTCTTGTCTTCCAGCTTCTGATAAGAACAAATGTATGTGATAAAATGTTGTTCTAACACAAGAATATATACTGGTGCTTTCTGATATACTAACATATGTTTACACTTGACTCAATCCTGGTTTAGTCTCCAGAAGGAGATGGTGAACAGATCTTTTGCTCTTTAACCCAACCCTGAAATATGGATATGCAGAAATTTGGTTTTGCTTGGTGTCCCTCCAGCTGTTTATTCTATACTCAAATGACTTGAATTCTGGCTCTGGGTCATTGATGCCTACTCTTGGTTTTGAATTATACGTAGCTCATTTCAACACTTCCACTAATTTGGCTGGTTGATTGTGTTTGGTTTTAGCCTTAAAAGTTCCATTTCATTCCTCAAAGACTGGACAAATCATGTTAGAAACCAGTTTGTCTTCTGCTTTGTTTATAGCATATTTTGCTAGCCAGCATAAACAAAGCCTAGGGCAATTTGCCGTCCTATTCCAGACAGGATGTCCAACACGTGCAAAGTCTTTTGTTTACACTGTGAACTGAGTTTGGAGTTTTTGCTTCCCTGTTCTGGATTCTTTATCCTAAAAGTGATGTCTCATCCTATGAGGAGAAAACTACAACTCACAGTGCACAAATCTGCATTTTTAGGTAAAAGATACATCGTAGATAAAAGAAATGTCTCCCAATACTTGGATTACAGGAAAAAAATTATGCTGAGAGAAGAAAGAAGTCTGCCATGTATGTTGATATTTACCTTAGTTTGTGTGTTGGGAAGAGCATACTTGAAAGACATGAGTAGTGATGTGCTTTATCCCTTCCCACACACTGGGGCTTGGCATGCCCTGGAAGAGAGTCTCCCAGTAATTGTTATTAATTGCTGTGATGCAGCACTCCAGTGGCTCATGAAGTGTCTCTGGTGTCTCACTGAAATGGAATGTTTCAGATACAGACATGAATATCATAAAAGACACTTTTCCCAATAAAGCTACACCCCTGCTGATTAGCCAGTGCCCTGAGGTCTGGTGATAATAAGGTCTGACTTAAACCTCCACACTCATCCCTCTGCATGCCTCCCTTGTGTGTCAAAGCAGCTCTTCCAGCACTCAAGTTCATTTCAGTAGTTAAAATTTGGCTCCTCACTCTCAAGAACATTGAGGTCAGGCTCTTTGTGAGTGATTGCTGCTAGACATGCACATTAATTTATCAATTTCAGGGAGAAAAACAAGAAAAGGGGAGAAGGAAGAGAGCTTATGAGTGGAAAAAGAGCAGGTAGGTGGCTGCAGGAGCAGCCCCACAGCCTGGTGGTAGCAGGGTGAGCCACCGTGCTCTGTCGGGAGATCAAAACAAGTGGATCCGCCCTCATAATCTTCTTCTTGCACAACCCCTGACATGGCTGTGTGTGGCTGTGTTCCACGCTCAAAAGAGGTGAATAGAGGACAGTCCGCTGACTTAAACAGCATTTAGAGGAGAAAGAAGTGAATTTTTAGACAGTGTCTGTAGGCAGTTCACTGAGTAAGCTGGCGAGTATAAAGGATGTAGTAAGCAAGTTGATTTTGTACAGGGTGCAACTAATTTAATAGTTACCAGACCAAATTCCTGCCTTCTGGTGTTTTGAATTCTGAGGTATGAAAATAAAATGTGTGAAGTACAAAATAGAATTTCTAGATGGTGGGAGTGAGCAAGATTTTATTAAGAATGTTTGTTTAAATACTGCTACAGCAGATGTAATACAGATCATTCCATCTCACTAAGTCACAGGAGTTCAAGAGTTGAAAATGGCCATTTAAAACTTGTGTGTATAAATAAATGTCAGAGAAACTGAATAAATTCTTTTCTCTTGAAGTTGAAAAACCTTCTCAGATGCTACAAATGACAGAAATTTCATCTTATTCACCAGTAAGCCTTTCCAGAGTAGTCAGTGACTCAGAGATTCAATGTCAGTCCTAAAAGCCTTCCAACCTGAGGAGAATATGAAATGATGAAGCATCCTCTGCTGCACATCAGCTTGAAGTACAGCACAATGCTGTTTTAGCACCCATGATTTTAGGAATACAGGCACCAGTCTCAAGTCACTGAACACCCCTGTTGAGGCAAAACAGGACTGTCCCTTTTCTGTGGAGTTTTTTGTTTGGGTTTTTGGAGTTTTGTTGTTGTTCTTCTTATTGCTGTTGTTTGTTCAGGTTTGGTTTGTTTCATTTTGTTTCATTTTGTTCCATTTTGTTGGGGTTTTTTTTTCGTCTTCAAGCACAGATAGCCAAAGGAAGAGGTAACTGACTGATTGATTACTTGTGACTGCTGAACGAAGGCCCCTTTAAAGAAATGTCTTTGACCTTAAACAGACAAAGACATCACTTGATAGCCTGTTGATTTGCAGTAGGAAATCACTTAAATAGAAATTCTTCCTGGAAAAGTCCTGTCTGCTGCTTTGCAGCAGCCCAGATGGAGCACTGTGCTTTGCTTCATCATCACTTACATTGTGTAGTATTCCTGTAGGAGTGCAAAGACTGGGCAAGAGACCAACAGAGAAATTTTTAAAGTTAGTGATATAATATTTCGGCCATTGATTATAGCAAGATTTCAACCCAGCTGTGCTGGAAATGTGCTCTATTAGTTTGGACAAGCCATTGCACCCATTGGGACTAAACAGCCTTATTTGATTTAGGACAGAAGTTTCATGATTAGCTTAAACCAATCTGAGACTGTACTGCTGCCAAAGGGACATTCCTCCCCCTGTTACATCAGACCAGGCACCCACATGACCATACAATAAACTGATCCATCTGAAAACCAGCCCTGGGTGGAGGGGGGTGGGGAAAGAGGGAGAGATTACTTTTTTAACTCAGAAAGTTAAGCAGGAAGCCAGAAGGTTGCTGGGGTTTATGAAATGGGTGGACTGGCAACAAACAGGGGGATGGAGAGGTGAGACAACCACCTCTGAGGCAGTGGGATTCAGCAGGTGAGGCTCATTTGAAGTCCCTTTAGCATGCAGTGTGACCCAAGAGGTTTTGCTCTGGAGGGAGAAGCAGGTTGTGCTGCCACACCAGCAGCTGCGCTGAGTGCCTTGGAGGGGTTGTACTTCAGGTTAGTTCTGGGCTTGTCCCATGCAGGAAACTGCTGTACTGGGTATGCTGCTGGAGTCTTGAGTTTTGATAACACAAACTTGTGTAGATGCACCCAGTGTGTACCTGGAGACACCACTGGTACTCATATGTTTTGACATTTTGAGATACTCCCATCGTATGAAAGTACTTAAGAGTCTGATTAAACTCTCCTGTTTAGGGGTGAGAGGCAGGAATATAGCAGAGCAAGTGTTGAGCAAGAAGAGACACCATAGGGATTTCATGTGGTTTGATCCCCACAAGAAACTGAGTCTTTTCTGTGGTCCTAGTTTGAAGCAATGGAGGTGTGCCAAGGCTGAAGCTCAGCTCTCTGTGTGGCTCCTGTTGGCCATGGTGCACTCAGTGTTTTTCCTCTTAGTGATCATTCCCAGCATAGAGCTCTGCTCTTCTCAGCTCCTGGGTGCTTCACCAAAGTAGTCTGTGAACTCACCTCTAGTTTAAATGTGCCTTTTTGAACAGCATCCTTTATTTGCCCTTTGGGTGTGTTTTGTGCACTTCAGTGTCTTTAATCACTTACTCATCTTTTTTGGGTCACTCTGGTAGTAAAAGACAGCAGGGGGCACCAAATCTGCATAATTCTGTTAAAATTGCAACATCTAGGTCCATGCTCATAAAATTTATTATGAGTACTTTCAATTTAACAGTTACTATGCAGACTTTCAGTTTAACATCTGTAATTTCATTCTAGCACTGATATTTTCTAAGATACCTCCTTGCTTCTCAAGAGTTGCAGTGGTGGAAGTTGGGGTTGAATTTCCACAGAAGTATATGCTTGGGCCAGCAGACTTTTCTCCTGCCAGTTGTCAACCTATGTTCTTCCCTACTGAATGCTGTAGGCTCCAGAGTTCATGCCCAGGAAGATACTCTCTCTAATACTTAATTCAGGAAGCTGTTTGTACTTGCAGAACTGGATTAGCTGAAGGCTTTGCTTTTCAGCTCCAAAGTATCCTGATACTGGCATTGTAAAAAGATTTTGTGCTGAAATCAGTGTTGGACTACCTAAAGGACTTCTCAATGGCCATGCAAAATGCTTTCAAGGCTGAAATAAGCAATGTAGCTGCCTCTGTTCTTTTGGAGAAGCTGGAACTCAACTGTCTTACAGGTCTTTAAGAAAACATCCTCTGCAAAATAAAAATTAAACGCAAAATATATTGTCTCATGGTTATTTGAGTATTGGTTTAAAAGTAATCTGTGAGCATAGATCTGATTCAAAAGCCTTCCTAAATTGAGTGGCTCATACTCATGAAACAGCTGTGG
The DNA here is from genome assembly GCF_030490865.1 of Poecile atricapillus. Classification (NCBI taxonomy): domain Eukaryota; kingdom Metazoa; phylum Chordata; class Aves; order Passeriformes; family Paridae; genus Poecile; species Poecile atricapillus. The sequence goes on from NC_081251.1 coordinate 99,317,745, forward strand.
GTACACTTAAAGAAGTAAACCTTACTATTTGTGTATATAACACATAAGTATTGTATTTTGGAAGTGCTTCAGGGCTGGATCCTCATTTGATAATATACAAAGAAAAGTAACATTGCAGTTTGACACTTTGAGAAATCTATTATTTGTGAGCTACTAGTAGTGTATTTCTGTAACACACTCAAGCCTGAGATGGTCATCATATGACTTTTTTTTTCTGCCCTGTATGCCCAGTCTTGGATTTCTATTCACCTAAATTTAAAATGCTTCTTTGAAAAATCAGACCATAAAGAGAGAGAATAAGTCATGCAACTAAGAAGAGAACCTAGGTCCAAGATATGACTGCTCATCCTGTAGCTTCTGGTAAGTCATTTTAGTGTCAGATTCATAAAATAATTTGGTTATTTGAATTGTAGGTTCAGCTGGGTAGGTGCATGCCTAAATAAGTAGCACTTCTAGACTTATTTATCTACTTTAAATGTAATCACTCATTGGATAAAATAGGCAAACAACAGACCTGCTAAGCTTTCCAGAAGAGCATGTTCTTACAGGCAATTGCTATTGTTTCAATCAGCAGGAAAAGAACGTCTCGTCAGATAACCAAGACTCAGGTGAGAGCAATTAATGTGCATATTAACAGCTTGGTAAGTGTCAAACATCACCTGTCCTACTCTGTGCTCAACTGATGGCACATGATCCATTGATTTGTGCACGTACAGTCTGCCCAATTTATGGGAATCATGTTGGGAAAATGCAGCTGGTTTTACTAACCATGATTTATGGTGAAAAACAAAAGGATTCTGAACATGGGATTGTGTAGGATCCTACCTCAGGTCCAGCACTAGTCAAAACTTTGATTAATATTTTGAGTAACATGGCAGAGAGGATTATTAAATAGCATCCAGCCATCAGCTGCAGAGGATCCTTTAACTGCCTATGAAAGGGTAGGATGTAAATTGAGAATCATCATAGAGTTCAAGAAAAAAAAAGTGTACACAACTCAACAAATTAAAATGAGAGCTACTTAATTTAGGTAGGAATAATTAAATACACAATAGTAAGAGTGGGAATAATCAGACAGCACTGTGAAACAGGTTGCAGAGCTAGCATATATGGCTTTAATTGCTCATTCTTTTTCCCAGGACCTATTACTTTGTTACAGAAAGAATTTTGTTTAGTTTCATACAATTTTCCTGCTATTGCAATGGTTCTTGCTATTCTTTTGGTGCTCTCTTCTGGATACTTGTTTAAAGTATCTTGTTTAAATTTGTTTAATTTAAATCAAGAGGAAAGAAAATGGAATAGGCAATTAAACATGGCAAAATGCTGACCATTCCAAGGCTATTCCTTTCTCTTAAGATGGTTTTTATCTTTACCAGTCTTCTGGAACCTCCTCTGTCTTTCTGAATTTCTCAAATATGTAGTCAGTCTGAGATTACAGCAACTTCTGAAATATAAACCAGACTGGAAATATGTGCCAGTCTCCTTAAATAAACTCACTTTCCTGGAGGGACATTTTATGCATATCTCAGACTGCCTCACAATGTTCTATAGTATGTAAGAAACATTTCTATTGCTGTCAAAGATAGTAAAATATTTCTTTTTGTGGAGAAACACATTTTCACAGTATATAGAGATGCCATAAAACTTGCATATTGAAGCAGAATCTCATTGAAGAAGTTGTGTGTTGTGAAGGGAGAATATCTGCTGTTAGCACTTGTGAATTTGAGAAATATTCAGATATGAAGTTGTGTGGCAATCCACTTTCAGAACATAATATGATAGTAAATTCAGATACCTCAGATTTGCAGAGTTTGGAGTTCATGTATGATGTTCAGAGACAGAAGACACTAAATAAGTTAACAAAAGAAACTGTGCATAAAATGAGTTTATACAACTATGATCTGTGCAGCTTTGGACTGAAATACAGTCAGGAAATTGCTCTTGCTTTATCTGGAGACTCCCCCCAGTTTGGTTTCACACCTTGCCTAGGAATTCAAACAAGCTGAATGTAACTTTGCCTTGCAGTACTGTTAAATTAATGTTCCTACAACTGGAATTCTAAACTCAAAGTTATCTTTTTAACCAAGACCCTGGCTGTGTAGTGGGGAACAATGGAAGATTTCATGCAGTTTCCATGTGCTTGTGTAGTTAAGAGCATGTTTTTATTGATTTAAAATGAAGTCCTTCACCTGACAATAAAGAATATTGATAAATACAATCAAAGAACTGAGAACAGTCTGATGTGTTTGGGTTCAATTCAGGCCTGGCAGCCCTGCAGGATGAAATAATCCAGGTAGGATAATTCTGGAACGGGCAAAGGCATAGACGGTCCCCAGCGCAGTCTCTGGATTTTAGTGTGGAGGTACCATTTGCTGGAGCAGAAGGATAATTAAGTTTTTGTTCCTCTTCACTTGCACCAAGATGATTAGCAGGGGAATCTCATGCTTCTGAGTTTTGCAAGGCAGACACTTTTCTGATAAGAATTGAATTTGCTCATTTGTGCAATTTGTGTGATGGTAAACAACCATCAGAGGACAGCTTCTGCCAGCTGCTGTGTCAGGCTTGCGGCGGTGCAGGCACACCTTGCCATGCTCAGCTCTCTTGGCTCCTCAGGTGAGTAGTTATTTAGCAGGCACATCAAACTGTTTACTCAGCTAAGTAAGGTCATTTGCAGTAATTCTGCCTTCCTTCCTCAGGATGCACTGCTTCCTCCTCTTCAAGGCAAAATGAGCTCAGTAATACCATTTGTGGATATCGCTCATCTTAATTAATTTTCCTAATGACTTATGCTACTTTTGTGATATTTTTTTTTTTTTTCTTTGGTTTTTTTTTTTTTTTTCTCTCTGGGCATGTATTACCCTGTCAGTCTGCTCCAGTCACCTGCCCTATTTATGGGTATTTAAACAGAAGGAAGTTAATAGAAACTCACATTTGGTGTGAATTTCCATTTCACTAATTCACACTATTCTTGCTGGGGACACTTCAGTGTTAAAGGAATAATAGTTTACAGCACTTTCAAAGCCAGATTACTTTCCCCCTGCAAGACAAAGTGGCCTTAGTGGGAACTAGGGCAGCTAAGTTGCAGTGCTTGGAAATTTACACCCTAATTATCACAAATTAGCTTCTCCATCTGGGCCAGAACAAATATGTGAAGAAACTCAGAAGGTTGTCCAGTGTGATACCTTTTCCTACAGAATGATCTCCACTGAGTGCACGTGGGTCATACTGAGAGCATCACAGTGGAAAACCCTTTTGCAGTTCAAATTAGCAAAAGTGCTTTCTGATTTTCAGTTACTTGAAAGAAGAAGGCAGCATGCATGTAAATTACAACAGTAACTGATGGATTGGAAACACCAGTACTGCTAAAACGTTGTATTTGCTCCCATTTCAAGCCTGAGTCCCGCAGCTTGGCTTAACTCAATAGCTTTGCTTGTGTTAATTACTTCAATGGACATGGAATTATTGCAACTAAAATAAATGCTTCAGAAGCCAAAATGACCCCTCAATGGAGTAATCATTGAAAAATATTTTTCTTTTAGAACACTATGTCCTCAAAGAAAACCTACCTGGAGTTCATTTAACTTCGGGAGTTGCTTTACAGTTGCTTTACTTGCAATCCAAAGCAAACTCTTAGAAAATCTCCTTGGGAAGAAAGAAAAAAAAAAAAAAAAATTAATCTCTGTTACATGTTGTTTCAAAGAAGTTTAGAGGTCAACAATTTATGTAGCCCAGTCAGCAGGAAACACACATGTAGCATCTACTTCTCTGAATCAGAGAGCTGGCTGATGCCAAGGTAATTACATTGATACAAGGCTGTTGTAGGTTCAAGGAGATGAGAACCGAGTTTCTCTGTAGAAGAACTAAATGCCTTGAACAGAGAAGAAGACTCTGTGTGTATGAGTGCGTGTGTGTGCAGTGCTTGTGAGTCATGATAGTTTCTAAAAGGCTGTTTAACTTTCTGAAGTTGATGTGAGTCATTGTTCTCTTCCCAGGTAATGACTAGTAAAGATCATATTTAGCTCTTCCATTTCTCTAGTAATCTCTGAGACCTGTGTTCCATTGATCTTCCAGTGAACAGCTGCTTCAGACCTCTGAGTGACAAGTGAAAGCTTCATGAAACAACACAGATCATTCCATTTGGAGAGCATAGATGACTAGAGCTAGAACCTGTCACTGCTCAACCTCTTTTGTCACATAAAAATGACAATTGGTTTTACAAAAGAAAGCTTGTACTGAGTGTTTAATATAGATACAAAACAAACGGTATTGGGAAACAAAGGTGACTTTGAATGACACAGAATAAAAATAGGCACAAGGGCAGGTTTTTTATTTATGACATCACAAACTCTTTTTCTTCCAACTATTCCTAGAGTTAAACTGAATATTTCAGAGGGCATACTGAATATATTAAAGATCTAGACCCAAACTTGTCTTGTGGTTTAGGCAAGTTTATCTAGACATTTCAAGTTTACAGAAAGAAAAAGAATTACAGAGTGGGTCAGGTTGGAAAGGACTACAGTAGGTCATCTGGTCCAACCTCCCTGCTCAGGCAAGTTCATCTGGAGCAGGTGGATTGTGTCCAGATGGCTTTTGAGTATTTCCAGGGAAGGAGACTCTACAACATGTCCTGTTCCAGTGCTCTGTCACTTGCACAGTAGGGAAGTTGTTCCTCATGTGCAGGGGCCTTCCTGTGTTACAACTTCTGCCTCTTGTCCTGTTGCTGGGCACCAGTAGAAGGCAGAACAGAAATTGAAATACTTGCAATACAAAATGCACTGGAACCTTCAACCAGGATTTCAAACCTTCTCTTCTCTGTAAGAGGAAGGTAAATTGCAGAGAATCAACTTGTCTTTCTTGTACTTCATCAGACTGGCAATAAAAATTTATTAGGATGTTAAAGCTAGGATTGCTAATGTATTAAAGATTTATATTTAGAATAAAAATGATCTTTCAGCACAGCGTTCTCATGAGATTTCTTGCTAAACATGTTCCCAACTCCTCCATTGCCACCTCCAACCTTTTCTTCTGGTATTTTTCCAATTTACAATATGAATTCTTCAGTACTTGTTGTCAAATGCTAAAATAGTTTTTACAAGGGATTTTAACTGAAGTGACTAGAAATTCTAAGTGATACAGAGTGCTATAATCATTAGTTTTACTCCTACAGTTAAAAATATCCCTATTTATGGGTTTTCTATTTTCTCTGGTTTAACATGAGGAATATGTTTCAAAGTTTAAAAGCTTAGAGGATCAGTTTGGAGAGGGTTTAAATTCAGTGTTTGATAAAGAGTTGCACTGCTGATGTGCTAATAATACAAGTCATGTTTTTTTGGCAACTGATTTATTTATTCCCTTTAAATAGAGGTCAGTCAAACCTGATACTAATTTAATGAGTTAGAGGACCATGAGACAGGGCTATAAGGGTCCTGAGCCTATGGCAACCAGATCATTCCTACTGTTACTGCAGCACATGCTGCTGTACACCTGCATGACCTCTCCTTCCTTTTGTACCATAGATGAGCCCGCCTCTCATAAAACTGCATCAAAAACAACTTTTCTGAATAAATAAAGCCATAATTTAATGTTTATATATTCATTAGTCAACACTGTTAGTTATGCAGACCATATTGTAGCTATTCATTTATGCGTGCAAGTTAAAAATGACTAAGACCATTAATTCACTGAGAACACATATGTCAGTTTGGTGAAATACTGATTTTTTTCCTAAATTGTGCTAAAGACACCAGGTCTAGGTTTTCTGCAACAGATTGTTGTTTTTGGGACAGCAGGGATGAGCATTCACTATCAGTCTCAGTACAGAAAGACAAAGAGGAAGAGCGTTTGGTTTAATATGAGATAATTTAATCATCCTCTGAGAAGGAGAACTTTTGAAGGGCATTGCATGTGTGACTTCGTTTTGGCATCTCTGCTCAGAATGATGGAGCCATGGTGTGTGATGTGATACAGCCTGCAGTGGGTGACAGCACCAGCAGGTCTTGGAGATTAGCAGAGTATTAAAGGGTGGGAAAAAATGAAACATTGTCAAAATCAGAGGAATCTGGCCCAGAATTTCAGTTATTTCAGTGTTTGGGCAAATGCATATCTTATGCAAATTGTCTTATTAGAGGTCTGCAGGGTCCTCAGTGACTAATGAAGAATTACTTATGAGAAAGCTTATCCAGAAAATTTGTTATTCCTTTTTCATTTCTTTGATGGAATTCAGTTATTCAGAATTGATGAAGTTGTAACCCACTCTCTCCCCAGCACAGACACAAATTAAATTCCTTCTTGGCAGGATTAAGCAATGCTAGCAAGAATTACTTCTGTATGCTTTCCATGTATTGATTTGAAGCAAAATAGGTAATGTCAAAGGCAATAAAGACTGTTTCAGATATTCCATGTTAAGATCTTACTTTCTATTTCCTTCATGGGCTCCCCTTTTTACGTTTGGTTTCCCCTCCAGACTAAAGGCCTTGACCAGTTCAGAAAAATCTTCTCAGGAAAACCACACAGATATCATTTTGCCAGTGCTGAAAATCTCATTACTAATTTATGGAAGATTCCAGCCTTACATGTATTGGAAAGAGGTAACTTTTGTACGATGAAGATGATTTCTGCTGTTGCCATGAACAATTATGGTTTTGTTTAATTCTAATCCTTCTGAAAACTCCACACATAGTTATTAGAGATGTATTGTAATTAAGCAAATCCTTTCCCCAATCCATTTCACTTTAAATCAGGACCTCCCCTGCAATTGCTTTTTCCACTTGTTTTTTCTACTCTGACCTGGAACCAAGGGCAGAGATCCTGTCTTTCTGGGGGGATTAATATCCTGTCAGATATTTCATCACTGGTGAGGAAGCAGTCTTGATGAGCTCCCAGGAGATAAAAGCTGGGTTTGGAGGAGGTATGGAAGTGAGAGGCAGTAGACAGGCTGAGACTATGAGCTAACAAGAAGGGAAAAACAGGCTAATGGGAAAGAACTGTGCAGTAGAGAGACAGAGGAGGGTGGAGCAATAGAGGAGAAAAGCATTTCTTAAGAATTAAGAGGTGGAATTATAAGTATCTATGCTCACAAAATTGCTCCACTAACCCTGCAGGTAATAGAAAAAGTCACAGATTCCCTGATGACAAACACTCTTTTATTTGCTAGCAGATCATGGGTGCCATGAAGAATCAGCACGTGTGTGTCCTGCCTCTGTGGTGCTGGCTATCAGAGCATGGCACAGAGCAGTACTGAGATCACTTAGCCCAGGAGAGTGATCTGAGCTGCAAACCTGAAGCTCTGGTTTTGCCAGTGGCCATTATGGACACGAGTGGGATTTTGTATAATTCTGATATGGGCTGGCAAGGGAACAGTAAAAGCAAAGCACTATAGTGTCATGCTCTGAACAGTTTTACTTTGCTCTTCAGGAACATTTCTGTATCACACATTAATCCATGCTTTTAAAAGTGGATTTCAATAATATGGAGTTTATAGCCTAACAGGAACCTTACAAATTTCACCTGGGACAAATGTAAAGTCATGTACTAAGCAGAGAATAAGCCCTGGCAATGAAACAGGCTGACAATTCTGCTGAAGATGACCTGAGACAGGCAGTGGAACAGGTTGCCCAGACAGGCTGGACTGTCTCTGTCCATGGAGGCTTTCAAGACTTGTCTGGATGAAGCCTTGAGCAATATGCCTGACCTTGTGTTTGTCACTGCTTTGTGCAGGATGTTGGACTAGAGACAGCCTGAAGTCCCTTCTGACATAAACTTTCCTGTGATCTTATGATAATATACTTAAAATTTATTCACCCAGGTCCTACAAAAAAAGGTGGGAACAGCTGGCAGTAAAAGGAGATTATTGTCAGTGGGTTTGCGAACTATTTTATTCTTCGTATCTGAAAATGAGACTTCATTAACAAAATGTCACTTGCCTTTATTATTGCAAAGATAACCTTTTGAAAATGAACTGACCATGAAATAATTGAGTAATTTCATCTAGAATCTGCAGATAATCCGAAATAATAATGCACAAGGGTGTGAAATGCTTCTATTAATCTCTGTGTGATATTAGCAGTAAAGCCCAATGATGGCAATTTGTACATAAGCATTGTTAATAATTTAGTATTACTTAAGGTTCACAAAAGAGAGAGTCACATGTATTATTAAAAATAATCTTTGAATGAGAGTTCTCTACTGTAATTAATGTAATGGCTTTTACTCTAACAGACACTCAGTAATATGTTACACTTAAACTACTCCTCTATGTTATGTAGCAATAATATATAAATCTTAAAACTATGAACAACTTCGGATGAGGGTGTTTAATCTCCCACTTCAGGGACTACAAGCCTTATAAAGACTTGTCCTTTAGGTTTATCCAGTTGTGGTAATTATTTGGGAGTTGAAAGGACTCATTAGCACTCCCTTCTCATCTCTGATGCCGTTCTGTAAATTAGCCACTGGAAATTTCTTTAAGTACCTTTGAATTCTTTCATTATCTAGCACAAAAGGTCATTTCACATAAAATCAAGTGCTCTGAGACCTGCTAATGTAAGGACGTCCAGAACTCATTAATCTATTAAATCTATTTTCACAATCTCTTTTCACAATTGGAAGTTTGTTTTTGAGGCCTGTCTGCTGCTCACCAGATGTACTCTGTTATTATTTACCTAGTGACTGAATTTTTGTGGTCCCTTCCTGGAGGTCCTCACAAAGTAAAAAAACATCCTGAAGTAAAAAAGTCCCCGATCCTGTTTGTGCTTTAAGCTGTGGTCATATTTGTAGAGTGATAGCTTTGCAAATCAGCATCTCAGTACTACTTGTACAAATGCAGCACCACCATCTATCCTCTTGTGACAACTCGGTGTGAAATTTGGATCAGATTGTACTGCAATCATACTTCTCAACAAATGTGCAAAATGAAGAAAAATTATTTCTGTTTACAAGCACCAAATCCAAAGAGGGATAACTAGCATTCCAAAATTTAATCTGCTCAAGGAAAGCAAGAGCCCTCACAATCTTTTGTAAAAACCTTTTCTCCATGGGGTTTACAAATGCACTGTCACAATCTGTTTGTGGGTACTGTGGGACAAAGCCAGCTCGTGTAAAAACTTGTGCTAGGAAATGTTGTCAAGCTTGAAATGCCTTGTGTACCAATCATCAGATATATTTAAAAGAAAGAGCTCTGATTAAACATGAGAGGAGAGAATGCAAACCCTTTTTTAATCAGTCTGAACAGAATTTACTTTCCGTTTCTTACCGACTTTCTACTTTGTCTGCAATTTGTCTCATAGCTCAGCTTTCTGATCATTTTTTCTGTTGCGTTCCCGAGTTACAGGTGTGAGCCACAGAGAGAGCAGCAATCCCTTCTGGAAATGGCTTGGGAATACCATGGAGGAAGCAGGAGCATTGGTGAGATTTTGAAGACGGAAGAGTGAAAGATGAGGTGCTAAATCTGAGACTGTGGCTGCTAAAATGAGCTGCTGAACATCAGAGAGCAGGAATTACTGCATTTCCCAAGAGTTCTGGAGAACCTCTGAGCCCTTTCTTTCTAGTAATAGAAATCCATGTGGGTCTCAAGAAGTGTTAAAATAAGAGTTTTTGAAAGCAAGAGTTTTTCATAAAGGCAAAAATATATTTTATATATAAAATATGTATCCTATGCTCTATGTTTATCTGGTCTGCCCATTCCAGGTCCCCTGAGCAGATAATGCTGCATCCTCAGCTCCCACGCTCTCCGCCCTCAGCTCCCTCACCCTCCATCCTGGCTGCTGTGCTGTACATTATTTCAAAGGAGCACAGCTGGGTGCTGGACTGTAATTTCTCATGCAGCTCAGATCAGGTCCATTAGTTTATTTGAAGGTTAGGACCAAGACCATAAAAGTGCATGAGGAGCTAATAGACAGACTGGTGTTCCTGCTGTGCTCATGGGGGCTTGAACAAGGGAGAAAATAGCCAGGCACATCCATATTATTTTCATCTTTTGCTTCACGATTTGCAGGAGTCTCATTCATAAATGACAAAGAAACAGCTCCCTGCTGTGAGGTCCTCATACCACAGAGAGCTGTAATGAGTTTGTAACAAGATGGAGATAAGGAAGATTTTTAGTGATTACTCAGACAAACCTCTGAGTGCAAATCAGAGATGTGCTGAGCAAGGGGTATATCTTTCCATCACTCTCCATGGCTTAAACATCTGAGGATACTTAAGGTATTCTCATGGTATTATGTAAGAAGAACTCAGTAAGACAAAAACATCCTAAATGCATCTTTATGGATTTTTTGCCTTCACTGTATGTCAGAAACTTTTGTAATTTGATGGCCACCAGCAGTAATTAATGGCTAGCAATATGGCTAGGGGCAATGTATGTTTCAAAGTCAGTATCAGGAAAGCCTCCATGATCTGGAAAGTCTTTGGCTGTGGAACTGTCTCCTTGCAAAATCACAAACAAGTATTTTGTCTATGTGCTCATTGAGGAGCTCCAAATAAATAGCTGGAATATAAATGGAGTGAAAAACAGGAGAATATTTACCTCAGAGTGTGGTGCTAAACTGAGGTTTAAGAGTTGTTACTGTTTTGGTCTTTTATGATAGCTTCAGTATATTTATATTTTTCATAGGTATGCATATATATTTGTGGAGGTGTATACATACATATAAGTGCTCCTGAAGGAAATGTTTTATTTTCATTTTCTTAGAAGCATCAGGTGTATTCCGTGTTGAATCTTAGCATAGGTAATATATATCCAGATATTAAAGTAACCATGGCAAAATAAATAAATATTTCCAAAGATGACTCCTGTAACTCATTGACTGCTCTTTCCAAAATGTGTGGTTATGAATAAACCATTTACTTCCACAAGTATATTCTCTGCAGGATTTCAGGTACAAAATAATTAAAAGGTCAGAGAATTACAATAAACAGGTTTACTGCATCCCGGTATAACATAAATCTCATTTCTATTTGTCTTGTTCTGTCCTTCTTAATTAAAACATCAGACCACACGTACAGTCTGGAGCAGCTCAATTATGAAAGGTTAGATCCATCAGTTTATTCCTGATTGGTTTATTAATTACTGGCCTTGACTTTTGATTCAAATCAACACTCTTTCCTCAGGATTAAAGTGCGTATTTTGTTACAAATAATATACTGCACTTTTAAACAAAAATATATTGGAAACATTTACAAAAAAGCTTCCACTGGACTTGACTTTGATGGAATTATGTTGGCTTGTGCCATGAAGTCTGACTTTCACACGTGATCACTGGCGAATTTCTAAAGTCTTGTTACTGAATCCCTTTAATCCATAAAAGGAATGAAAAACATGCTGAGAGCTGAAATTCTGTTTCAGTTTTGTAAAGATGTTTCAAATACATAATTTTTATCCATGGTTTTCAAGATATTTAAAAATGAGACTTCTGATGGTTCTGTGGAAACATTTTGTTTGCAAACCTGCTGTATTGTGCCACCTGATGTGCTCCAAAGAAGTGGAAGAACTTTTGACGGTAAATCTAAGCCAGATCTGCAGAAATGACTAAGTTGTGCCTGGAGACACTGTGGATGCTGTTAAAGACAAGGTATGAAGGGACCCATCCATTAAAGATAAGACAAGGCAGGAGTTTGCTCTTCCTTTGTTATTTTACCTAGGTACTTCAGCAATTTGGATATTGCATATACATGAAAGCAGTGGCAGTTAAGAAAGGCTTTATTTATTTACTCCAGCAGTAAATGCATTTCTCACCTAGTGGGAAAGGGCAGACTGATCCTGCTTTGCTGAGCTACTCTGCTTTAGTTCATGAGCTCTTGGGCTAGGTTCCTGTCCCCTCTCCATCAGACGATGGACACGCTACCGCTGGTCCACCCACAGAGCCTGGGGGCACGTTTCACCCGATTTGACTGACCCTGAAAGGGGAAAAAAAAAAAAAAACCAACAACTTAAAAAACACTCAAAGCACTACAAGTTTAGGCACATAATTATCTTTTCAAGATTTGGCCTGAACTGATCCCAGCCCACGCTCCTTCCTCTCACGCTGTCGTGACAGGATTTCAGTCAGAAACACGCGGCTCTCTGACTGCAGGAGCTCGAGTGGCGGCAGGAACCCCCGGCCCGCCCCTCACCGCCGAGCCCCGGACCCCAGCGCAGCCCGGACCCCAGCGCAGCCCGCCCCTCACCGCCGAGCCCCGGACCCCAGCGCAGCCCGCCCCTCACCGCCGAGCCCCGGACCCGCCCCTGGTGGCCTCCCACCGCGGCGCCTCCGCGGGGAGGGGATCGCGGCGGAGGGGCCGGGCCGGGCCGGGCCGGGGGCGTTGCGGGGGTCGGGGCGGGCCCGGGCGCGGCTGCGGGGGGCGGTGGCCGCCCGGCCCCGGTGCGTGCGGCGGTGCCCGCTCCGCTCGCCGCGCTGCCGCTCCGGGGGTCGCCGCTCGCCCGCCGGCACCCCTCGCCCGGCGGAGAGGGTCGCGGAGGGCTCTCCCCGCCATGGCCTTCACCTTCGCCGCCTTCTGCTACATGCTGTCGCTGGTCCTCTGCGCCGCCCTCATCTTTTTCGCCATCTGGCATGTGAGTACCCCGGCCCCGCAGCCCCCGCGCTGGAGGCGGCTCCGGCCCCGCTGGGGAGGGTCGTGCCGTGAGGGAGCGGGAGCGGGAGCGGGGCGGCGGCGCGGGCTGAGGCGGGGGGCAGCAGCCCCTCACCCGGGCACCGGGGCGCAGCGTCCCGCGGCGGGGCCAGGACGGACGGAGCTCGCCGTGAGACCTCTGCGTGGGGGACGGTGCTTATTGCATCGCTATAAGCGCAAGGAGCCGCGGCCACGGGTCCGTGACGGCTGGGGCTCTGTGACAGCTTGGCCCCCGCTGCCGGGAGCGCTGCCCCAGCCCCGCGCTGTGCCCGGCCGGGAGCTCTCCAGGTAACAACATCTGCTTCTCCTGCCTGAGAACAGAGCGCTGCGAAAGGGAAACCGCCCCGTACCTGATGAAGCAGATACGGTGTTTTCCCTTCAGTAATTACTACATTAATAACTTCCCCAAAAGTCGGGGTTGAATGGGAAACTCTCTCATCCTTCTGATGCGTGACCCGCATTTTGTGGTCCACCTTCATTAATTTCACTCCACAGGGTTGGTGCACGTTCCTGACTGTTCACTGGGTGTCTGTGGTAGGCGTACGCGTGTAACTCAGAAGATGTGAAATCATTCTACTGCATAACTTGCAATTCTTTTGAACTGCTACATATTCTAAAATTAATTATGTTTTATGTGTGCTACACGATAACTCCGAATGCTGTAAGCATTCAGGATGGAACAGGATAAGTTGGAAAATACAGCGAGTCTTATAGATGCTTCTACAGCTACCTGATGGAGTATGATTAAAAGAAAAACACTCCTTTGATTAACAAGCAAGGGAGATGCAGGATTTATTTTTATTGAAAGTAAAGCTTCTAGCTTAGTTGTATTAGCAGTATGAAAGAAATCCTTCTGTTGTGAGAATGCTTTGAAATTTAATTATTTTGTACTCTTCATGGGACTGTTATAAGTTCTGGGGTTTTTTTATTAAGTAAATCACAAAGGTGTGATGGTAGTGCCAAGTGCTGCCATGATGTCAAGTACTGCAAGGCTGGAAAGGATCTCCAGCAGCCAGCTACTGCACTACTCTGAAAAAAGGAGTAGTAAAATTTAGATTATTACTCATGTTTTCTCTCCTCCTCTTCTGCAAACCTTTAGGTCTCCAAAAGTGAGAATTCCACAGCTTCCTCAAGGGGCTTAGAGTTAGAAGTGTGTTCTCCTTTGAATCTCTAGCTACAAATTAAACTGCAGCAATTTTAATGGTTGTTTTATATATTTGAAGTCTGTCACTGTGTCCTCATTTTTTTGGGTCTGGAGTTGCTGTCATATGAATTCATAAAGGACTTGTAGCAAATCTGGCAAAGTATTCTCCCATAAATGAGTGCAGTTACTGCAGATTTACTCTTAGTGAAACATTTTTTTAACTTTCAGTCTATAAACTCATGAAGAGCAATCCCTCAGTACAAGAGCACTATAAGGGCGACTAGGAAAGAATGTCTTTTCTTGATACATATATGTTTATGCTGCATGTTTCTTACACCTGTTAAAAAGCTGTTGAGGGATTGAAAAGGAAAACGGCTGGAAATGCTCTTCTGTTGTAAGAGAGAAAGAATCGGCACTATCTTTTCTAGTAAATAGAAAAAAAATCTATTAAAATATATAGTTTGTGAAGGAAAGTCATAGAATGACAGATTTAACACCCTGACAAAATAAACTGTTAGGTGTACGTGTTATCCACGTACACAGAACGCAAGGATTTTTATTGTCCTTTCAGTAAGAACTGGTACAGTCTGGTTTCTGTAAGTTATGTATTGAGTCATAGGAGTTTCTTTTACCTTAAGCATCTCAGTTGTGAAAATCTTCCCAAGAAACAAAACTCCTACTCCTTCCCTGTGACCTGATTTTTCTTCCACTATAATATACTGGTAAGGGACAGTAAATATATTGTACATAGGTTCTAATAATGGCAGTGGAGTGTTTCAATAATTATATTTTCCTGTTTATTTTTTTTTTTAAGACATTCTGTTGCTAAGAATAAATCGATGAATAATCTGAGCATCCCATCACCTCGGAAGATTTCTGAGAATTTATATTTTGTAAATTATTTTAAAGGGTAAGAAAAAGCATTTGGACTTGATACTGTTCTAACCTGAAGCTGAATGAGGTTTGGGCATATATTTGGAATGATTTAACAGCAGATCAAATAAAACTTCATTTTCTTCCTGCAGGCAAGTCAGATGAATTATAATTTTCATTTATATCAATCTAATAGGTTCAATAAAAATTGTACAACCAAAACAGAGAGTAAGATGAGGATTTTTATTTTTGGACACTCTGCTTATTCGGTGCCTTTCTTCTAGGAAGTTAAAGACTGTCTATACATCCCTGTACTCCTTATTCTTTGGAAGCAGAGAGAATGAAGCTGGTCAGAGCATTTTAAAGAAATCATAAACAAAACACACACAGTCCTCCAGATACCTGGAATATATTATAATTTTTTTCCTGCCTCTGAGTGATTGTTTGTATAGGTAGCCAGAGGTCTCTGTCATAAAAAAACTCCAACAAAACCAAATTAGATACTACCAGAAACATTTGTTTAAACTCTGCACAAGAGTTACCTTAATGTATTACTGCTGTAATTTCACTCATATGTATTAAATGGAAGAAAATGTACTCCATGTACTACATTAAACCAATGTGACACTGTGGTACAGGAATTTTTAAAGCATTTAGGTTGTTCAGTGACCACATTACCTCTAGCTGTAATGTTACAGTATTAGAAACACCATGTAGAAGTTCATGATACAACTAACAGCAGAACTTGGTCTACTAATGACATCATTTGGTATCCTCATCTGATCTTGTTGTAAGCTCAAGAACAGCATTAGTCTTCCTGCTAACTATCACAGACACTTTGTTTTCTGTCCTCTTGTTCTTCTTTATATACAGCTTTTTACTAATCAGTTATATTCCATTCCTAAAAGATCTTGAACTAAGATTTTAGCTTCGTGTTAGTATTGAACTGAGTCATGTCTTTTTGAACTCCCAACAAGACTTGACATACCACATTCATTTCTAGTGTAGCTCCTCTAAGTTGTGTCTCGAGTGAAGTTAACTGAAGCTGACTAAGTTGTGCCTTATTTGTCCTCAGTTAAAAAGGGATATGCTTGTGTTGAGTCCTGCAGCACTAAATTCTCTTACAGCATATTGGTTTTGAGTAATCTGAGTCCTTTCTTTATGGTGATATTTTAAGATGAAAAACTTGCTTTGAGATTTGTTATTTAAAAGAAAGCTTTAAGAAAAGATCGTTTCAAAGTGATCCATCTTACAATACCATGGCAAAACAATTAATAAATACCAAGAATGTTATTGTTAAAAAGAAAAGGATTTCCCTGGTGGGCCTTCTCTTTTTCAAGTCATACAAACATATCTTGGCATGTGACTGCTTCATAACTTAAGGATTACCAGAAAGTATGAGGGGTATCATGCCAGTGAAACAATTGGCAGAGCCAGCCTGAGAAGTTGTACCACACTGGATGCTTTTTGGAGTATTTTGATATAGTTGTGAACACAGATGAATCCAGGAACCACTCTTTGGCACAAGAGCAGTGTGTGTTGAAAGTGATGGCAGCTACTTGAGCCAAGGATAAGGAGAATAAAGCAGAATAAAAGATGGAACTTTTTTGGCTTATGCCCCCCACAGCACCTTATTCTTCTTTTGAAGTGTGAGGATAGTATTAATCTTGATAAACTACCTTAATATAACTTTGGCTTCACTCAACAGTTACAAGTTCACAAGTATAATTAAAAACAGTGGTAGGCAGTGATAGAACAGAATAATATAGGCTAAGATTAACTTGTAATTTTAATCAAAGCATCCTTTTTTTTTGCAAACATCAGGGAATGAAGCCCTTGGAACCTGTATTCAGTGTTATTTCTGCTAATGGCTTTGTGTGTTATGTTTAGCAGACACCTTGAGTTATCTATGCCTTGTTTTCTCATTTGCTAAGTGTGAATAATGGAACTAAACTGCAAGTACTGCCTGTCACTTTATTTAAGAGCTATTCCTAAAATTCCTTTGCTTTCTGACAGAAGGTGCTATAGACATATAAGATGTTGCCACTTCTGTTTTTCATCACTGTACTGATGTGGACTGTGTTTTATTAGCACTCAAATTTCAACAGCTCAGGTAAAAAATTCAAAACCTCTCAAAGAATTATGGATGTGGAATTTGGTGAGTCTTTGGCTTCTGACTTACTTAGGCTCCCTCATAAAATTCCTCGCCTAATTTTTGATAAATTGTACAGCCTTAATTTTGAAGATACATAAAAATCACATAAGCTTGGTTTGATAGCAAATTCAGTCACAAACTGTGCTGATCTATCAATGTTCTCTGTGTATCTGTATCTTATTGTTTCTGTAACTTAGGTTTGGAGGAGAGTTCTGCCTTACCTGGAACCTGTAAAGAGATCTATGATCCAACTTGAGCCTGTGCTTCTCTCTGGTGAAGGCTCCCAGTCATCTCAGTTTAACCTCTTTGCAATGCTTTAGAGCCTGTCTTGGAAAGAAAGTAATGTCCTTACAGACTTGTGGTCAAGCCTGAATTTCTTTCAGATATTGAAGTTCGGTACTGTTCTTTAATGAGTCATTAGTGCATTTCTCTGAGAATGTTGGATAATTATGTGCTTAAAAATAAAATCAGATTAAGGCTTGATGAAGGGGAGCACTAATGCTGTTGCTGTATGTTATAAGTATTTCTTGAAAATGTCTTTTCTTGCCTAAGCAGCTAAGCACATTGTCCCTGAAGGTTTTATAGTCAGGACAGTTTAAGGAATGAGTCTGATATTTCCACTCTTTTTAAAGACAGAGCACAGCCAGATTGCCCTGGCTATAACATAGCTTGACAGTTCCCTTACAACTTTTCTTTCAGAAGTTTGTCACATTAATGCTGACAGATATTAGGCCAGGCAGCACAGGCTGTGGAGCAAACTCTATCTTATATATTGGGGAAGAGGTATATCTCAGTTTAGTAACCTTGCCGTGCTCAAATAATAATTAAAAAAACCATAGAAGTCTATGGACTCCAATACAGACTTAAATACTGTGGAAAGATGAAGCGAGATCTCTGTGTATGCTTGAACTGTCATGATGAGATTTATTTGGAGAAAGATTTTAGATTGTGTGTGTTTGCCACTGGCTGTAATTCTGGATGCCTCACAAGTCACAGTGACTCCATTATCTGTGTAAAATAAATTATTCTGTGGAGTCTCGTGCCTCCCACAATATGTGCAGAGAGCTATTTAAATGTTATTTGGTTGTCACATATCAAAGGGGTTTTTGGTCTTAGGATTAGTTGTAAAATCTACTTACTAAGGGGATTTATATCCAAATTGGTAAATAATGTATTTCTAGTGCTTTTAAATAACTGCTATGCTTGTTAATAAGCAAGGCAATATAGCTGTCAAATTTTATTAGACTGTGAGTAAAACTCTTAGATTGAGTCGGAGCTCATTACATATATTTGTTTATTCAGTCACCACATACTACATTAAATCACATGAATTCAGCCCTCAGACCTCTGGCTTAGTGGATTACCCTCACCCCAACATAAATATCCTTTAGGCAAAGTATTTTTCAGAAGGAGGAAGAAGCTCAGCAGAGAACGTTTTCCATACAGATAACAGACATCTCTTTGACCCATTTCTCTTTGTCAGTGCCTGTGACATGCCCCTCATTTATAACCAATGTGGCTGCTGACAGCTGGAGGTGACTCTACCAGGCAATAGAGGTCTCACTTAAGTTGTAAACTGGGGATACTGGGAGGCTTAGTCTTCTGGTGATGGTAGTTTGAAAAACACTTCCAATTTCTGTGGAAACTAAATGCCTCTCCCACATGAAACAGGTAAGAATTATTATTATTTCTACTCTAAAAGAGTAACTTAAAGTCACAGGGCAGAGTCAGCTGATGGCGTAAAGGCAGAAGAATGTCAAATACTGTTTGATTTACTAGGTCACCTTCCAGTGTTTCACAGTTGGAAGTTCCCTGTTAAAAATTCAGCTTGTGACCATGATGGTGTGCAGAGAGCAAGAAGCAATTTTATTAACAGAACAGTTCTTGTGTTCTTTGATAGTTATTACAACTTCAGAAGTGTCCTCTACTTCAAAAGTGTCCTGTTCCTCTTAAAAGAAATAATAAAAGGTTCATAAAATAATTTTGATTGGAAGGAATCTAGTAAAATCTCTTCTTCAAGGCAGGTGTGATTTCAAAGTTAGGCCAGGCTGCTCAAGGTCCTGCCCAGATTGCTTATGAACCCTCCATGGGTGGAGAGATGAAACACTGCCTGGATGGATGAGGGGAGAGCAGTGGATATTGTCTATCTAGACTTCAGCAAGGCTTTCCTCACTGTCTCTCACAACATCCTCGTAGGTAAACTCAGGAAGTGTGGACTGGATGAGTGGACAGTGAGGTGGGTTTGCAGATCTCAGGGAGCTGTGATCCATGGCACAGAGAGGCCTGTCACAAGTGGTGTCCCTGAAGGGTTGATACCGGGCCCAGTATTGTTTAACTTAGCCATCCATGCTTTGGATGAAGGGGCAGATGTATCCTCAGCAAGTTCACTGACGACACCAAGCTGGGGGAAATGGGTGATAGCCCAGAGGGCTGTGCAGCTTTCAGAAGGACCTTGGCAGGATGGAGAGATGGGCAGAGAAGATCTGCTTGAAGTTCAGCAAAGGCAAATTCAGGGTCCTGCACATGTGGAGGAATAACCCTAGGCACCAGGCTGGGGGCCAACCTGCTGGAAAGCAGCTCTGTGGAGAAGGACCTGCCAATCTGTTTGGACAATAAGCTGTCCCTGAGCCAGCAGTGTGTCATTGTGGCCAAGACCAATGGTATCCAGGGATGCATTAGGAAAACTGTTTCTAGCAGGTCAGGGTGCATGATCTTGCCCCTCTACTCAGCCCTGGTGAGGCACATCTGGAGTGCTGTGTCCAGTTCTGGGCTCCTGAGTACAAGAGAGACACAGAGCTCCTGGAGCAGGTCTAGTGGAGGGCTATGAAGATGATCAAGGGACTGGAGCATCCCCCTTCTGAGGAAAGGCTGAGGGAGCTGGGGCTGTTCAGCCCTGAGAGGGAACCTCATCAATGTCAGTGTCTGAAGAGAGGGTGTGAAGAGGATGGACCAATCTCTTCTAAAGTGGTGCCAATCAATAGGACCAGAGGCAATGGGTAGAAGCTGATGCACAGAAAGTTCCACCTGAAGATGGAGAACTTCTTTACTTGCAGGTAACTGAGCACTGGAACAGATTGCCCAGAGAAGTTGTGGAGTGTCCCTCACTGAAGATATTCCAGAACCATGTGGACACAATCCTGTGCCATCTGCTCTAGGATGACTCTGCTTAAGCAGAAGGTTGGACCAGACACCCTACTGTCCTTTCTGACCTGATCCACTCTGTGATTCTGCATGTCTGAGGACTTGTTCCAGTACTTCACTCATTGAACTGTGAACATTGTTTTTGTACACATAGGTGGAATCTCTGTGGTGCAGCTTCTGACTTTTATGTTGTCCTCATTGTGCATTCCCCTGAGAAAAGTTTTGTTCTGACTTCTGTGGAACCCAGCCCGGGAAACTCAATGCAAGATCATGGAGCAAATCCTCCTAGATGCTCCTAGATGCTAAGGCACATGGAGAAGAAAGAAATGGTTGGTGACAGCCAGCATGGGCTCACTGAGGGCAAGCCACACTGAGAAATTTGGTGACCTTTTACAACAGTATTACAGTGTTGGTGGATGAGGGAGGATCAACAGGTGTCATCTGCCTGGACTTGTGCAAAGCATTTGACACTGTCCTGAATGACATCCTTGCCTCTAAACTGGAAAGACATGGATTAGAGAGATGGGTAACTCAGTGGATAAGGAATTGACTGGATAGTTGCACTCTCAGAGTTGTGGCCAACAGCTCAATTGTTCAGACCAGTGACAAGTGGTATTCCTCAGGGGTTGAAATTGGAACCTGTGCTGTTAAACCTCTCTGGTTTAATATAGGAAGTGGGACCAAGGGCACCCTCAGTAGGTTTAATGACACCAGGCCAAGGGGTGTGGTCAACACATGGGAGGGAAGGGATGCCATCCAGAGCGACCTTGACAGCTGGAGAGGTGGGCCTGTGTGAGCCTTGTGACATCCAACAAGGCCAAGGACCAGATCCTGTGCCTGTGTCAGGGTAATCCCAAGCACAAATACAGGCAGGGTGGAGAATGGATGGAGAACAGCCCTGGGGAGGACTTGGGGGTGTTGGTTGGTGAGAAGCTCAGCATAACCTGGCACTGTGTGATCACAGCCCAAAAAGCCAAACATGTCCTGGGCTGCATCAAAGGAGCTGTGACCAGCAGGTCAAGGGAGGGGTTTCTCCCCCTCCCTGTGCTCTCCTGACACCCCACCTGGAGTGCTGTGTCCAACACCGGAATCCCTAGCATCAGAAGAACGTGGCTGTTGGAGTGGGTCCAGAGTAGTTCCACAAAGATGCTCAGCAGTTTGGAGCACCCCGAGAAGGCTGAAAGGATTGGAATTGTTCAGTCTGGAGAAGAGAAGGCTCCAGGGAGACCTTACAGCACCTTCCAGTACTGGAATGGGGCCTACGAGAGAGCTGGAGAGGGACTTTTTACAAGGATGTGTAGTGAAAGAACAAGAGGGAATGGCTTTAAACAGAGGGTATGTTTAAATTCAGAGAGATGTCAGTGCACCTTGTGAAGGCAGGACAAAAGTCTTCACATTTTTCTCCGCTTCCCATTGAAAAGGTATTGCTATAAAGCACGAATTTATTTTAGGAATGTCATTGTGTAAAGTTACATTAAAATCACAAAACATTTACAACGGAAGTAGGTTTTCTCAGCAAGATACTGCAGGAGTGCTGAACTTGTGGCTCCATTTTTGATAATGTGAACACATGAAGCAGAACGTAAGGGAGATGAAGAAGTAGTGCCATCACTGAGCTCTCCCATTGTACACAGCTTGCAACTCCCTCACTGATATAAAAGGTCTTGTAAAATCTGAGTTGGTTTGGGTCCTTTTGTATTTCTATGCTTTTGCAGGTCATGTCATATTCTAGCTGTCAAATACAGGTTGGGTTTTTTAAAATATATCCAGAAGTCTAAGCACATTTCTGGAAAAACCAAAGCTTAAAGAATTAAGGAAACCTGCAGTAAAATGGCAATAATTAGTAACTTATAGCCCTTGCAATTATCTCATACCAGATAGCTTGCAAGTGCCAGGCCTTGTTGATACAAGCACCATTTTTTAATAGAATGACATTTGATTTTTAAAATGCATTTAAATGCCAACCATCTCCACTCTGTGTGTGAGTCACAGTTTCAAGTGTGTAATTGTTTAGTCAATCTTCTGTTGCATTATTATTTTATCACGCTATGAGTTTGGGCTAAATAGTTTACATTGTATCACCATCTAACTAGAAACTTCTTCATACATTCACAGAATGGGCATTTATAAGCAAACATAATGAAGGCTCAACTAAAATCAATTTGATTGCATGTGCTTCAGAGTTGTTCTTCCCCTCAGTATTATATAAACACTATTAGCAGA
The DNA here is from genome assembly GCF_030490865.1 of Poecile atricapillus. NCBI lineage: Eukaryota > Metazoa > Chordata > Aves > Passeriformes > Paridae > Poecile > Poecile atricapillus. The sequence goes on from NC_081251.1 coordinate 99,339,884, forward strand.
TCCTTTAGAAAATTGATTTGCTGATCGTCCAAGTGACAGGCCTGTTTGGAGCTATGCTGAAATGTATCCTTATCCTTAATCATGCTCCTGTAATTGAACTAAGGAGTTTTATGAGAACATGGCTGAACAGATGAGGATTTTTTTTGGGTTGCTGTTTTTTCAATCGCAATTTTTGGTCACTTCTACACCTTGCTGTGTCCCTTCCCCTTGCTTCTTTTCTGCAGCCACAGCTCCAGCTTTATTGCTTCTCCTTGCCTTAGCCCTGCAAACGCAGCTATGTGGCTGAAGGCTATTTCACATATGTGTGTATGTGTCTTAGTTATTTCCTCCAAGTTCTGCCTGGCCTCTTTTTGGCACAGAAAACTTGGGAAGATCTTTAATGTGGTCATCCCTGCCTGATGTTGCCTGCATGAGAAGAGCCCCGGTTCCACTGTCCAGCTGGACTCCTGCTGTGCCACTGACAGTCAGGAAGCACAGATCCAGCAGAATTTCTGCCTGCCACAGTCGTCTTTCTGAGACAGCATTAGTAGAACCCCACTGCTGAGTGGGTAATGGGGAATAAAAATGATGTGGGAAGGGGGAAAATAGAACTGTGGGTGGGAGGACTTCAGGGAGAAAGATGTGAAGGAAAGAGGAAATGAGAGGAAGAAAATCCCTGAATGAGCAAGGGACTAACAAGAGGGAAGATTGCTGTGTTCTCATTGTCATTTGGGAGGCAATTATTTGAGCAGAAGAGGCTGCCTGAATCCAGAAGGTATGGTTAATTCAGGTGGTGAACGTTTTTGGACAGCCCGTGTCATGAGTCTTCTGTGTGGGTATGGTGTAATGTGTGACATGCTTGAACAGATTCTTTAGTGACAGAGCCCAGATTCCTTTATGTGACTCCTGGATTTTGCTGAATGTGCATAAATTGCTGCTGGCAGGAATGGAGAACACGGGAGAGGGAGGAAAAAGTGTCAGCAGCAATGAGAAGCCTGAGAGGAAAACTAAGGAGTGTGTGATGGAAAGGAATATAATGATTCTCCCAATCATGTATCAGTGTAACAGAACTTTAAAATATCAAAATAATAACTTGTAGCAATATGTAGGAGTCTTTGGAAGCTCAAGAAAAGAACAAATTCTGTTGTGGTGATAAGATTGGATACTTGCTTAGAGACAGCACCAGCCAGCTGGCCAGTCTCTCACCCATGACTTTTATCTACTGATACTGAGAAGAATCTTCTCTTTTGATCTCATTCTCTTACCATCTTCTTTGGGGCAAATATTTTTTTCTAGTTGTACCTATTTTGGTACATTATACCATCTGTTTACTACTCTTTCCCTGAATTTATTCTGCAGAAACAGCCTGTTTATTCCTAGCTTTGGATTATCAGCTGTGGGCTGTTAAGTAATAGAAAAACTGCCTCAGTTCATTTCAAGAATAATTTATGAAGATGGAGCTTTGTGGCTGTAATGCATCTCTGTGTTTCTCCTTGCATATACTGTAATTTTGATAAGAATAAAAAGACAAGTAGAAATATTGCATGGTAGCACACTGAATTTAAAGTGAGATCAATTAGAAATTATTTGTAATTTTGACAAAAAACAAGGGCAGAAGAATAAACCCTCTCACATCTATAGGTAGGCAGTTACCTTGCTTCCAGACAGAACAAACCCACCATTGGTCCACTGTAATCCGACCACTTTTCCTCCTGCTTTCTGCACCTGGCCAGCCTCTTGTCCAGGTATTTCACCAACTCATGTCTAGCCTGTCTCCAGTTTGGTGTGGAAAAAACAGGATAGTGAAGAATTTGGCCTGTGCAAGTAGCAGATGTACAAATCTGTAGTGATACATCTGTGATATGGAGGCATTAAGAAAGACATCAGAATTTTTTCATTTCTTACAGTGTTTTATTAGTTGATATGGAATTCAGTATAAACAGAAGCAAAGGCAAAGGAGTGCTGTCTCTTGTGCTGGAAGAAGAGTTCTAGAGCCTCTCCTGGGCATGGATAGAAAATAATACTGCTTCCATCTCCCCCTGCTTGGTTGGGGGATCTGAAAACCAATTCATCTGCACTAAATAGATATTCCCTGAATCAGAGCCACAGATCTGAGTTTGACACCTCAGATGTAAAGCTTGGATCCAAACTCCCATCCTTTCTTCTTGGCCCATTGAAGAGATCAAGACTAGGGTGAAGTCTTGGCCTAACTTTATACATATTCTTGTTCAGTTTATCTGCAGATGTGGTCCTTGTTTACATCCTTTCCAGAAGAAAAAGCTGGTGCAAGAATCTGTATGACTTTGTTATGATGACCTTTGGTTTGCTGAAGGGACTGGAGGAAAGCAAATGAGGAAAGGCTGAGGGAGCTGGGCCTGTTCAGCCTCAAGAAGGAACGACTGAGAGGGAACCTCATCAAATGTCTATCCGTATCTGAAAGGAAGGTGTCAAGAGCCAGGGTCCTCTCAGCGGTGCCAGTCAATAGCACAAGTAGCAATGGGCAGAAACTGATGCACAGAAAGTTCAACCAGACCATGAGGAAGAACTTCTTTCCTGTGCAGTGACCTAGCACTGGAACAGAATGCTCAGAAGAGGTGTGGAGTGCCCCTCACTGGAGATATTCCAGAACCATCTGGACACAATCCTGTGCCATGCGCTCTGGGATGACCCTGCTTGAGCAGGGAGGTTGGACACACTTTGGTCCCTTCCAGCCTGACCCATTCTGTGATTCTGTGATGTTTTTTCTCAGTTTGCTGAATGTGTGGCTGTGACTGGGGGTCCTCGTAACAGATTGCTTTTCAAGTCCTGACCATCAAATCAAGTTAATACCTAAGAAGTGACAGCACTCCCAGTAATAACATGTCAGTTTGATGTCACTGGTGCTCTGAATAACTCATCTTGGGGTTTTGGTGCTGAACTGAAGAGATGAGAAGCGGTTAGATGCTGAAATGTTTAAAAGGTTTTGATCTTGTTATCTAAATCAAAAAACCTGTTTGTTTTATAAGGAATCCACATTCAATACCCCATTGCATGTAGGAGGAGGAGACCATATGCAGGAAGAGAATATTGGCGGCATACTTGTGTCAAAAGTACAAGGAGTGTGGGAGATTTATACTCTGTTCCCTGTTGCTGCAGAGATTCCACCTGTATTTCCCCCAGCCTACAATGATGCATATGAGATTTTGTGCCTTTGGGGCTGGTGGGAAACACTGTCAAATCCTCTCTAAGATTTTAATGGAAAAAAGAAGAGCACACATACAGGCGCTTGGGAATGCCAAACATACCTGCTGCCTTTGGTTCAGACCACCACTGACCCACAGAGTCTTCAGTCAACTGAGGTAGCAGAATTGTTTCTACCACACTGAATGTAATTAAACTGAAGTATTGCATCTCTACATACAAAAGAGTGTCCATTCTGTTCAGAACAACATGCTGTATTCACCAGTTTAGGTGCTAATTGAAAAGGTGGGGTTTTTTTTCTTCGTATTGGTAACAAGTGTTTGTGGCCCAGAGAGGGATGAGTTGTGGGATGTGTTTGATTCACAGAACACTGCTGGTTTCTGAACTGGTTCCCTGTAGTGAAGTAAGGTTTTTTTAAGAAAGAGAAGAAGAATCATGACAACAAAATTATGAAATCCTTCGGGAGAAATCCTTTGGGAGGGGAGGAGGGATGGCAGTCTGGACTTACCTTAAAAATTCCTCCTCCGCTTGCGGTCTGTTTAGAAATGTGTTCTAGCTGCAGGGAGCAAAACTATTAACCTATTTAGAAACAGGCTCTGTACAGCTATATTAGCATCATCCCTCCTGCACAGCTTGCTGCTTGTCTTCTTTCTCTTAACAAAATGCACTTTATATGTGCACAGCTGATTTTTGTCTGGCTGGATTTCAGCTGGTGTAGACTGGAAGACAGTGAGTGGGTATAAAGTTGTGATAAAAGCACAGGTCATCTCTGTCTGTGGTGAATCAGTGGGACATTTGTCTCTCTGCTGCAGGAGGGGGTTGACATCTTTGTTTCAGGATGACTGGGGAAGATATTTCAGTATCTGTGGTGAGCAAGTGAAATCAGTGACCAGAATCCTGTTGTTAGCCAGTAAAAACTGTTTCACCTTGCAGTTAGATGAAATTATTTTTAAAATCCCATTTTGTAGCAGTTGTAAAAATCTGTCAATAGATGCTTGTCTAATCCTTCTGGAAACATTGTGTGCACAACATAATTTTGCAGTTGCTGAGGATTGTTTATTGGTTTTGTCAAAATTAATAGCATGAATTCTTTACATTCAGGAAGCAGGTTGCTTTTCCAAACTGTGATCTGCAGTGTTGCAATAATAACCGGTACCATGGACATAGTAACTTTCCAGTCAAGGCACTCAAAGTTCTGTACAGTGTAGTTGTACTCCTGAAGATAAATTTCTGTATTTTTCACAATGTGGATGCAGTTCTTCATGCTTGTACTTATAGGTGTGGACTGTTTAGGGCGACTGCTGAATAGTTATTCTTAATTCTTAGTGGTTTCCTCTGCACCTCTCTGCAGGCTGGAAATCCGATTTCGTGTAGCTGATGCAGTAATATTACTTTTGTCCATCTGTATAGGGATGGGGTGTTTTTTAATTTTGTTACATTTTCACTTGTATAGTTCTTACCTATGCAGGGGAATACAGAGCTGTAAATATAGCAGTGCAGGCTGGCATGTTTGTGCATACATGCCCTCAGCCAAAGGATTCCTGTATGGATTTTCATCAATGTTTACTTAGAGCAGTACAATTATACCTACATATTTCCATAGGTAGGTAGGAAATAATTTTGAGTTATGTGTGCAGAATTATATATATAAACATACAGGAGATTATGCATTTTTAAATCTGCATATTGGACTTTCCATTGGAAAAGCCTCAGGATCTGGCTTAAATACTTGAGAAATTACATGAAGATTTTCATGACTTAGGTGAGTTTAAGCTTCCAGTTAGAGCCTAAAAAGTTTAAATCATGTTGTCTTAAATGTAGCATCCTTTTACAGACAAAAGAACTTCAGTAAAGAGATATAGACTGAGTGCTCAGGTGCTTGTTTGTGCAGCCCTGGATGGAGCCACATTTTGGATTTCTATGTGGAGGGTTGTTCGATGGTGGCAGCATGTGAAATTCAAGCTAAGTAGAGCAAGGAAATGCCATACAATTGTTAGTGTGAAATTTGACAAATAGAACAATTTTCTACCCTTGAGTGACTTAAAACCATTTGCAACCTTAATCCAAAAAGGCTCAGCTTAAAGCAGTGTTCAGCTCTAGAGATGAACAACAGCAAAATCATCAGACAGAAGTGCATGGTTTCACTTCTCATGTTATTAGTGCACTGACAGTATTCTGTTTCCCCTGAACTTTACATGGTGCAACAATCCAAAGGCTTTGGTTCTTCTGCCATTGAATCTGTAAATAATTTAATTCCTATGAACTTCATGGTTTCCCTTGTATAAAAAATGGCAATTATATTTTCCTTTGTTAAGATCTTCATTGCCTTGGAGGCAGATTTATAACTGCAAAGCACTGTTAGTTATTATTGTTTACTTTTATTAATATGTGGTAAATTAAAAACTGTAATTCTCAGAAAATTAAATACTTTGGGTAGAGAAAAGAGAAGAAAGGAATACTTGGCATCTCACTTTTTTCTTTGCCCTTGATTTGGCTCTGTTGCTAAGGTTCTCATCCACACCGGCATTTCAGATCCACTGGTCGGGGAAGCTGCTGTGTTGCATTGAGAGGTACGATGAAAACCAAGATTTGAGACTTCTTTACTTTTTTAATAGGCGATGCTTAACAAATGGATATAGACAGGAAATACAACACAATAAAAAGCACAAAATTCACTGGAATTTGAGTTGCCTCTCTGTTCATACAATTTTGAATTATCTTTCATGCTTTGTAGCCTTAAGCAGATCAATTCAACCAGAGAACAAAGAGGGATGAAGAACACCTCATAGCTAATTTTCTTGTTCAGGTTCATTTCATATCATGATAAGAATTGGGTAGCAAAAAAAAACTCCATTCTCTCGATCTGTCACTTTGGTGTTGTCCCTGTTCTCTGTAGCTCTTTATGGGCTCCCTCACTCCCTCATGTGAGGGCAGTGACTTTTCCTCCCTTCCAGGTCCTTTTTCATTCCTACCTGACTGACTCGTACCTGACCGACATTTTTTCAGTTGCTGCCTCTGTCCCACAAAATCCGGCAAAGTACCTCTAAACCCACCACAGTACCTCAGCCAATTTGCATCAAAATGGATCAGCTTGTGGTTCAAACACATTTTCCCAACACAGTTAATATGTCTGTGCATCAGTTACTGGGCAGGCATGAAGTTTAGGAGCACAATCTGCTCCTAATCCTGCCTACCTTCTGTCCATGTGCTGATTTACAGTCAGCCTGTGAACTGTGGGCCTGGGAGGGTGCAGGGGGAGACAAATTGTCTAAATGAACCATTAAAGACAGTTCCTTCAATATGGGAGGGCGGTGCATTGGCAGGGTGGTGGCAAGGAAGCATATGTTAGGTGTTACTGTTCTGTTCTGTGGTTGGTGTGGTTGTCATCAAGTTCTGTTTTATCTTAACTTTCCTGAGATGCCAGTAGGCAATAATATCCAACTTCTTTGCTGTCACTGCATTCACACCTACACCAACTTCACTGCCACCCTAAACCACCACATTCTCAATTAAAATATGCTTCTGTAAGAGCTCTGTGATTAAAAAAAAAAGAGATATCATAGCTAATTTCTAGCATCAAGTGAAATTTTCATTTTTATGAGTACAGAAGCATAGAAAAAAAGCAAAATTGATGTTCAATATTATGTGAATACTTCCTTATTCAAAGCTATTATGGTCTCTCTGATAAGCAGAGTGCAGGTAATAAAAACAAATTTTTAAAATATACTTGCAACTGAAACATGTATTGTCATCACGATCTCATTGATGCATTATGTGTATAAATTGGGGCAAACTCCTTGCTGACTTGTACTGGGAGTTTTGAGATTTGCAGATGGTGTGAATCACCAGAGACTGCAAGCAGTATTTTTATAGAACTTTAGTTTTATTAGGTGGAAAACACACACAAGTAGACTTCTCTCACCAGGAAAAAGCATGGCTAGAGCAGAGGCAGAACAAACTTCTTGCAGTGATTTGCAGTGTGGATTCACAGGGAAAATTCCCCAAGACAGAAGGTAGTGCAATATCCACTGTCCATTCAATCCCTGGCCTGTTTCTGTAGGAATTATAAAAAATATTCCTAAACATGATGCACTTCTTCTTTTCCTCATTTTATCAACAGATAACTTGGTGTTCTGGGCTTTTTTTTCTTCAAGTTCCTAAATAAATGTCAGATGGTTCTTGTTCTCTGTCTATGAAACTGTGTACAACATTAATATTTACTAATATAAATAAATTTCTCCTTTTTGTAAGATCCACTTCCTAGCACGTTTCCAAATTCTTTTCAGCTTTGTGACCAGGGGCTGGTCACTTTTCTTTGGAACAGTGTGTTTACTGTGTGGCCTTTGGAGAGATTGGGTTGCTGATGTCCATGAATGTGCATGGTTTGTAGTCCTGATTGCCACCCTCCATCAAATTAGATTGGATAACTAAAAGATAATGAATGCTTTATAAAACACCTTCATTTACAAATGTGAAACAATGTCTTATCTATTACATTGTCCCAAGACAAGCTGAGATGAACTGCTCAGCTCAAGATGCTAGTAAGTGTTGTGGTTTCTGAGCTGAATCAGCCCTTGTGAGTGTGTCCAGATGCTGTCCCAGAGCACTCAGCACTCTGCTCAGTGTGGGAACCAGGCAGCTGAACTGCATCCAGCTGAAAAGGGAACAGGCGGGAGGTTCTTCCTCTGGCTGTGGTCAGAGCACTGCAGCTCCCCTGAGAGCATTGTGAAATACTTCATGGAGACAAGTACTTGGTTATTCAGGGTTTGGATGGAAAAATGGCAGTTCCAGCCACTCAGTGCCCCAGGCCATTAAACTGCTACAGAAGGTGAGTTATAATTGAAAGAGCAAAATGTTTCCTAATTAATTACGTAAACCCCAGTGAGCAAAGCCCAGCTGTATTTTCAGTAATATAATACCATTTGTTGCACAGTTGCTCAGTGTGTTGTGAGCAACTTCTAATCTTAAGAAGCTACAGTTTTACTCAGTTGTGGCTTTAGATTTAGGACAAACAGCATTGTAAGATTTAAAAACAATGAAAAACCCCAACACACCCACTCCCAACAACAAAACAGAAGAAAACCATGTCCCCAAAATGCTTTGCGAGTTTATATTCCTCTAATTCTGAGCCTGCCTATGCTTTACATTTGTTCACTGTAACTGAGAAATAGGAAATAGGAATGTGCTTTTTCATAAATTAAAATAGATATTTTCATATCATCACTATCATCATATATCATCACTTCTATTTATGAGGATACAGCAAAATATAAAATATTATGGAACTTTTTTTGAAATAAATTGAGCAGGATTTATTTTTGTCAGCCTTCTTCCAGACAGACACTGGAACTTTTATTGAAGAAACTGTCCTCCAGTCATGTGTGCTTGAAACCAGACCTCAATCTCTTTCAGGTGTAGCAGGAATGTCTCTTAACATTGTCATAATTTGCAGGCATCTCAAAAGGTTGGTCTGTGAGACTGTTGCATTTACACTTACTGGTTCTGTGAAAACCATGTGCTTAAATACCTGTCAGACGTGTTTCAATGCACTTACGTATAATGCAAGCATAACATAAATTATGTGTCAGCAAATAAAGAGTAGGGAATGTTGGTAGAAGTAAAAAAAAAGGGTGGGAGGGAAAATAAAATATAAGTAAACATAAATGTGCAGTATATTTGAAACTAACCTCTTTTCCATCCTTCCCCCTTTCTGTCAGTGCTGATGCTGATATCCAGTTACAAAGAGATGCCCAATCTCGTGCTCATGTGTAACCCTGTTAGCAGTTGGTCCAGCTGGAGGATATGAAGACCTGTCCAAAAAATATTAAATACAGAGGTGTCATGAGCCTCATTCTTCACAAATGTACTGCAAGCCCCTCACAGCTTCTGTTAGTTGCTCTTTTACCATTGCAGATCTAATTCCTAACTTGGATAGTGCATCCATAGGGAGAAATGCTCCACTTGCAATCATATTTTATAGTTCCCTTTGTAGTTTATTCTGCCACTTTGACTTGTCATAGTTGAATAAATTGAATTCTGTGAAGTGCTCTTGTAAAATGGCACGCTTTTGGTTTTTAAATGTGCTTTGGTGGCATGAATGCAGCATTAGAGTGGGATGAGGAGCGGTGCTGAAGTTCATGGATTGTAACTCTGGGTTTTATTCTCAAGCTTCTCACCAGATTATTATGATTCAAGAGCAAGCCATTTTCAGGTTTTCTGCTCCTGTCTTCCATCTCTGTTAAATGAATGTGTTTTGGCTATGCAGCAGGTCTGTGCTGACACCCAGTTGGTTCTTTTCTGAACAGCCAGGCAGCAGGCACACTGTTACACATCAAGGAATGGCTGTTGCACTCACATACTAATTACCAGACTGCTGCCTTGTGCTTGCATCATCTTTTATTAAGAACAGACTCTTTGATTTATAAAGTGTCTAAAAACGAATCACAGTTTTAGCATCTATTTATGTGGTGCCTGTCAGTGAGCTTTCCTTCCTCAGGTGAAGCCAGACAAAAGCAGCAGAAGAGGTATTACTAGAATGCAAACACAAAGTTAAGAGTGTGCTTTGAGATCTTTGGATGAAGTGTGCTGAGGATTATTGCAGCTGTTTTCTTTCCAAGAAAAAAGTCTTCCAAGAAAGTGCTAGCTCTTCACTGGATCAAACACAAGATCTTCCAAGAAAACGCTATCAAACACTGTTATTTTTATAGACAATTTGTCTGCTGTACTTTAAAAGCACCAGAAATTACCAGGGTGTCTCAATTCATCTGTTAGTGGAGGAAATCTCTCCATTAATGAGGTCTGAATTTCTAAAACCTGACAGAATTTAGGAAGGGCATTTTTGCTCTAGAGTGCTTTACCTCTTGAGGAGTGTGCTTGTTAATGAATAGCATCTTAATGGTGAAGCTGATACTAATTCCCAATTAATATCTGAGGTAGGTTTAACAACTAACAAAAATGTACTGTTTATTTACTAAACCTGCAATGTCATATCAGATGCATCTCTGTGCTTTAGGCAGTTAATGACTTTTTACACCAAATTTGGAGATGTATTCGTTTGTGAAGTAGTTTGATGTCATGTGGAAATCTGAGAAAAGAAATCTTGCTGATATGAGGAAAGAAATATGGAAAGTAGCACCACTAAAAAGGCTATAGATATGATTTTGCAGAGTGACAGATTAATGAGTTTTAGGTGTCATACGTAGGAGTATCCCATGTTTTGTTTTAACTACTTAGTTCTAAAGGGAGTGTGTTGGGGAAGCTATTTTTCCATATTGTCCCTGGAAAGAGAGGAAGGCAGGCAATGCATCTAATTAGTCCCTTAAGAAAAATAAGTGTTTGAAGTGTTTGAAGGAGCATTCATTACAGGACTTGAAAAAATTGTCTTTCAGATAATTGCCTTCGATGAACTTCGGACAGACTTCAAGAGCCCCATCGACCAGTGCAACCCGGCCCACGCAGTGAGTACAGCCAGGGCCTGCGGGGCTGGGGCTGCTCCAGAAACAGGGCACCGAGCTGTCAGTGAAGGATGAGTGTGGAAATGAACAGGGAGCCTCTTGTGAAGTCAGCTGTGGTTTGGAAAATTGATTTATTGGGCCAGTCTTAGGAAGCCAGATGGTGATTTTTATGTTAATGGCTTTCCTCTTTGCTGAAGGAGGCAGGAAAGTAATTTGGAAATTCAAAAACTAAAGAATTTCATGTGATGCTAATGCTTTCTTTTTTACCTTTTCATTCTGTGGCACAAGTTTTCCTTTTTGAAATACTTTGCTTTCTCTGTGTTTGCACATGGGATGACCACCTTCTCCCATACTGCCTGAATCAATGAGCCAAAAGCTTGAAAGAATTTGTTAAGAGGTGCATGCCTGGACCTCTCTGTCCCACGGCAGGGCTCTGGGTTCTCCTATGCTTTAGGAGTAAATATAATTTTCTGCTGCATCTGCTATAGGAGAGCATTAAATACCTGGGACTGTAAACTCAGTTTTAACTAATGAACCAGAAATGCAGCCTAGATTTAAGCATATCCAAATTCCTCTGTTAATTAAAGATGTCATCTAGAGTGATTTAGCTGACTACAGCTACACATGCCAGTTTGTACCACCAGAACCGAGAGCAGAACTTGGCTCCCCATCACCTCACTGGCAATGACAATGATTATGACAGGTGCTGAATTTGATCTCTACAGAGTATCAAGATTTTGAAATGTCTACAATTGATAACCAGATTCAGCAACTAGTACTTTGCTATTTAACCTTGCTTCATAACTCAGCTGAGGACTTGTACCACTTAGACCACTGATTATTTTAAGCATAAACTTAATAATCTGAGAATAAAAATATTTTTTTTTACTGTTCACTACAGAAAGAATGAGAAGAAAAGAAAGCAATTATATAAAGAAATCCTAGAGAGGACATCAGTGGATGTAATCTGGTTTTTCATTTACTGGAAGTAATCTGATTTTCAATCCACTTTATCTGTTTTTACTTCCTATCTGAGAACTGCACACTGAATTTATATGTACCAAATTCCAGTAAATTGTTCACTTCCTAAAACTTGAGATGCTCTATGAAGATAATCTCATTTTATTTTAAAATGGTCATGGAATTGGTCTCCATGATGAAAAAAAAAGATAAGTCCCTTTTTCAGTCATATTAGTTGAGGAATCAAAAAGTGAATCATAAAGTAAAGCACAGAAGAGTATTCAGTGGTTGGTTCACATACTTGACTTCCCTGAAACCTTCTGTGATAATTCAAGCAATAATCTCAGATTGCTTTTTTCTGCACAGCGTACATGTCGATGCCTTTGATATTGTCATAAAAGGAAGATTTTTAGCAAGGATTTCTTATATCTTTGGTCAAGTCTATTTTCTTTTTTTCCCTCAGCACCATTGCTTGTGTCCATATTCCATTTATTTGGTGGGGTAGTTTTCTCTGTTGCACTGTAAAAGTGTCTGAAGTTTACCCATGTATCCTCCACAATGTTTTCATGACAGAGGGTAGAGCCTTTTTGACAAGAAGAGGCTGAACTAAAGACAAATCAGAGGCAAAAACAATGTCAGTACTGAGAATTTAATTCAAATTTCCTGGTTTGCTCTCTATTACCTTCAGTTCAGACTTCCTACTTCTCCAAGGCCAGCTGCAGTTGGCATTTGTCTTTCCCTTGCCCCTCAAGAAAGGCAAGGGAGCTTTCTGCAGCTTCACAGGCATATCCACACACATCCATTCTCATATTTGTATCTGTGAGTCTAAAATTTCTGACTCTCTTTTAGCTCAGAGACTCCAAAAAAAAAAAAGAGGCACAGTATTTTTCTGGTGCCTGTCAAGCTGCCACTGCCTCACTGTCTTTCCAAAATGATTTTTTTTTTCCTAATGGCTTAAACTTGGGAACAGGAAAGCAAAAAAGACATTTAGTTGGAGACTAGAATTAAATTTGCCACAAGCTTGAGTTTTCAAACATTTGAAAAGCAAAAAGCTTAGGGAGAGTTGGCTTCTTACATTGGTATGGTACATTACCTGTTTTAAAAAGTTCATTGTTTGGAGTATTTTTGCCATATCTAAATGAAAATATCAATCACATAGTTTCTGAGGAGAGCAAATCCACTCTGCCTTCTGCAGTGTAACTAACAGTAGAAGCTTCACAGTAACTCCAGTCATGGGGTTATGCAGTGAAATTTGATTTTGCTGGTGAGCTTCTCATTATGAGCCATTGAAAAGAAAGCCTGGCTTTGATTTGTCTTCTTTCTCTGAGTTGAGTTTAGAACATCTTTTGAGTCACAATGTTTAATTACAGTGATTCTCAGTATTTATGAATACATCTCTTGTTTAAAGTGGCATTTCTAGGCCATTTCAGATATTTCTCACCAATGTGTTAAATTCTAGTATCACGTGTTCAGGCACCATCGTAGTGATAGAGGAGGAGCTGCCATGCAAACTTTATTGTTGTTTTTCCCACTCAGATTTATCTTGAGGCCAGAGGTTGGGTACCTGAAAATGCAAGACCAAGTCTGTGTGGTATCAATTGACACAATTGGATAGAGCCAGAAATGCTGACTGAAAAAAGAGCTGCAGCCTCTGACTGAAGGCTAGCATAGACTTGAATCCCCAGCTGATACTGTTACACCCAGTAACAAATGAGAAATAACTTAACTGGGGCTTAGAAATGGGAAAATCATTGGGTTTGCAAGCAGTAGGTAAAAAGTGAATGCTGTCAGTTCAGATTAATAGCATGTGCTGCTTCACTGCAGTCATTAATTAAAACATTGACCCTTTGTAATTGTAATATATTGTCTTCATTTGTAACACCAGCTAATCTCCTGCCTTTCCCCCACTTTCTCTTGACAGAGGGAGAGGCTGAGGAATATTGAGCGGATTTGCTTCCTCCTGCGAAAGGTGAGCGTGAACCAGCGAAGGATTTGTGAAGTTTATGAGAATTAAAGCCATCCAGTGGCAATGTGCATTCATTTTCTCTTTGATCCTCACACTCTGTTGATGAACTGAGAAGGGAAAGTCAGGATGACCTTGTAAGGACAGAGAAAGACAAATTATAAAAGGTTGACTTTACAGAGAGTGTCTGGATAAAAACTGAACTTCAGAACATCAGCCCATTTATTTTGGGACAAAAAAGCTTTTCCAAGGTGGTGAGTCCTTTTAAAGTTGCAGCTGGAGGTTCTTTTATAGTCCTATAAAACTGCTGTTATTGTTGTAGTACAGGCTTTAAAAACACCCTTTTTTTTTAACAGTGGCTTACTATTTGACACACTGAACATTTTTATTAGCTACATATGTAATGTTCAAGGTTTCTGGTTGAAGGAATAGAAAAGATGATAATAGTATGTATTTTAGCTTGACACAGGTGATGAGATGCTGAGTGTCTCGGCTTCAGAGAGATTCAAAGGAGCTGATAGATGGTGGGTTACTTGTGTCTTCAAATAGGATTTTCATAAGCAATCTTTGTTTTTCCTGACTGTGTCCCATTGAAGTAAAAATAATCATGGTTCCAAACTATTTTATTCTGTGTTCAAGTTTCTGTGTTCTACAGAGTGGTAAGGAAGCCACCTAAATCCTGCTTTTTTTCCTTAGAAAGATAATCACTGCAGTGTGGACTGCTGAACACACCCTAATCAAGCTAATACCAAAATTTAGATGGGGTTTTAATAAACTGGTGGCATCATCCTCAGAGTTTTGGGAAAGCCAGTGCTGGGGATTATCACTTTGGTCTGCTCCAAAGGCATAACTGTGACTCCATGCAAAACCTATGGGCTGCCTTCCTCTGCTCAGTCAGAACCTGAGCCGTGTCTGTTTGGCACCACTCTGAGCATGTGACTGCTAGGAGCCACGTTTAAGTACTTCCTGAGCCTCTTTAGGCCACTTGGGGTATGAAAATAAGGAAAAATACTTATCACCAATAGCTTTCCACTTTATCAAATAGGCAGGCAGCCAGTCTCAAGCTGTGTCCCAGTTTCTTGGACATACAGCAACTCTTGAGTGGTAATGGTTTAATATGTGTGAGCCCCATGGGAGTGCCCTGCCTGCATCAATGTTTAATTTTTATTGCGCCTTAGCCTTGTTGTGAACGGCAAAATGGAGCGTTTTGGCTAATTGCAGACTCTGTATTCATAAGGGATTGGCCTGCTTCTGGTTCACTTAAATGGTTTGTTAATTCAGCCTCTTCTCCAAAGTTCTTTGGGGACACATTTGTTTTAATTGAGAGATTATATGCAAGAAGAGGAGGGTGCAATAACTACAGAGATTTGTAGCCTTCAAATCTGACAACCACTAAAAATAGCTGTGTTTTATGTAGTGTAGAGGAAAATTGAGAAAAAACAGTAAAGAATTGAGTGCCAGCTATATTGATACAGGAACATAGCTGTTAGGATTCTTCCAGCAAGTACTAAATATATCCTTCAATATTGTGTGGCTTTAGGGTCTGTTTCTATTTCTGTGAAACAACAGCATACCTGCTTTGAAGTCAGGAAGTTATTTTATAGGGCTTTGAAAACAGTGGTACCTTGTTATTTATGACATTAGAACTTAATGCTTAAGAGCTGATGTAAATTTGTTGTTTTAAAGAGGTTATGGTTGGGCTATAAAAGTATGTTCACTTTCATTACATGGTTTTAGAAGGGGTTCTTGAGACTTTTTAAATTGTTAAATATGTCACAGGAATCTGATCCCAGTGAGCAAAGACTCTTCTAAGGATGTGTTTTTGGGTTTATCTCCAAAACACTTGGAGAAGTTTATTGAGAAACTGTGACCAGGTGTGTTATATTTCACCAGATATTATATAACTTATTTACATTTTCCAAAATAGAATGAAGGATGCAACTGTTCTGCAGCCAGGAATTTTTGGTTTGGGGAAAATGTTTATATATCATTAAAACAAGCAGGGTTTGTGTGAAACAGATATATGTGATGCTGGCATGCAGGAACACATGGGTCCTTGTTTCTATGGTGCTGTAGGATTAGATAAGCCCAAATTTTCTGGTTACTGGGGAATGACTGATTCTGCTTAAAGAAGATATGAATGTTGGATAGCCACAGTCAGATCTCTCCTGTCCTGAAGTAAATGAGAAGAAGGCTTATTTTTTGAACCATCACCATGTGAGGTTCTCTCAGGCTACAGAAGCCTCATTTAATTCAGTGGTGTAGGGCTTTCTAGGGTAATTTGTGCTGCAGACTGTTGAATATCCCATCATGCAGACATTGGTTGGCCCACAAATGTCAGGTCATTCACACAGGACACACCAGTGTGAGCAAATGCTGTGGAGGCTTTTTTGCTATAAATTTCCTTTACTTCCCTAAGGATGTAATTCCATGGCTCACTGCAGTGCTGTCCAGAGAACACAAACTAGTAGTGGGTGGGAGCAGAGCAGTACAGAGCAGCTCAGGCTTCTTGGGCTTATCAGCCCTGCTCAGGGGTGCAATAGGCAAGATGTGCCTGTAAGATCTACCATGATTTTTACAGTCAAATATTTTGGTGGGGTTGTTAAAATATATTCAGTTACTGATGACAGCAATATTTTTTAATTGTAATTGCAGTTGTATTTCAAGAAATCTGTCTAACCGATTGATTCCTCATTTTTTAATTCCTAATTGATACTAACGTTAACACTAAGGACAATTAGGAATTTCCTATATTAAAATACAGTCAAATTCATTAATCAAGCACTGTAATATTATTACTTTACCTTGGAGGAAATTTAAATTAAATTTTGATGAGGTTATGCATCATAATTTTTGAATTAGTTCAATAAATCCTTACTAAGGAGGAGAATTGATTGAACTACTTGCTCAGTAAACACATTTCAGATTTCAGTTTGCTCATGCCAGACACTGCTCAACAATTTAAGTAACCCTTCTCCAATTATCAGCAAATATTTGTTTTTAAAGTATCCTAAGCTAAAATAAGAGTGATTTCTGAACATCAGAACTGGAACTTAACTGGGAGGGTGTAGAGATAGATGAAAGACAGACTTTTACTCATTTTTCTAATGTAGTGTAGTATTTTAGTGAAGTTATGCCTAAAATTCCTAAAGCTTCAAGTGTAAGAAAATACTGTACCAGAGCTCAATCCTTTTTCTTGATTTTATTTGGGGTTTTTTGGCTTTTCTTTGTTTTTTTCTTTTTTTTTTTTTATTACAACTCCTGAAGGGATAATGGGAACAGCATAAATTCAGCAAGAATTCTAACCACAGGCAAGGTGACATTAATCTCAAGGATGTTCCAGATGAACTTGAGCTGTCTTGAAAAATGCAAACAAATACGCAGACAAAAACCCCTGCAGGGGCTGTATTTGAATAACCAAACTCAGCCGGTTCAGCACTCCAGTACTAGCAATAATATAGTAAATAGTGAATCGGGAGCTGGGGTGTTTAAAACAAAACAAACAAAACAAACCTAAAAACCTCTTCATCTAATATTTTTTGAAACAAGTTCTAATGTTTTAGTTCCGTGGTTGGGCAGTGACAGTGCTTGGTCTGGTCTTGTACCTCTGTCACTGTGGTTTCCAGTGGAGCTGGATCAGCTGTAGTAACAGTGAAAATTTATTCTGTATTCAGTAGTTCTGGTGTTAACAAGGTTCAATTCTTGTTTTTACCACTTTGAAAAAGTAAAATAAACATGTATTTTAAATTTATATTTCATTGTACATGCCCTAATACCCATGATAGTTATGTTTTACTGTATTTCCAGGTTTTGGTAAATAACCAAAACCCTTATTACCTCAAAGAGCTGTTTTAGAAGCCATCCCATTCAGACTGAGATAGTGTAAATAAAATTTAAAACCTACTGAGTGTAATATAGAATTCCAGACAGAGTGTCTGTATAGTTTTGTGTTGGTACATTTCAATATTTATACATTCCATAAAACAAGTTAAAATTACTCACATGTGTGCAAGTAACAGTAATCCAGAGACATGAGCAAACAGGAGCTTCAAGGGTTATGGGTTAACACCACAGGTTCAGCTGTGGACACAGCATTCTGAGGATGAAGATAAGGCTTGATCCTGTGTCCATGTCATGCATGTTTGTTAGCACTGAATGCAGACTCTCAGAGTTTGAACAAAACCCCACAAAATGTTCAGTGAAACGTTACTGAGCTCGTTGGATCAGCTAACATGGAACAAATTAGCTTTTAGGCTTTTCCTTAATAGCAGAACAGGATTATTTGAGTATAGAGGTTATTTCTCTTTATATGTATCTAAATATTATGTGAAATCAACCTTGTTTAAAAGCCCTATCTTACCTTGTTTACCCTTATCCAGCTGACTACTTTTTTTCTCCCATATTTTGGCTGAAGGAGATTGACCAATATGCACTGAAGTAATTTCCATATGAAATATTTTTTTTTTACTTGGACCTTGATATTCTCCAGACCTTCACCTTCCAGTGGCTCCTACCAGTCCCTGCTTGCAGTAGCTACAGTGGCCACTGTCCTTTGAGGAGTGTCAGGTGTCCCAGTAGCTCATTTCAAGTGACTGATCATTTTCTTTTCTTCTTGATAAATTTGCTGGTTATTGCGAGGATCGCTCTCTCTGTTGTTCTGCCTCATAGTCACTGGCAAGCCTGAGATAATGTGATGGATTCTCTCTAAAGAGTGTGGTTTTGGGTCTGTCTGTTGGTTGCTTCATCATGCATTTAGGGATTTATGGATGTGTGACATTCTTTTACCCGGTCTGCAGGCTGACAGTCATTAGCAGAGCACTTTTGTAAGCCTATGGCATGGTTCATTAAAATGCTTAATGTGAGGTTATATAAGCAAATTTAGCAAATGTGATGCATAATCACCAGGAATTTTGAAAGTGGTGTGTAACCATCCATATTTTAAGAAGGAACCACACTTTCTCCCTGAGGCTGAGAAATCTCTTAGGTGGAAACTACAGCAGCAAGACAATTAGTTTGTTGTGAAACTGAGACTAGGAGCAGTGGTTTTACCTTGGTAGTGCTATACATTTTTTATAGCCTCAATAAAAATGTTTTAATTCCTCATTAAGTTGGATTTAACAGAAAATGTTCCAGCATAGCCACACTTAGAGGGATAAGTCTGCAGGGTTAATATATTCCAGGTTTCCCCTTAAGTGGTAGTGGACATTTAGTCTTTGAAGCTTAGATGCTTGTGTTATCTAAAAGGAAAACAGAATTTTCAGTCTAATCGTAAGGCATTTTTGGGCTGTGGAAATGCCAGTGATATTCTGCCTTGCAATAGAAAGAGGCTGATGTTTCCAGAGTTCTGATAAACTGCTGCTCAAACAAAAATGACAAAAGGGAACAAAAAATGGCAGCATGTGACATTTTTCCTCTTAATAGTGATTGTTACAATGATGGAACACATGAACTCTGTCCACTCTCATTAGAGACCAAAGAGTTCATCGTTGTTACTGGCTTCTCAGTACATGTCATGTTTCTTGATGTATCTAATGCTCTCTCTTTTCACACCTCAGCAATGTGATGAAACTGCTGAGTTTTGAGTAATCTTCTGGGCAGTAGGAAACCTGTCAGGAGACCCTTCCCACAGAGTGACTGGGAGCACAAACCTTCATCAAGAGGCAATGTGGATATCTTCTGAAGAGTGAATATAAAATTCTGTGTGTAAAAAAATACTGCAGATACCCAGGTTGTTATCCAGTGTCTCCCTGTGACTCAGGACAATGCAGAAGGTTATACCCAGGCAGTGTATAAAACTATTTAAGTAAATCCTATATATTTTTAAGATTATTTTTATCATCTCAAATGCCTATTTTTCTTATTTCCTCCCCAGTCTTTCCACTACAATTTCAGTGGTTCAGAACAGAGTTGAATCCTTTTGATTGGATCACTTTAGATTTGTTAAGATCTGAACTTGCTATTAACTGGCCTGATAAACAGTGTGAATCTGAAAGAGGTGTTCATTAATCCTTTTTTTGAGATTTAAACATATGATCTGTTATTTGGACTACAGTGATATTCTGAATTAACATTATCAGATGAAAACTTCACATTTTAAAATTGTCTTAAGTCAAAAGGGTAATTTTAGGCTATTTCATATGTCTTTCTGGGTGAAAATATAATAAAGGAGCAACTCTGCTTTTGTTGCCTTTAGGTGGATGTGTGTTGTCTTACGTTTTGCCGCTTTTTGAATTTTGCATTCTGTTCTCCTTAGCTGGATACTTTGATCTTTTAAAGGTTGTATTGTGCTTCAGCCAGAGGTGACTTCCAGTAAGACTGAAAAGGCTCTCCTTTTCCATAATGTTTGCATTGGTGTTTGTGTTACAGCAGCACTTTTGGTCTCAGGTAAAGAATAATTGTTGTGCCAGATGCTACAAAAAACACATGGCAATAAATATGAAGAATATTTGTTTACACTCACAAGACATGTACACAACAGGAAAGGAAAGGCTGCACAGTTGTTCTGATGATAGAAATCTTATTTTTGGAGACCTGCTTAATTTTCTTGTTAGTAGCCAGAGCTTGAATCTTTCATTTTTAACCAAAGGTAAAAATCTGTTTGCTGTTTTTGAGGGGGCTGATGTTTTTGTTGTGTCAATAATTGCATGGGGTCTTGAATCTCTACAGCAGCTCTTCAAATCCAGCCCAGTTTGGAGTCAGACTATTGTGGTCACATTGATGACTGCTGGGAGTGAAATTATCTGGTGTTGTATGCTTAGAGGCTTGGGATGTTTGCTCTACAGAAATAGTAATAAACACAGGCAATAAGATGAGCTAGATCACTGTCAACATCACACTGAGTATGAGCTGCACCTCTCTGCTATACATACACACACAAAATTACCTTCCAAACTGCCTCAGAAGAAATTCCAGAGTTTACATGCAGCCAGTGGAATAAAGGATATTGCTGTTTCCAAGGCATTAATTATACCTGCAGATTTTGTAGGATGTAAGCTTGCCA
Organism: Poecile atricapillus; assembly: GCF_030490865.1. Lineage (NCBI taxonomy): Eukaryota > Metazoa > Chordata > Aves > Passeriformes > Paridae > Poecile > Poecile atricapillus. The sequence continues at coordinate 99,360,420 of NC_081251.1, forward strand.
TGCTGTGCATATTCTGTCAATTAGGATTTGGACTGTGATTGCATCATGCTTTATAAGCATATAATTTAGTTTCATAAAACTAAACTCAAATATTTAAGTTCTCCTTTGTTTGAAGTGCCCCAAAACTTTTTAAAATACATTAGACTCTGAGCATGTGTGAGAAACCCAAAAACCGGTCTGTATTTCAGTTCTCCATCCTTATTTGAAAGGCACTGTTAAACTTCTATTGCATGATAAAGCCAACTTTATTCTGGCCTTCAGAGTTGCTCTGAAAAGATATTTTTACATTAGGAGAGAGTATTTTTACACTTCAGGGATAAAATTTGAAGTTAGCTAAAAATATATTAGTACACAATTTTAAGTTTATGAAAATCATGACTTATGGTAGAGTTCCTTTTAGACAACTTTCACACAGCATCTCTCATTAGTCAAAAGAGGCAGGAGATAAATTCTAAATCTGTTCATGTAAATAGTGGAGATTAGTGCTTAGGCTGAACAAGGGTAAGAAAGAAGAATGATGACATGAAAAGTGGAGATACAAGAAAAGGAAGTAAAATATTTGTAACTGAAATATGACACACTTTCACTAGCTCTGTGTTGGTTTAATAATTTAATTATTTTCTGCAGCTTGCCTAAATGAGGAGGGAGTTAATATATTCACAGTGATTCACACTTGGTAGAGGTTTTGTTTGCACCAGAAGGATGAAGGACATAATGAATTTTCCCTGAATCTTGTAATAGGTTTCCAGTACAGACAGAACTTGGGCCTTCAGTACCTTTGTTACTGAGCTGCCTCTTTCAGTTGTGCACCCTGACAGGAAATTCAGTACAGATAATTTAAAAGCTTCTCTCTTTCCCTCTCTTAGTCTTTTCTTCCTAGTTTTTTGTTACATTTGTTATCTGTAAAGTGTGGAAAGGGATAAAATTGGGCATTCCTTATTCAGTTAGTCTTTTGGGCACCCACATAGTTTGAATTTCATCAGAAAGTGTGGAACTTGGCACAGAAGCTATTTTGCAAAACTGATAATAGAAGTGGGATCAAAGAGCTGGCAGTATATATACTTTGTACACAAATTACCCCATAAATGTTGCTTGACTAGAGATAGTCCGTCTCTTCTTCACACTTTCTGTTTTATTTTAAAGAGATTGCATTCATTTTTACTAAAAAAAGTGTTACTATTGCAGTAAAAATACTGAATATAATCCCTTTTGTCCTTTCTTTGGATACAGTATCATATCTGGAAAGAAAGTCCTTAAATAGGAGTAAAGAACTGAGACGAAGTGTAGTATTTCTGGCAGGCAATTCATTCACTACTGACACTCATTGATTAAGTGAATTGTGCCAACACTATTTTTAGTCAATTTTACAGGTTCCTGAGTTCAGCACTTTTGAAAAGTTAGAACATAACAATAGTTATTTTTAGCAATAATTGCCTAAGGATGTCTGTGTGCTTACCTAGGGATAATGAGAAGATAGATCCTGCTGTGTCTGCCAGGTGCTCATGGCAGGGGGAACTTGTAATGGGAGAAGTTAAGAAAACTATTGCAAGAGTGAAGAGTTCAAACTTGTGACTCAGCCACAGTTTGCTCCTTATCCCTCTTTTACTCTGGGGGGAAAGTAGGATTTACCAGAGTGATGCCTGAGGAAAACTGGAACACCCTTTGAAGGGAGATATTCATAGTGTTATTACTCATGAAAATATTTATGTATAAAACTATTTCAGCTTAACTGACTATATTTTGCTGCTAATTTCATCTCTAAGTGTTTAGTCAATAATCAAAGTGCCAAACAAAGTGTCACTCTGCAACTGATGACCTCTTGCTCTACAATTCAGCTTCTCCCAGTCCTGTTCTGGAGGATTTGTAAACATAAGTCCTTACAGTGGGAGAACATTACGAGTAACAGCAGAATAAGCTGAAGATGAAGCAAAAATGTAGATGAGTTGTGCTGTCTGTACTGTGCTCCTGAGAGCAGTGTACTTCTCAGCCACTTGGGGTGATGCGATTTATGCATCTGCTCCTCAGAGCTGCATTGAAATATTGGCAGAATTTGACTTGCTAATGGCCTGTATTTGCTCTAATTCAGTATGCAATAAAGTAAGTATTTGCATTTTAATAAAACGAAGGAAGTTAAACCAAAGGTCACTGCTTGGCAGACTGTTCAGTGTAGGTTTAAGTTGGGATCACACCCTATAAAGCTACTATGCAATTACAAAAAGCAGTTTAATTCCAAAATGTAGAGTGCAATGATTTTACACCGTATCCGTTTATGGATGCAGTCTTTTCTGCTGTGAGTTAAATGTCCTAGCTTGCATCTCGTTGCTGATGTTTTCTATAAAGCTGCTGTAGTGCCAGGGAAGGAAATGTCTTTGCCATGTCCGCACTGCACCAAATCTGCTTCCCCAGACTGACAATCTTTACGCACCCAAGACGGAAACAGCCCTTTAGTGAACACTTAGTTTTCAGCATTTTCGGAAGTGTCAATCTTGGGCAGACCCCCAGGAGAAGGCCTGAGGGCCCTTCCTGAGCCATGCAGATGGCTGAACTTCATTTTGATCATCCCTGAGGTTTCTGCATTCATAGCCCTGCCTGTGAACTGGGGGGCTGGTTTTGTAGCTCGTAATGAACAGCTGCAGTGCTAATTGCCATTCTCCCCAGTTTTGGGTGAGCAGACAAAGGCGGCAGGAGCTCTTGGAACAGCCCAGCTGCGGGGTGCCCTGGCTGGTGGTGCCTGAAATACGAAAGTGAGACAGGGCAAGAAGGGGTTTATTACCCTGTTTTCTGCCAGTGCTGTGGCAATCAGAGGAGTTTGCACTCCAGGGCTGCTAACCCAGCTTCTGTTACTGGCTCAGAATTAGCGTTAGAAAAAGGAAGGTCATAAAGATGTCTCCTGATCCCTGCTGAGTGGAAAAGAACAGTTAGTTTGCAGAGGAGATACACTTGTAAGATCAGAGCACATCTGCCCTAATGACGTGCCTTCCAAGGATGGGGCACTTCTTGAATAGTGCTGGTGCCCTGCAGACCTTTCAGTCTTTTTTTAAATCCGTTTCATAACCTTTTTACCTGTTGGCTGCTATGACCTCTCATGGGCTCTGCAATACCGAAATATTTATAGATATTCCTGATGAGTGTCCTGTAAAGACCTGGTTCTCATCTGTCACTCCTGTTGAAGTTTTTGCTGGTCTTAAGAAAAAGCTAAAATACTCCAGTCGTAAACTAGCTCCAGTAGAACATACAGAATTGGATATAATTATCCCCATGTTGCAGAACAGAGAAAGAGACAATGAGAAGTGAAACGACAGGCCTAAATATAAATGTGTTTAGTAGCTGAGATGGAAAGAGCATCCAGAAATCCTATATTTTAATATTAGATCTGGTACTGTGTCACAGATGGATATGGAGTGAGAATAGTAATTAGGCTTTTTGTGTTATTCATTTCATTGTCTGGTATTTGTGCTATGGAGTGACTTATGTTCACATCCACTTGAAAGAAATATTTAAAGAAATTCCAATAGCTCTTTAGAATAATTAAATTACCTTCACAAAGCACTGGCTTTTTGCTGCTTTGCTTCATTGTGATCCTGAGAAGTGGGTGGAGGGGTGAAAACACAGATGTTATATCCCTTTTATTTTTTAATTTGTGCTCTGCATTTGGTTTGTAAAATTAAGTCTTGCATGCATGTGCTGCTGCTCTCCCCCAGATAAAATGTAAAGCTGTATACATGAACTTAGTAGGTTCAACTGCACGTTGTCCTTTTGATGATCTGGAATTCATTTTCCATGCATTCTCTTTTGAACTACATGCACAAATCTACCTACCAAACGGCCAAATACTTCTAGAGGTTTGCATAACATGGTTTTGAATTACTTAAAATGGTTTTGTTACATGTTTGTGTTATAACAATTTGATGCTACTGAAGTAACAACTAGTGAATAGTCTGTAGAGACACAAGCAAGTGTGGATTTTAACAGGAGAATTGAAATAAATTGGACCTGAATATTTGGACAGAAAACCTTAGTATATTTATTGTGACAGCACTGTATTGGGCTCTAGGGCAGCCTTTCAGAAGAGGTTTTGGAAGTCAAGTAACCCAAATCATTTAAAGTAGATTAGAACGATACACTAGAAAAGTGGAAAGACTTCTTGTATTTCAAGAGTAAATTTAGTGTTTTGTGTGCTTGATCAGTGCAAACAGTATGTTTAAAACGGTTGGAATTATAAAGATGTGTGGTCTGTGTATTTAAATTACACACAGTTGACCTTTCTTCCTTGGTTTGTGTACCAGCAGGAGGAAACAGATGATTTGTTTCAGAGTACGTACATTCCACATACACACAGTCTGGGATAAGGCACATGCTACTACTATTTTTTTGCGTGATTTTGCTTTCTTTTTTTCACTTTCTTGCACTACACTTCTGATTTTTCTGGTCTGTGCTGTTCAGTTAGGGGAATTTCAGAGTCATTAAACAATCTCCCTTTGATCTCACAGTATCTTTAACTCAGCTGACACTCCCCAGTAACCCAGGTTATCTCTGGCAGGCTCCGTAGGGATGGGCTTTAGAGTGTTATTGAAATCCTGTGTCCTGAAAACCTTGGGTACACCCTCCACCCCCTCTTTCCCTGCTACTGATGAGGACTGATTCTCTCAGCTTTTTTGAGGGATGTGGTGGAAAAAGCAGCAAATGAGCACCATAGTGACAAGCTGCAGTCATCCTCTAGTGCAAGCAGATGCAGTAGCAATAACCACTGCAATAAAGCAGCGTGCATTTAGATCAGACCTAATCTGGGGCCTGGGAGTGATTCCACACATACATGATGCTTTCAGTTTTTTGCTGCTTTCAGGTGGATGGAAAGGGTCTTGTGTGTTTTTAAGGTGAACAACTTGTTTCCACTGGGGTGATCACCAGAGCTCTTCACATTACACGGAGATTCAACCCCCACTTCTCTCCAGGATTTTCCTGCCATCTGTAGGAGGAGAAAGCAGGCATTAAGATGAGAAGTTGTTTCAGCCTCTAACAGTGTAATGAAGACTCTCAGAAACTCTGGTGGGGTGGGTAGGGTGTAATGGCTGGCAATTTCTGGGTACAGTGTAAAATCTGTGGTTGTAGTGTGGAGGTTGACATGCACAGATGGAGACTGATGTAGACTCTTGAGTGTTTTGGGGGAAGGAACAGCAATTCTGTGAGAATTATTATTATTGTGTAGCACTCAGGAGCAGTGGTCTAAGCAAAGTGCTGGAAAGAAGCATCTTGACATTTCAGTGGCTTACAAATGGGAAAACTGATTCACTTGTAGCAATTGATTTTCTGTGAGAATTTGATAGCACTGATGAAGGGGTATTATTATTCCTGCTATAATATCTTCCCATTTCTGTTTTCTGTGAGATATTTTATGGGCCCTGTTCACCGGTGAGACAAACTGTAAAAGTCATTCCATGTAAAAAAGATACAGCATCCTATAAAATAAAAATTACATTTGAGAAGGAGGAATCCATATGTAATAAACAGAATAAGGAGGAAAGATACAGACAGAAGAAGGCAGGTTTATCTTTTAATAAGAACAACAGAACATATTTAGGAAATAGGAAACAGAATAACATTATTTAGGTCTGAGCTTCTCTAAAGAAGTCTTTGTATTCCTATAAACAGAAAGAAGCTGCTGATAGGTGCTTGTGAGAAACGACGCTCACTTTTAAAAATTTCAAAGGTTTATTAAACCTTAACAAAACACAACAAAGGCCTGAATCAGGAAAAATTACAGTGCTGGGAGTATCTGTGACGAGCAGCTATGTGCTTGCTCACAAAATGGCTGCTCTACATTTTATTGCATCAGGTGACCTTGGCCCCACCCAAAGCCTGTCAGTCAACATCTTCTTCACTGCTCATTGGTGGAGGCTGCTCTCTGGCAATGTGATTGGAGAACAGGTGCTGCCATGCCACGCTCCCTAGCGACAGGCCTGCTCTCACACAGGCCTCCCTCAACATGTCCCCGCCAACTAAAACTCTGCAGAGTCAGCAATACAGGGTGAACAGAGGATATCCAAACAACAAACCACAGTAACATGACTATACATCAACAAAACTTCTCTTAACGTACACACAATAACCATCCCGTAATTGTGAGAGCCAACCATCACACAACTTACCTATAACAGTGCTTAAGTTCAGTGCTTGTTTTCCTGATCTTTACTTCAGCCAAACCCAGACGACTGTCCATAGGAAAGCCTGCCTTCTTTTCTTTGTAATTAGAGAAGGATCAATCTACATGTGCAGTGTGTGTGTGTACTACTTTGTATGAGAATAAATTCTTGTGGTGTATGGTAATGAGGATGATACCCAGCTAAGGTTTTACATTTTAAATGTCAATGATGAATTGTAAATAAGGCTTTACTGATTTGGACATTTACTTAACTATACATTTATACCAGAGCAAAACTAAGAAAGTGGTTTCTTTTTCCCTTGCTTATGTTGTAGCAAAAGGCATTTCCGATTAGTAGCAATTTTTTGGTCTAGAAGCTGACTTCCTTTTCAGGCTTTCCTGTGGTTTTCCACAGGGAAATATCAGCCAGCTGAATTTCTGGTGGTAAATTTGTACTGCCATTTGAGCTTGGGACTTGAAGTGACCAAGTTGTGTCCCTTAAGAACTGTGCTGCTATGCCAGTTTCTCCTTCTTCTCCATGTTTCATAACCATCACAAGCTTCATCTTGAGCTGTGTCAGAAAGCAGAGGTCATTATTTGAATCAGGATGTTCCTGGTTCAAAATAGAAGTGTACTATTTATATCCTAACATGTTTACCATCTGACAGCTTCCTATGCTCTCACAGGAATGAATTAAAGACGATGGTTTAATTCCTGTTGCAGTTATCTGTAGCACTGAAGTTGCTCTTCAGTTGAGTACCTCAGCAGGAACAGCAAGGATTGACTGCTGCTTGTTTTTCAACCAGCTTTCTTTCCTCCAGGAGCTGAGTCCCATGTTTCGAAAGCTGATTTTAAGCTTCCATTGTTTTTGGAGGATATAGTGTCAAATTGCAGGATGATGCTTACAGCTAAGAACTGAGGCAATATTTTATTTTAGTTCTTTACTTGACCTCATAAGCCTTGCTGTTAGTTAATGCCTTTCTGTACTTTATGCTTCCAAGTCTCTCACCTCCTTCTAGATTTGGTTTCTGAAATACCTCAGCTGAATGTAACTGGCTTTGTAGGCTGGGCTTTGTTTGTTTCTTTGCATGAATTCTCTCCAGAAACAGTGATCAGGAATGATCCTATCTTTATTTACGTCTACTGGAAAATACCACTCCAAGAAAAGGGTGAAGAGACATAAATGACCCATTTGCTGTTCTAACAAAGTATAGATAGATTTAATTTTCACCAGAAATTGTGACTGGAAAGTGAGCCTGCTTCTGAGAATCCTCCGTTTCCTTTGCTTCCTTTCTAGTGTCACTGCAGATTTTTGTTTTGTTTTTCAAGTTCTGCATAAATATTCACCGTGGGTTTCCTTCCCTCTTATTACCAGTCAGCCCACTGATCAGACACCAGGGCTGCAGTCTCGCTAAGCTTGTGTATTGTGTTGGAATCAGAAATCAAATAGCTGAAAATTAATGTAATGTGCTTTTAAGTGTTGTGATGCTTAGTGGGCAGACATACATCATGAAGACTTTTCTTGTCTACAATTTGTTATGAAGATGAATCATTCTTTGGGGAAAGGTTATAGTCATGTTGTAAATCACATTCTAAAACTGAAAAAAAAAAAGATCCAGCAGTGATAAATAAGTACCATCTGGAATCTGAACTATATAATTGTATTATGATTTGTCATCCACGTAAAATAAGCCCTTGAGATTGTTTAAGTTGAAGGCACAGTCACAGAGCTATCAGAATCTGTTAACTTCTTTAAGTACTGAAGTGAAATCAATTACAGCAGTATGTTCCATGTGAGGTGGAAAGACTCCTAGAACCAAGATGATGGAATTCCTTGCAGCACAGCTGTATGGGAGTAGATATTTGGAGAGGCTGTATAGTAAATTTTACCTTGTTTTAAAAAATAGGGATCACTTCAATTATTTGACAGATGATAATGAATTGTTATTAAAAAAAGCCCAAAAATGCCTTTTGTGATTTAATTTTGGTTGATGTATCTCCAAGATGAAGCAGTGGATGCAGATGATTTCTGTATGAGTTTGTCTAGCTTTGAGAAACATGCATTGCTGGAAATTAACCTTTTCTATGACTTGAAGAAAAGAAACAGGGATTGCTGAGAAAATTACACGAAGAAAACGAGAAGAAAAACAGCTAAGAAATGGGAAAGCAGTGAAGAAAGCAAAGTGCCTTTTGAAATAACTACTCTGAATCAACATCACATACATTTCTGCTTCTGCCAGCTGCCCACTCATTTTCTCTTTTAATAGAAAGAGTCATCATGGTTCTGAAACAAGTAGTGTAGGGAGCCATGGATTTTCTTAGGAAGTGAGTTTCCTATCTTAGTGGGTTTGTGCTTGCAAGACTGCCTTAGTAATGGATTTGATCTCTTTATGGTGTATATAACATATCAAATGGTAGAAACAGTGCTTTGTTTTTCCAAAGACACTCCTCCAGTATAGAAGCAAAACTTGAGAAATGCTTTTGTTGTTTCCTTTCTGAATGATTCAGTAATAAAACGTTGTTCTTTGAAAACTCTTTTACTGACATTCATTTAGTCTCCAAATGCTTTTGTGAGGGAGGCATTAATACAATGCATGTTTTGTAGACATTAATCTGGAACAGTAAGTGATTTGTCCCATGTCTCTCAACAAGCCCTTGGAGCACAAGCTTGGGTAGAACCTTAACAAACCTGGCCTGGGTTCTTGTGCTCCTTGCTCAAAGCCACACTGTCCACCAGCTGAGGTGTGTCTAGGGAGAGACAGACACATGGGAGACTTGCAAGACTTGCAGAGTTCATTTGTTCTCTGAAAAACTACCTGGGTGACTAAAATCAAAGAGGTGTTTGTTTTACTGACTTCTGTTATTTCTGTTCCTTTCCTTTTAGCTGGTGCTGCCAGAGTACTCCATCCACAGTCTTTTCTGCATAATGTTTTTATGTGCTCAGGAGTGGCTCACACTGGGGTTAAATGTTCCTTTGCTTTTATATCACTTCTGGAGGTAAGCCCTTCTTTTATATGCTTACTGCTTGTTAGCCTTGTTTGCCAGCTCAGCACATGTGCAGATTGTGTGAACAGGCAAGGACAGTGTAGATGAGTATCTCTTGCCTATAAGCAGCTGAAACTTATATTTCCAGAGAAAAAGGAAATTTTTTCATGATTTAGAATGGCTAAGGAAGACATATGATAATACAACTGTGGCTTTCAGTTACTTGGATGAATATTCTGGAGGGTGTCAGGATGCACTCACTGCAAATGAGTGAAAACGTAGAAGTGAAATAGGCTGGAATCTGAATGTGGTACTTGGTGAGGCTCTAAATACTTCACAGATGGGGAATTGTAAGACAGTTCATATCAGAAAGAGCTTGGACCTCTTCATTCAGCCCTAGCAAGGAAACCTTTCCATTGTAGTTGTGAAATAGAGAATGGGAAGGATGACAGATTTTTGTGTCTCATATTCTTTGGCAGCTTTTTTTTTTTCAGCGTAAAGTAAGTTGTTTCTGTACAGTAGGGAATTTCTGTTCTGCGAGAGAGTTCTCTTTTAAAGACTCGTGGAGTAGGGATTGCAATGGGTGAAGAACTGGTTCTTCACACTGCCCATATGAAGAAGTGGGGAGTGTTCCCACTTGAGATCTCTGAACTGTGTTTATGTTCTCCGAGGGGCTTCCAGAGTTGATCACATAAGACCTGCTGTTGATTTCCAGACAGGCAGTGCAGTTGCTGCTGCTGCATCTTTCTCTGCATTTTAGTGAAGGATCGGCCTTCTGTTGCTTCTGAAAATAACCAAGAGACATCAGTTTTTGTGGTTGTCAGTCTGGAGATTTCCCTAGTTTTGCATTTTCACAATGTTTGTAAAAGCACAGATGATTTTTGTCTGTCAGGGTCTCTTTGTGTTACAAAGGTACATATGGTAGCAGAAGAATAATTCTGTAAAGAAGTCAAAATCATCATCTCAACCAGGAACTTAAAAGCAGTAGCTTTTTTGCACTTTTTTTCTGCAAAAGCTTGGTAGTAATGCAGAGTCATATGATAAAGTGTATTATTCAGAAATTAGAGTGTCAGTATAGTTTTCAGAAAGCTAAATGAAATGAAGCTACAAGTGCTTTTCTCCATGTTGTTCTGCTGCAATAACAATGATGTCTGATGCTGCTCTTTTGCTAAGGGTCAACAACCCTTCATGTGACAATGATACCCATTTTAAAAAATTTCTAAAAACAAATACATTCAAGAGGAAAATGGTCAGATTCTAAGTAATGATATCAACCTTTAGAGAGGACTTTTGATTCTTTTTTTTTTCTATGATTCTTCATATGCTTTGCTATAAGTACTCCATAATTACTCCTGCTATAACCACAGGCAGGTTTGGGTTAATGGTGTAAAATTCTGCAAAGAATTTTAAAAGTGGGAAGACACTGTGTAATATCATCATCCAGATGAAAAGATTTAAGCAGGATTTCACCTGTGGCTCTCCATAAAAGAATTTGCAATCTTATTAAAGGTTGTAAATGGATGTGACTAACATTGGAAGGGAGAAAGGCAAAGTTATTTTGAGAACATCTCCTTTCAAAGTTTGCTGCTGGTCACTTGCCTGGTGTTTTTATATCTTCCTGTCTGTCTGTCTATCCATATATAAGCAATCAGCAATCTTCTGATAACTTTGTCAAAGCAGAAGAAATAACAATATTTCCTCTGATCTGTGCTGATCTTAGAGTAGTTCATTAATTTTGTTGAGGACTTCTTTTTTTTTGTTGTTTTGCTTTTGCTTTTTACTGGAAACTAACTGAGACAAAAGCTCCTTTGTCAAAGAAGTTCTTTTGTCAGGATTTTCTCAAACATTCAGTCACTGCTGAGAAAAATTAGAAATTTCTCTTATGTTAGAAGAAAAATATTTTCTGAAGAAAATTATTTGGATGATAAATTCTTGAGCAGTGCCACATGTAGAAAACATTGCTCAGCCACTCCTTACGTTACTTCATATTGGCTTTTTTCCTTTTCAGAGTTGGAGGAACTTAGCTACCAGTTGGTTGGGACTGTCACCTTTCATGTTTGAAATCAGTTGTGTAGGTGCAATAAAAGCCCATTAATCCTTCCACCACTCTGTGATCACAAACCTCCATATATTGTCACTCACGGCATGTAAGTGATTAGTGGATAAGCTAGAAATAACTCTGTGGAAAGGGAAAATGTTTCAATCTGAAGAATCAATAGAATACAGAAAATCCACATTCATTAATTGCTTTGTTCTGTAAGAAAGGAGTGCTTAGGCTATCATCCTGATTTTTACAATGTCTGGAAACAGAGACTTGAGAAAGAAAGGGGAATTCCTCTTCTATCATGAAAGGTGGTAGTCAGGTGTGTATCTGCACATACTTAATACAGATTATTACAGAGTCATTCCAGGTGTCTTCTCCTGCTTTCAGGTATTTTCGTTGCCCAGCAGATAGCTCAGAGCTGGCATATGATCCACCTGCAGTCATGAATGCAGATACCTTGAGTTACTGCCAAAAAGAGGCCTGGTGCAAGCTGGCCTTCTACCTCCTTTCCTTCTTCTACTATCTCTACTGGTAAGTCTGGCCGTTTCACTAAGAGAATAGTAGCTACTTTTCATTTCACTTGTGAAATTGCATTTAGGAACGACTGGAACCAATTGGACAATTTCCTTAGTATCATAAAACATTGCTTCTGATGTTGATTAAGGGGAGCACTCCCACTGACTGCTGGCACTTCAGTATAGAATATTTAGTGTTTACCTAAGGCCTGAGCCAGGCCCCAGCACCAGTCAAAGGAAATAACTTTTGCTTCTCTATATGGTCTCTTAAGATGGGTAAAATAGTGAATGTTGTGCTAATGGCATTACATCAAATAAAAAAAACTATAATTCCTTATGATTTAAGAGGATCATAAGAAAAGTACTAAACCTCTGGTGTAGTAATAGTCAAGATGGTAAATAAATGGATAGGTAGATGTTGGGTGGGAACATGGTATGCACCATGCCTGTAATCATTCCTACAGGCAATGTCACATTCGTGACAGTGGAAAGCCTGTGCATGATCCAAGTCCCTAATTAAAGTACATTCATGGAGATATGCACACCAATTGGGCATTGTCCCCCTGCCCCTCTCAGTTGTCACATGTCCTCAGTGCACAAGCACAAATGCCCAGTGCAAATATATGTCAGGATCATTTAAAGTAAGGCCTTGCTAGGATATCAGTGCTTTTAGTCACCCCTGTAATCACACCATAAACTACGGGACAACAAGCTCTAACACACTTTAAATGAAGGTGATGCTTTAGATGTCTTTCTTCTGCTCCTTCCTCCATGATGTATTTGCATAGAGTTGCCTCTTCAAGCCAGTCTTGCATATAGTCATCCCACTGCAAGGCAGGTTTATGTGCTGCTGTTTTTCTCCTCTGATTACTGGTGTCTTACCTGTTCTGCTGTTCCCCATATCTTGAAGAGTCACTGCTGCATGGGTTTTTTTTTCGCAATATTCCTTCTAAATGCTATTGAGGTTTGTGGAGAAAAGCATTTTCTAACTCCACATTTTTATGTTGCGATCAAAGTCAGCTCTGTAGTATGATGTAGCATTTCTCCTGAGACTTTACTGCTGTACAGCTTCCTCTGAGCTCTTCATTCTAAAACGTGGCCACCATCCAAAAGTCCACTGCCTGGTGCTAGATAAAATAGTATAAATTGCAGGCGGTTTTTCAGTGCTTTCCTGGGTATTGGCAGAATTAGAATTGCAGCAAACTGGATCTGTGGCAATATACTCTGTTTTCCCTGCTTTTCAGAGTTGCATTTAATATGTATGGATTCAGTCCAGCTGGTGGCTGCATTTTATGTTTCTTCTAGTGCACAGAGTTTTTTTCCAAAGGAATCAAAAACAATGCAATTTCATGGAAAACCTTGCCTGCCCTGCCGAGAGTTGCTGGTTGAAGTTTTAAAGATCAAACACACTAAAGCAAAATGGTTTTGTTTCTTCACTGTTCAAATCCAGACATCAGACTGAGCTTTAAAAAGCTCAAACACAGCTTGTGGTGCAGTAGGATGTCGATAATGAATTTGTTATTTCTTGAGTGCCTTTTGATACTCATCTTGAATACACCATAATTAAGATGCTTTAGAGAGATAGAAAGAATGCAAAGGAAAGCACAGGCCATTACAGTCAGACCTGAGGAACAGACAGCAAAGGGTTATAAAAATCAAAGCGCTCTGCATGCTTCAAAGAGATACTTTCATATTGTGTCTTTCTTTTACATGCAGCATGATCTACACTCTGGTGAGCTCTTAACTGAAAGATCTTCGCTAAAGACTGAAAACAACAAAGGCTGGAGGTGCAAGGATGAGTGAACTAAAGGATGCATGATTAAAAAAAGCAAAGAGGAAAACTTTGAACCCAAGCAGTAAATATGGTACATGAAAGAGAGATCCAGCAAAGAGAAGAAGAATACCATGGGAGAATGGCTGAGTTAATTGTGTTTGTCTCCTGTTTCTCAATGTATTGCAGCAAATTATTTTCAAAACCCAAGCAAACAAAAAAAATTGCAACATCGTGGGCCAAATTGTACAGCTGTTCACCTCTCCAGGGATAATGCTGCTTGGTTTAGCGGATTCAGTAGAACTATAATGTCTATAGTCCCTCCTGTCTTCCAGGAAGCAACATTTCTTTTCTTAAGGACTATTCTGGACTGAGGAAGCACAGGACAAGATGATCTCACACAGAAAGAAGAGCTGTACAACACATTCTGAGCATTGAGTGGACTATAGACAAGATGTGTGACTGTCCTGCAGGGCTATTCTTATGACACTGGTCAAACAGGGATGTCAAATCTCATGGAACTGCTTCAGTGGTTTTGGTTTGTTGTTTTACTTTTTCCCAGCCAAAACAACAATAACAGAAGAATTTGCAGTTTCAGTGTTCTGTACTCTAAGTATATGCTATTTTTGAAGGTGAACATCCAGTATATTTCTGTACTTCATTTATGATGCACCAACACTGTACAGTGAGATGTAGAAATACACTGGGTTTAACTTAATCAGGCCAAGCCCTAATCAGAATAGTATTCCTCTGACTGACAAAAAATAACCAAACCAGGTAAAAGCTTAATATATTTAAAGAGGATTGTAACGTAGCTATTATATACATCACAATGCTGGATAGCAAATACTGGACCAGCTAATTGTGGTCTGTAATTCTGTTTTGCAGTTTTACTTTCTGCTGTAAAATTTAAGCTGGAACAAATACACAAAATGTCTTTGTCCTGTATGAGGTTCCTATTGAAAGATGTTCAGTTTTTTTATAATTTAAAGGTTTTTAAATTTTGTCACAGAATTCTCATTCAAATTCATTTTTATGGGCTGCATATCTTTATACATATGTATTATATACAAATATATATCTACGTAAATACTCACAATCTATTTACATTTTAGGTCAATCTGTTTGACAGGTCAAAGGCATCAAGTGTCCAGAATTGCTGCTAAATATATTTCAGTGCTGATCGGGGTGAACCCAGACTTATTTCTCTCAAAATCACTGGTGCTGTGGGTAGTAGCAAGGCTGTAAACTCAAAACTAACACCAGAGCCTTCACAGACACTGCTTGGCTCTTGCATTGGCAAAGAGCTAATAAGGTGGGTTTCTACCAGAGATTGGCAGAGAATAGCGTGGAGAGACCCATTTGTCTCCTGGTTGCTCACAGCTGGTCCTGTTAGCGCGAGCTCACTGCTCACCACATTTGGTCTGGCTATTGAGAGCCAGTAGACTGATCCAGTACCGAGCTCTGAGGTGTTTTTAGGCTGGGCACAGCAGTTCAGCAGGACAGATGCAGTCTCACAATGGCTGCTGAGTCATCCCATGTCTGGCGTGTTCCATAAGGAGCTGGAGTTGCTGTGTACCTACGGTGCCAGCATTCACTCTGGTTTGGTCTGGCTATGTTAACAAAATTAAATCCTGTTAACCAGCAAACCAGGGTGGCTGCATGCTCACTCTCTGCTCCTGGACCATGCCAGCTCCCAAATCCTTGGCATTCCTTGGAATGGAGCTAGCTGGCCTGTGCAATCATTATACTAGGGTCATTCTAACAACATTTATATGAAGTTGTCTCAAGGGCTGACATTCTTTAATTTACAGTAGTTTAATTCTTTAATTTAGTTCTTACTGGATGCATTTTATCTTCCTACAATGTAGTATACCCAGTTCTAGAAGCATAATGCTGCCAAATCAGATGTTGTGAAGCTAATTTGGACTCTGATGGTTCATAGGTTTGGATTGTACAACTGTTCTTGAAATCACACTGACTCTGCAAGCAATACAGATGTGTTCTCTTGGAGTGAGCCTGAGCTAAGAAACTTCCCTGGATCATTACAGAGCCAACTGATAAAGCTCTGCTGCAGTGGAAAAATTAATGCACAACCCATGAAAAGCTAATGATTGTCTGTAACTTAATTTCTTCTCTGCATCCTAACTAAAGCATCCAGTTCTTCAGCAGTATAGGAACTAGATTCACAGGAACAAATCACAGTGAATAACTTCTAGATGTCTTGCTACCTCATAAAACTTTCATTTCTGAGCAGGTGACTGAATCATTCCATGCATCTTCTAGGATTTCATAGGAGATTAAAAGAAACTAATTCAAGTTTCCTATATTCTAAATACATGCTTTAAAGTCAGTTTCATTGAAAGGCTTAGAATTTTGTGAAGTTGGATGGGTGAAAGTGTTATCACTTCTCGCCTGAAAACACACAGTTTTCAAATCCTGAGGTTTAGGGATGAGCTGGACTGCTAGCAGGTCAATTGATTGCTTGCAGGGCTGAATAGAAGCTCTTGTGAGTTTTTGTAACTGGCATTGGCCTGTAATTCTTGACTTTGCACAAAAAGCAATTGTGTATGTGGGTCTTCTGAATGTAATTTCAGGGGACTTCAGGGACTGGAGTGGATATGCTTTGTCATTTGAAAGAGGTTCTCTATTTCAGGCAACTTCATCAATACACTTCCCAAACTCCACTGGAAAGCAGAACACTTCATTTGATCCTACTACTGCTTTGAGTGAGTGTTTCCAGGATTTAACTGCTCTGGTAGTAGAATTTTTTTTTTTTTTTTGCATTTCCAGAGTAAATTTATTCTTAGATAATTTATTCCACTTTCTTTTGAGCCAACGAAAGCCTTAGCCTAAGTACACTCTCTCTCATGTTGCTTATGATTTCAATATATAGAGAAAGAAGTCCTTTTCACCCTCCATTCTGTTAAAAGTGAGCTGTCTCGTGTCTTCCCATAGAAAACTCTGTTCTCCATGTGTCTTCTTCAAATGGTTTCTCTGTTGTCTTTCCAGTCAAATTAATCTTTCTTAAGAGTGGATAATCATAGATGTTGAGAGTGTTCTGGAGAGTATTTTACTCTAATTAGTCCTTGCTGTGAATGGACAATGAAAGCTAACAGTCTCAGTTCTTTCCAGTGATATGTATTCAAGAAAGTAATCACACAGCTCTCAATAGCATTTTGTTTCTCTTTGAGATGAATCTTAAAGCTGATGGGAAAACTGATTAATCCTAGGATACTTTCCCTTTCATTGAATTTAGTCTGCAGGGCCAGGAGTTGGATTCGATGATTCTCCTGGGTCCCTTCCAGCTCAGGAGATTCTGTGATTCTGCTTTAACCAAAGCAAGGGAAGTAAACTGCATAGTTGTTCCTGAAGAATAGAAAAGAATACTGTGATCTTTGGTCACAAGGAAGTGTCTTCCCCATGTCACACTTTTGAGGGAAATATCATCTATGCTATCCTTTTTGTCTCCAGTTCCTCCTTGTTAGTTAGTGGAAGCTGGAGATTTCTTCTGCAAGTCTGCTTTCTTCCTGTCTCTTTTCCCAGAAGGGTGAATGTCATTATTTAGGAGCAGGGTTCTTTCACATGTCTGATAGTACAGATAAATTCCAGAAGACATAAGAAAATACATCATCACCCTTTGCTCTTTCAGGAGCAGGTGTGAAATGAGCACACTCTTAAATGAGTGTTCATTTACCTCAACTGCACCATCTGTGAAGTGAAAGACGTGATACTTACCTTGTGAACTCCTCCCCTACATGTTGTACTTTTCTTTTTCCCCAGTAAATGTTGAATCTGCTTAAAGGAAAAAGTTAAGAGGTGGAAAAAAAGGAGAGAGGATGAGACCTGCATGAGCTGCTTACCAAAGAGGCATCTACACAGTGTGCTGGCCTTTAGCTGCCTGTTCCTGGAAGGGATGAAAAGCAAGGTCTCCTATTTATAGTCAGGTAATTGCAGTGATGCTGAATAAAATTGTTGCTGCTCTGACTGTTTCAGTTTCAAGTACAGCAAATCAGTGCTGATAGCAGAATGCTTCGCCTACAAATAATTAACTGTACTTAAGCTGTCAGAAATGTTTTTCCATCTGCTTCCTTGAGCCACACTCTTCCTTTTGCACTAAGTCCCTGAGAAAGAAAGAAAAAGTTCTTCAACCTACACCTTAAAGAAACTGCTCTGAGGTTGTTATGATTTGGCACTGCTGTTGGGGTTGTGAGTAATCCTACTTTATTAGCGAGGGTATTAACAATCTATTGTTTTTCCTTTCTCCATTCCATCTCCACACAGATATTTTTGCCAAAAAAATGTAAAAATCACAGCACATGATCCAAAATCCTTGAATTTACAGATTATCTATTGTTTACAACAGGAAACAAACAAAATGTTTCCATTTAGTGCCCATTCCTCTTGAGCTACATGGGGAATAGGTTCACACTGGAAAGTCTCTAGATTTTTGTTGATGGAGATTTCATCCTTTATATCTTGATACCACATCTATTTAACTGAATTATCTTCATGGAAAGGGAACCTACATTTTAGAGGAAATAAGGGTAACATTTCAATGGTCATGCCAAACTACCACAGAAAGTTATACCAACTTGGTAAAAATCAGCCTACATGGAAGTTGATAGAAATCTTACCTTTTGTTTCATGTGAGCCCACTTAACACTGCACAATTTCTACAAAGAGGTTGGTGGAAATTAAAAATATAAAAAAACCCCAAATAAATACAATGTTTAGTTCATCAGAAATGTTACTGGATGTTAGATAAAGCTTGGGTTGCTGCAAATAGAACAGGAGATTAAAAGGTCAAAATAAACCGAGAGTTGGGTTTTTTGTTCTTTGGGAAGCACCAAATATTAGGCTACCATCCATGCTGCACTGAACTTTACATTGGTGATCTCAGTCCAGATTCCTGCTCTGGTGAGTTTTTTGATCATCCATTGCTCATGAGCACATTGTTCTGATTTATTTTTATTCTGCTCAGTAACACAGTTGTAGGTGGGAAGGAAGGAAAATTCTCCCATGAAATACAATATTCCCCTTTTCTCCCAGAAAATATGTGAGCATGCTGTTACAAAATCCTAATGATGTGTTTCAGTGGTACGCCTCAACCAAAGAATGAAGTTCTTTGCTGCAGACAATATTTTGATGAAATTTAATAAACCACAGGTCTAGAAATATTTATTAGTACTTGCACACTTGAAGTAGTTATTTTATTACCTCTAATTGCTGGCCAACTTCCCATGTAAGAGAAAATATGCTTTTGTGACCCAACTCCATGACTTTCCATGTAGTCAAACTCTCAGAAAATCTCTGAGGAATGTAAAGTGCTTTTTAATTATTTTTTTTTTCTAATAATGAGACCCCATATTTGAGCACTATGTTACGGCAATGGAATAAAGCATTAAAAGCCAAGATGTCTTGTTTAGTCTAAATCTCAAAGAGATGTTGCTCCTTTTTTCCTCTAAATTATCCCTAATATCACCAGTCTCCTGACAGACCTGAAGAAATCTGCCTGTCCCACTGTTCTGACAGTTTAATTCTTTTTAAACAGATTTGTAGCCACTGATCATTAGTGTGAAACACTGACTGGAAAGAACAACTTTTACAGACCACCCCAAGATTTATGGAAACGTCTTAAATAACACAGAGGTAATCCAGTCTAACAGAATAGATCTCACCTGTGCATACTAATATAAAGTTCCAAGCACTTAATTGTACAAGTAATACATAGTACAAGTCTCGTAGAACAAGCAAAGCAGGATTTCTCTCTGTGTTCCATAAGCTCTTGTGAGATGGAGGCATTTCTGTCTCTGAGTAGTGCCTGGTACTGCACAGCTGAAATTGGCAATTACGTGTCTAGATGGTATTATAATCCTAAATAATGAATACTTTTTCTCACAGGAGGAAACAATGGAATTCAGTGGAATTAGTCAAAATGCATTTGTTCCACTGCCACTAAGATGGGTACCTGGCCCGGGCTGTTGCTGTGCCTCAGGGCCTACTGACAAATTGAAGTGTGCTTCGGCCTCTGAATGCATGTGTGCTGTAGTTTGATGCTGTCAGAAAGCACTAAAATGTAAAGAATAGTAATCAAAACTGCTCCCCATTTCAATATTTTGCACCCTTCTAATTTGTTTTGGCTTTACCCATTTATCCTCTTCCTTTATCACACAGTGGATCCTGTTTCACTTATCTTTCAGTGCTGCATTTAAAGCAAATCCAGTGCAAGCTCAGGCTAAAACAGTGGCACTATTTCTAATCCAAATCCTTCATCTGCTTGTGGACATTTATTTGAGAATAAAATTATCCTAGTTTGGTTGTAACTAAGTACAAATGGAAATTAGCTATTTTGATAGACATCCTTTTCATCCTGGAAAATGAATAAAGCCACATTCGTACAGGAGTTTGAGGTTCAAATGTGCATTAGCACAAATCTGTTATTAGCCTAGATCAACAGCATAGAAGTTGCCTCAATCTGGCAAAAGATGACATCTTTTTGTATGCATAACCCAGCTGCAGAACAGCAGAGCTGTGTTCACAGGGGGGAACATGTCCCATCTACAGGCACTGTTGTAACTTTTCATGGTGTACAGTCATGCAGGTTGCTGGGAGGCATTTGGCCCATTTTAACCCTTGTTTCATCCACTACAGATTGTATCACCCTTGAATTTGCCACCTAACATTTTGGTTCTAGATCCTGGAGTTCAGCCCTGAAGCAGACTTTCTAAAATACATATTGATACATATTTATATTGTCTAAGACATTGCATGAGATGAACACTAAAGGAATATAAAGTGGGTTTTATATCCCCTTTATTGTCTGTTTATAGGCTTTTAAGTACTTTAGTATTTAATTACGTGCTCCTTGATATGCACATACCCACACAGGCCATCTAAAAGCTAAATAAATTCTTGTCTGTTAATATAATGAACAAAGGAAGTGCTCTCCTGTTATCTTTGTGTCTAATCTGCCACATAAAGCAGGTCCAAACTTGTACTTATGGGGTTATACTGAACAAGAAAAGGAAGCTGTATTTCTAACATGTTAATTTAGAATACATTTTTGACAAGTGCTGCTGGCAGGTTCAGAGTTGCTGCTGTGGGGTCAGTGTAAGCCATGCCACCTCAGGTTATTTGAGAGCCTTTTTTTTCAAGGGATGTCAAAGATATTCCCTGAATGTGCTCCTTCTCTGACTCTTTGGCCTTGAAAACCTAGATGTGGTTAGCAAGGTCTGCAGGATTAAACAAAAGCTAATCAGTCCTGCCTGTCACCCGGAGCATGCAGTGCTTTGGCTTTGAATATATGTGGAGGAATCTTTTGTATTTTCTAGCATGTGTTTGCCTTATGAGAGCAGTCAGTGCCCCTTTATGTTAATTATTAAATAAGATTGTTAAGTTGTATTGGAAAATGTGACTCATTCTTTCAAAACCTGTTGCCTTTAAGTAGAAGCAGTATTTATCCTCCAAAAGCTTCCTGAAGTGGTAGTGGCAGCAGCAGAATTTTAATGTGCCCTCTCTCATTCATCATTTGAAGTCTACAACAACAAGCGATGAATCTTTGATGAACCTTGTCACGCTTCCTTCAGATTGTAATAGCAGTTTTATAAGCTTCCAAGAAGTTCAGAAGCAATTTGCTATGACTGTATCTATTTTTTTTTTAATCTATGAGCACTCAGCCCAGCACTGATACATCACCAGATTAGAAAGTCTTGTCTCTGTGTTTCTGGTGTAAATGGAAACCTATGTACCATACATTACAAATATATTTTCCAGAGAAACCCAATAAAAGTTGCCAGACCACAGAGATCCTTTTAAATAAATATATATATAATAAATCTATTGATAGTATCTGGAGACAATCTCATATCCTGGAGCACTGGGAACAATTATGAATTGATGATGCTTCTTTTCATTCTTTTGTAAGGCTCTGTTTTCTCTCTGCAGCATGCTTTGACCCCCATGAAACACACTTCTATTTCCAGCAGATAAGGGTACAGATTTTATCAGAGATAAACAGTGTGTTCTCAAATGAGGACATTACTTTTGTCATTTCTTGTTCTGTCATCCTGTTTTCGTGCCTTGCTGTGCTAGAGGCTAGAGTCGGAACTACTGAGCACTCAGAGGCCTGGAAATTTGTTTACTGTTAACACAACCTTTGTAGTCACCAGTATTGCTGGCTACAAAAATAACTTGTCCTTTTAAAAGAAGTTTTCCCTGGAACTTTATGACTTGCAGAAGCTCTGGATATAGTTTCTCTCCTGAATTAAGGCACTTCTTCAGGGCTGCCGTGTTTCAAGCCTTTCAAAATGACAGAGTGACCGATCTAAAAAAGGTTCCTGGCACTCTGCAAAGCCCAAACAGAGCAGAGCTGCTTTTCCGTGTCCTTGCCAATGACTGAGGGCGATGTGCTCTTGGTAGGACTCCATCCTGCCTTGCTGATTCTGACTGCTGGACTGGTTCCCAAGGGGGAGCTGCTGGCCCAGGCCGAGATCAGTTCTCTTATCATGTTAAATGATGGGCTACTCTGCCAGTTCTAGCTGTTTCTCCAGTGTCTCAGTTCCCCAGTACATCAAAGGGTTAGAGTAACACTGGAGAGGTGCAGCAAAAATAGGTTGTTTAGTGGGCTTCTGCTGGTTGGTGGTGAGACTACAGACTCCTTAAATCCTCTCAGGGCAGACAGGTATTTATCA
The DNA here is from genome assembly GCF_030490865.1 of Poecile atricapillus. Classification (NCBI taxonomy): domain Eukaryota; kingdom Metazoa; phylum Chordata; class Aves; order Passeriformes; family Paridae; genus Poecile; species Poecile atricapillus. The sequence goes on from NC_081251.1 coordinate 99,382,567, forward strand.
ATTCTACCCAAATAAGAATATTCCAGTTTCAGTCCCTGATGACTTAACAAGGCTATATGGGTAGAGGTGAATATATTGGGGAAACTTCTTCGACAGTGAGTGAAAGAGGTGGCCAAATGATATTGAAAGTGTTGTGTTCTCTTTTAGGCCTGACTTTGAGTCTGAAGTTTCTCTGGAATGTTCAGAAAACTCTCACAGTTTGTAATCTGGCTATGAGATTGGCATGACAGAAGATCCTGAGGTATCACCTTTACAATATTCATTATTAAATTCTGTGACGAATGACAACATCTTTTCTTAGTGAGCAATACCAGAATTCTGTGTGCTTCTACACCTATTTTTCTATGCCTCATCTCCCTTTCTGTGATGCCATAGCTGTATATATTTTTAGCTGGCACGATATGAGCAACATTTTCGTATTCTCTGTGTTCATATTCACGGTTCGACTTCACATGCAACTCTGCGTGGCTTTCTTTTTTTTGTGTTTAAATTGCAGCTGTCATGCAGGAGTCTTCCCTGAGCTCTCCAACTCTGATACCCAGCTGGGCAGATATCCAGCTGGGCAGATAGAACTGAGATGTCCAGTTGGACCAATTCCCTACTTGGATTTGGAATCCAAAACAGCTAGTTTTAAAACTGAAATACCTTGCAACCTCTATTCTGGCCTGTGATTCTGCAGAAGCAGACAAATACACTCCCAAATGGAAATATTGCTCATCCCAATTTCTCAAGCCAACAGGTACAGATTTGTAAGAGGGAGAGGAGAGAGGGAACACAGAAGTGGATTAAAAAAATTAGCCTTGGAGGGAACCAGGACAGTATGAGAAAAGCAAAACATCTGTTCTTCCCAAACAGCCAGTTCTCCAACCTGAGGAGGCTGCTTTGTTTTAATAATCAATGTTATGGGTAGGTGGTCATCTGAACAGGCCCACCAGACCATTTTTGAGGTAGATTTTTTGTGTCATTGCTGCAAACATGAGAAGCAGATGAACTATTGTACTCTGACACAGGCTCAGTGTGTGATCATGGCCAACTGGCCTAAAATTTCTACACTGCTGTTATTTCATCCCTGCCATGAAGATTAAAATACTGTGTCTCGACACCTCATTGTCAGGTTTATCTATAGCTTGTAAAAGAATTTGAATGCATCTAGTGTGACACATTTCACTAATAAAAGAAATCCTTTTCTAATGAAGAGAGGCAGCATATTTTACAATTTCAAATACTTGACAGAGGAGCCTCGGTTTATTTATGATTGCCCTAATGACTTATTGTCAATGAGGCATCACTTCATTTTTAAGAACGTTGATTTTCCCCTCTCTCCAAATTCGATTGAGTGTTGAAACATCCAACTTTGTAATACATAAGGAAATTTCCAGATGGAAAATACCAGAGAGGAAAGCACATTATTGCAGCTCACAATTGCTGTGTATCCTTCAAAGATTTTGAATGGTTAACAAATTGCGTGTCTTCTTATGAAAACTGCCTTGGCAGCAGAAGTCTTAAAAATGGCACTGTGAAAATGATGGTATTGTTTTTAAGAAATTGTAAGTCCTGATTTGCATAATAGCCCAGCAAGTTCATCTGTTCAGATCCTGCTTGCAAGAAAACCACCGCATTTTGTTGTCGCTCTGAGCAGTCCTCAGACACGTGGGTTGTGACACAGGGCATAGAAGTTCTCCAAGTCTGACTGCAGCATGGCTCCCAGGGTTATAATACTTGGCTACCTGTTCTCCAAGTCACCTTGTCTTATTCACGTTCATCAAGGGAAGGGGGAGACAAAGACCCTTGGTAAAATAGTGCTCCTGTTATCCTGTAATTCGGGTTGGTGAAATCAATTCCCTGGAGAATATGAGAATGAAAATCCACGTAACCAGTATTGGAGTCTGACAAGTGATCACTCATCTCAATTACCAAAGTGCACTTTTTCCTCTCAGCAGCACAGCAGGTTGAGTTCTGACTTTCAGAAACAATTTCTTATAGTGGATCAAAAATCCATTAGTTTTCATTTGGAGTATTTAATTTATTAGACAAGTTTGGCTTGCACAGTGGTATAGCAATTCCATTGTATTTCTAGCTAAAAAATTGCAGTTAAAAACAAAAAACCCGTGACATACTGGCTATTTATTATACTATCAGAAAGTCTGGCTTAATTCTTGACAAGTCCATAAGGAGATGTTCTAGTTCTCTGAATTTTAAACTGCAGCTCCCAGGGTGGGACTGGGTGATGCTCACCAGTGATGTGCTAAAGCGTTCATTTCCAGAGCTTTTTAAAATCCTGGGGTAAAGAACATAACTGAATTAAAGATGATTTGGTTTGGATTTCATTTATTGTAGGAATTGCAAGTCCTTTCCTATCTCCATAGCAGCAAATATTTCAAAGGCAATATATATAAACTTTAACTTATCTTGTTCTCTGACACAGTTGTTAGGGTAGAATTACTCTTAATTTTTTACATTAAATTTCCTGTCTGAGCCCAAGCTGTGATGGATCCCAAACAACTCAATTTTATATGTCTGTTCTCAGACAAAACAATTTTGGTTTCACAATGAGATCAAACTCTTCATTGGTTTATTTGTAATTTGAGAATGTTCTGCCTAGGTCCTAGTTTGGGTTTCTTGTTTCCAAGTTTCACTCCAGACATTTAAAGAGGGAAAGGTTTATAAACACTTGCTGGAGACAAGAGGTGAAAAACAAGAAACAACAGTTGATTTCTGTTTATAAATTTAAAAGATATGCTGCTCTTGGAAATGTTTTCTTTACTTTTCTCTGTTGCTTTGGTAGTATCTTGGGGAAAATACGCTGGCTCATCTTCATAGATTTGATTGATTGATGATTAGCTTGATGTATGCAGAGGACAGTTTCACTTCCCTGATGTTTTTATTGCCTCTAAGAAGCTTGGAAAAGGCAAAAGGAAGAAGCTGTACTGCTAAAACCACTGAAAAATGGGAAAAATGGTAACAAACACACATGCACAAAAGAATCCTCAAGCACAAAAAATATACAGATGCTCTGATAAACCCAATAAAACATGCTGAAACCCACTAAACAATCAAAAATTGCTTAAAACACCAGAACACACCATGCTCTGTACATGACTTCAGAGAATCTCGAGGGCTTCCCCCTTGTGTTGGTGTTGCACCAGAAATGTGAAACACAGGAGCAGTGTTGGTCTCTGCCACACCACACATGGAGTCTTATCCCTGTTTCATCATGGAGATTCAAGAGGTCAGAGGGGTGAAGGACAAACTCTGGGCTTCAAAATAAGTCCCTCCCACTTCTTTAAAGGTTCCACCTCACTGATTAGATATTTTCTGCCTGTTTGAGGACTGTGACAATCCAGGTCCCTCATCCTGTGAAGTGCTGACATTTGGCACACATTGAACAGGTAGTGGAGGAGCTGAACAAAGCCATCCCCTGAGCTATCACTATCACTTTATCACTACCAGCTATCCACTAAGCACATCAAACATTCTCAGAGAGATTTAAAGAATAATGACACTCTTTGCCTAATTACTTGTTGCATAGTTAACTGATTATTTTGACAGTAAAATGACTTTAATTTAGATGTCTGATCACATAGGACATGGGGGTTTTTTTTACCTCTTCTAATTCATCGCTTCTTGCCCTGCCACTATTCCATTCTATGTTCCCTTGGAGTTTAATCCTCATGTCTCTAAAATATTAAAACCACTTGAGGCACAAGGTCAATGTTGCCATGCACGCAGTGAATACTAATGCAGATGCTGTGCTTCATATTCCAGACTGAGGCTTCCAAGAGGAGGAGGGATCAGGAAACCTTTTAAGTGCTGCTTCAACACTGACAGCTTTATTATAATGTAAATCAAATAAGAGGAAACATGTTTAACAAAACATCAGAGTTTGTCTGGGGTTTTTTTACTATTTAGAAAATAGCACATACAAAATGGAATTCAAGTTTGTGGTCTATATTAAGTGGATACCTAAATGCAGCTGTACAGTGATGTATACAGGGAGTTAACTGTTAGAACACTTGTGTGAATGGCAAAATCTGTACACAAACCAACATGTGCAACAGACTGTGACTTATTTCTTGGCATGTAAAACGGCATAAGTGGAATTTGGAGTTGCCTGGCAAGGGTCAACAGTTGCTGCTTCCAAGAGCTGCTGTCGCACTTATGTATTACCACAATAGCTGAGTAGAACTCATAAATATTCTGTGGGTCTTCATATTGTCTCACTAAACTAGAAGGACCTGGTGATAAAGGCATTTATTCAGCATCTGTGCTCTGGAATCAGGAGTAGAGAATAAAGGTGGTGAGAGAAGCACAAAGGTAATCAGGCAAAATTAATTGATGGAAGAGAGGCAAAAATCCATTTGACAATGGAGAAGGACAGACAGGTAGCAAGGAGAATTTGAAATTATAAATAAATCTGTTCTCTCTGTCCATTATATGTTTCTCACTGCTCATCTGAGTTCCAAGAAAACACAATTTCAAGTGTGGAGACTGGGAAGATTGCAATTATTCAGAGCACAGGAGCGAAATAATCGTGACGAGTATAATCCTGAACTGGAGCTTGCTCATTTCAATTTCTAATCAGACCTGTGCATGGCACAGAATAAATGATAATTATGCTCACTGCAGGAGCTTGTTGCTGTCGTGACTGAAGTCTGATCATTCCATATCTGTTGTTTAATTAAATTTGTTTATCAATTCCACATTACATGACACTGAAGATATGACCCAAAGTTGTTCTTTTAATCTAGCAAAACTTTTAGGCCCAAACTGCTCCATCATGCTTTCTTCCCTGGAAAAAACAGATAGTAGTTAAATCTGTTGTTTTTATTGTAACTGCCTACTCCTTTCAAACTCACTCATGCATTGAAGCCAAAGGCTGAATATTCCATGGTGACTTAAACTTTGACTTGCTTTTATTAAGTGTAACGGGTCTGATTAGCTATTTATGGAGGCAGTCATAGAGCCACTGGTGCAGAGCATCTGAATACCTGCAACAGTAGCAAAATTATCAGGATTTCCAGCCTTAGGGGATTGTATTTCTTATTTCAGGTTTAGCAGCTCAGAGGCTGTACAGAAATCATGCACATACAAGCACCTCACAAGTTCTTTCCCTGCCTGAGAAAGATCTATAGATGGAAATTTGGGGCAGAAGAACAGTTCAGAGAACCAAATGAGGCTCAGCTCTGCCACTGCTCAGACTTGAGCTTCTGGGGTTTTTTTGGTCTTTTCTTTTTTCTCCCTTTGTTTTTGTGTTTATTAACTTCAACATAGCCTGAATTTTATGTAGAGAATTGAAGGGACTCAGCAGTGAAAGTGGCCACTTCTTCAAAGGGTTTGTCCTTCTATGCATCAGTGACTAGTAGATCTCCCATTTCTTACCTTCTTGAGAAGAAGCCTTAACATCCCAGATCTCCCTTTTGTTAAAAATCTGGAATTATGTCCCTAGAGGCAGTGTTCAGCCAACATTTTTCTTCAAAAGAATTCGTTTACTTTTTGTGTGTTATTGTTCTCTTCCTCAGACTGACTCACAATTTTTTTATTCTTCTTACAGTTTTGACATCTTTTTTCCCCAACACAAAATGCAAACTATGAATTGGTGATGTTTATATGGCTTTATAAAACTCCTTTTTTTTCTTTTACCAGCAAAATATATACTGACACATTAACTAATTGAAATTAGTTTTACATAATGGTCAGTTGTTGTAAAAACTTTTTCCTAATATTAATCATAGAATGGTTTGTATTGGAATGGACCTTTAAGATCATCCAGTTCCAAGATCCCTTGCCATGGGCAGAAGCACATTTTCCTGGATCAGGTTGCTCAGAGCCCCATCCAATCAGGCCTTAAACACTTCCAGGTATGGGGCATCCACAACTTCTCTGTGCAACCTGTGCCAGTGTCTCACCACCTTCACAGTAAAGAATTTCTTCTTAATATCTAACCTAAACCTACCCTCTGTCAGTTTAAAAGCATTCCCCCTTGTCCTGTTCCTAAGTCCAGGTCTGCAGTTCCTTACTCTGCATTTGGTGTTGTTTGTTATCAAAAGTTCTTTGATGGGAAAAGGGCCGATAAGAATTTGTGATGGTCTGTGAGAAGTATGGTGGTTTCACAGTGGTCTGGCATATTTTATGAGTTTCATATGATACATTCTCTCTTAACTACAAAGGGTCCTTCAAGTAAAAATAACCTTTGTTCTTAGAATTCATTAACACACGGCGGCACAGAGGCTATCACACCCCTGCTACTCCTCTACATGTTCATGTTCATATTTTAATTGGCACTGGACTGCGCTGAGGTATCAATTTCAGTTGCCTAAAACCAATTTATATATGAGATGTGAGCACAGTACTCTGCATTGTTTTAATTAATGTAGTCTCTGTCTAACTAGTGTTCATAAAACAAATCATTTGTTATATCTTGTTTTTTTAAAGAGAACATGCTATTGAACCACTTTAATAATTTTTAATGAAGATCAGTTGCATAGTTGCAGTAATATATTGTCCTCTTTGTGACCAAAATCACAGTAAAATAAGGGTGAAACTTAGGATGAGAAACCTATAATTTTCAGTGAATAACAACACTAAACAACAAAATTAGGTACAACTTCAATTTCATCTCTAACTTCACTTTCAACTTGGCCACATCTCCTGTACTCTTCTCCAATAAGCACTGTGGCTTTGTAAATGGTGTCCTATTTCTAATGCCAGAAGGACCCTCATGCTTTTCTGCTCAGCTAGAGGCAGTTTTTTATACCAAGTCTTTTTTTTCCCAGCAGTATAGTTCATCATTTTTCTTGTACATTTTGCTTTTTCTGGTGTATGTTACTGGAGGCTGATGAGACAGCCCTTAGTCATTGGAGAAATTTGTACTTGCAGGGTGCTGTGATGCAGCCAGAGCAAAGAATTCCCATATTCCCAGGACTGCAGGGAGATGAGAGTTGTTTTTCTGCTGAAGGAGGGGAAGAGGGCAGGCCCAGCACGTCCTGCTGTGCTTGACATCACATGTGTGTGTGTGTGTGTGTGTGTGTGTAAAGCTGTGCAGTGGGTGAGAACAAAGCACTCCCACCTAACAAAGCTGCTCTCCTGCTGCCTGTTGGGAATGTGAACGTGATGCTGCACAGCACTTGGGTGTATTTTTTTTTGTCTGGGAAAACTTGCCAGGAAAACAGTGACTTTTGCACTCAGGAACCAGTGATCATTGTAAGGAATTGTCTAAGAAGTGCAACTACCAAGGAAAGATTTTCTAGCTGCTTTATTTTGAGCATGAACATACACACACACTGCCCAGATACTTCATGATTAATTAATGTTTTGTGAGTCTGAAGCTCCTTAATTAGACCAACAGTTTGACATTGCATTCAGCAATTTAGGATGTAATTTATATTAGAAATGCCCATAGTAATTATCAAGACTGGAAAAGAGGCGACCCAGACAGGATTTAACTAAAAAATTGTTAGCAAAAGAAATTAAATAAACATTCAGTGCTCCTGGGAGATGAGAAAAGTGAGTCCCTGATCACTCTCTCACTGGGTGATTTTATGCAGAACTGGTCTGTCACACTAATTCAAGGATTACTTCCTGATATTAAAACCCCCTCTTTCCTTGTCCTGTATATGGTTTCAAATGGTGAAATCCTTTAATATACCTGTGATATTAGTGAGAACCTGCCAGATTTCTACATAAAAATAATTGTATCTCAGGCAGTGACCTTTATGTACATCTTCTAGAGGAAGCATCTATAAATCATTAACTATCTAATGAGAATTTACTCAATACATTAATCATAATTAACTTTTGGGGTTTTTCAAACAGGTTGTCTTAGGTTATGTGATCCAAGGCTCATCTCTATGGCACAACAAAGCACAGAAGCACCAATGCAGATGGGGGAAGCCCAAATAACTCAGGGGTTATTGCCTGGGAGTATGTGACACACTACAGACACGAAATTCCATTTCTGTCTGTTGTTCTGAGGGAGGGCACTCTGTTCTGTGTTTGTGTGTGTATTTCAGTGCCATCAGCTGAGGTGGGGACCGTGGGTCACAACAGGGGCCCATTGTCTTTGTGTCCACAGTGGAAGGGATGGGCTCCATTGCTATTATTTGGGTGCACATGCCAGGTGTGACCACCAGCAGCTGGCAGGCAGGACCAGTGGCAGGCAGGACCAGTGGCAAGCAGGACCAGTGGCAAGCAGGACAAGAGGCTTGGGAGCCATGCATCGAGGTGGCTGTGAGTGTGGGTTGTGTGCTGGAAAGATCAGCATCACAAGGTGGCTGCTGCAGGGACCAGGAGGTCCAAGCCTGCTCCTAGTGAGGCCCCAGAGTCTGGGGCTGACTGACACCAGTTTGTAGGTGGGTTTCTCTGTATGGGGGGAAAATGGGGCTGGAAGGATCCAAGGGCAGCTGCTGGGGCCATGATGTACCTGCATGTTTATATTTTCCATTAAGGGACCTTCCCCCTGATCATCCAGAGAGAGGAACAGGATGAGGCCATTGGTGCTACCCTGTGCATGCACGAGTGTTTCTGTCTGAGGGAACGTGTGTGGGTGTTTATTTATCATCACCCTGCAGGAGAAAAGCTGCTGGTGTCTCCTAGTTACTCTTAAGGTGAACTTTCCTGTCCATCAGCTCCAGTGAGAACTGTGGGGGAGAGGGACCAGAGCTGAGGTAAATGTGTGGATGATGATCTACACCAACAGCAGCAACCTTTTACTGGATTGCAAATACACAGTTTGCTCTATGAATATAAAAATTATTCATGATACTGCTTTCAGCTTAAGTCTCCCAGCCCAGAGAAATGAGGACATTGATGGGCATGAATAATCAATCAGTGGTATATCTTTGTCAGCTCAATAATTTTTCAGTGATCTGGAAATGAAAATGAGAAAAAAAATTTCTATAGCATGTTTGTATTTATGCATTAATGGCTGACAGTTTTAATTATTATTTAATATTTCTATTCAAGGCACCAGGCATTTAGTCATCTGATTTCCCAGACTCTTCCTCAGCATTGCATCAGGTTTATGAATAACCTGTGATGACAGATGGCAAAGGGCATTTTCTGACAGCTATTGATTTCCTGGAGCTGCTGAGAGATAGAGGCAAATATCTCCATAACCACCCATGGGAGGATTACAAGACTGGCTTCTCAAAATAAAATCCTGGGATAAAAACTTATTAAATTTTCCTTTTCTCCTGAATATTTTTCCTAGTTTTGCTCTTTCAGGACCTCTTGAAGTTCTGTGGAATGAAAGCTGTCTGCTTTTATTTGCTCTTTTAAACATATTTCAGTAATAAAGAAAGCCATAGTCAGCTGTGGACCAACAACATTTCCCCAATATTTTGGCAAAATACTTTGCTGTGAAGAATTTCACCATGTTACATGGAACACATTCATTTTCTGAAACAAAAAATCCCAAGAGCTGGACCAGGGACCTGACTGCAGGTTTGTTGCCAATTTGTGCTTCTGGCTTTTTCAAAAATTGCAACACAGAACATTTAGCGGAGTCCAACAAGTAGCAGCTTGTCTAGCCAAGAATGTGAAATCCATGATTTCAAAGAAAATAAAACTCATCTTTCTTCTTTTATTAATACTGTTTGAAGTATATCCTGAGGCTTCCCTTTGTGTGTTCTAGATTAGCCCTACAGATCAGTAGAAATACAGCTTCAGGTCTGTAGAGATGATGCATTTCAGCATTTGTGGGTACGTCTTAAATGAAACTCAGAAGACAAAATGAATCCTGCACAAGGCAAGGCCATCCACAGATGTAACAGTTTATTTTAAAATAATTGGGATTTTCTGCCTTTTAGGACAAAATCTCAGCTCTCATAAAATGGAAAATTTGAATATAAATTTTTAACATCTGTAAGTGATGCTTATTTGAAAATCACAGTCTTGGTTCCCCCCTCCCCTCCCTCTTATTTTTAAATTTTGTTTTCACTAAGAGTTACCATATTAGTACTAATTGTTACTAATCTCTGTATAATGTTTAGGCAGCCTTCCAGTTCCCAGCAGGAAATGGTCTGCCAGCTGAGCTGACCACAAGGTTGACAAGGTTGCCCAATTCTGAGAGCATTTTCTGTGCTGCTAGTACCTGCAAACTGAGAAAGAAATCAATTTCTATGAATTTCATACTGACATACTAAAATTCTACTAAAGCTTTGATAAAGGAATGATAATGGCATTTAGTTAAAATGAAAAAGAGTGCAGAACAGTACTGCCAAACTCCCATAAGGACAAACATTTTGATCAGGGAACAGTCTGATCTGCTGTCTTGTGAGTTCTGATGCAGCATGTTTAGAGTTTTGTTCACAAGTCTCTGTATCTCTGCCACCCTCTTTTTGCTCTAGCAGCAGACACAGGCTATAAATGCACTTCCTACAGGAGCAGGAAAGATTAATACACAACGCATTAAGTTTCCCTTCCAGGCCAGAATTCCATTGCACAAAAGGAAGGAGGGGCACTGATTATATAAAAAATGCGTAATGAAAAAGCCACTCTATTCCTGATCTTCTTTCTTTGTCTGTATTTATTTGCCATAATTTCTTTCTCCTGGTACATACACATTTATCAGTCTGTTCTTTTGAAGGGTGATTTCAGGTGTTTGACCAAAAAAAAAGTCGTTTTCCTGACATGCCAGTAATCTGAGCCAGATGTCACAACTACCTCAGCATTCTCAGTACGGCTCTTTCAGACACCTTCAGCCTCAAAGCTGTCCATGAGCATTTCATGGACATGTTTTTTATGTTTTTTATTCAGGGACTAATCAGAAAGAACAGGAACAGCAGCCACTTTTCAGGAAGATGGGAGAAAGCGAGAGAGGAGCTGATAACAGAGTAGTGACTACCTACTGCCTAGATAACAGTGTACAATTATTATGTAGATATCAGTAAATTTACTGATTATCTGCCAGAGACCACAGTCACTTCCTTGCACATATCTGGGACAAATTTGTCCCACAGCAGTTCTCAGATGCAAGAAACAACATAGCCCAGAATAGACAAGTCTTCATCTCCATCATGAGACTGTCACATTGACAAACTTAGATCTGGAATTTTTGGAGGAAGTATAAATTGGTCAAATATTAACATGGTCCTATATATTATATTTTTTGCACTAGAATAAAGCTTGATGTTTGCACATTTACCCTTCCCTGGGTCAAGACAGGACAGCTTTTTTTGCTTTTCTTTTTTTTACTAATCTATTCTCAACCTCAGACATAGCACTGCAGAACTGATCTGCTGGCATCTTACTTAGCCCAGTAGATCAGTAGAATCTTCTACTGATTATACTTATTATTATGAGGGCTACTGTAATAGCTCTCATTCATTACAAATTATATTTCCTGTGTCATAACATGTAATCCAATTACGAAAAGTTATTCCAAAAGATAAGACAAATGCATACCTGTCTGAAAAGAAGGACTGTGGTGTTTAACAATTATCTTGTATTTGAGTCTACGAATGGAGACTTTATCTTCAGAGATATAGGTTGGTTTTGGGAGGAGGAGCGAACTGTTCCATAAACCCTTTCTTCACAGTCTCACAGTTAGAGTTTTTACAGAAACTTGTCAGAAAAATCTAAAAAAGGGAGTGGAGAATGAGACTGTAAAAGTGGATGGTACCTTTCTGTGCTAAAAAGAGCTCTGCTTTCCTAAAAGAGGTGAGAGGGCAAAATACACAAATACTGTGTAAATACTGAAACTGGTGAAGATTGTCAGTTTCCTAAACTGTGCTTTAATACTCCCTAATCACTCCCCAGAAATACTTCCATCTTCAATTTCCACACTTGGATTCCTCCTCTCAGCTTTCTCCTGTGTCACCTATTAATTAAGCAAGACGATTAGCAGCAGGTGCTGCTATGTGAGCCAGGATGCAGGTCCTTACTGGTCAAATACTTTCCGGTATATAGGATACAGACTGCTCTCATGGTTCAGAACAGATAAAAACTGAGGTTCCATTCCACAAAACCTCATTTTTCACAAGCTGAGGAGTTCACATCTACAGTTTTCATAGAAGCTTGGATGCAAGGGATCAATGAGTTCAAAATTCATTAAGTAGAAACTTCAAACGTTTAAATGAAGAATTTAGAGTAAAATACTCTACATGTGGTTTTAACCCAATCTAAAAAATTCAGGACTTGAGGTGCTCTGTAAGAAAGCACCAACAATGGCAGGTCTGTAGTTGGATTTTAAGCAAAACTATTATTCTTCTAAATTCCCATATTTTGTTACTGAGTATCAAGTACTTCCTGCAGGAAAAGGCCTCACAATAAAAGGCAGTCTTTGAAGTTTTCCTTACAAGGTTCCTAGGAGGAAGACTTTCACTCCCACAACTGCACAGGCATTAAATATGTAATCAAAATGTAGTCATGTAACACTTTCCCAGGCAGAAGACAGGCTAAAAAAAAAATTAAAATGCCCTACATAAGAATACTGTAAGTCTAGGATTATCTTATGTATACCAAAGTCATCCCACCAAAGGGTGCCTGCCTACACTACATGTAAGGCTAACATGAAATTTTCTGTCTTACAAAACATCCCAATTTCCTCAAAGCCTCACTGGCAAAAAAAAAAAAAAAAAAGCATTAACACTTGAAGAGAGTCTCTAAAGGCTCCTATATTCTACTACAATATTTTGGGTTTGGACCATTCCTGCACCACCTCTAACCTCTCAGTGCTGCTGCATTTCCGACAGCTATAGCTGCCCAAGCCCAGAGATCTGCCCAGAACTGCACATGCAGCAACACTTTCTTTAATTTATATGTGCACAAATTAAACTGGCCTCCAGAATCAGCAGAATTCTGACCACAATTTTCAAAGGCCTGGTTTTGGACTTCTGGGCACCTGGATTCAGAAAGGATTCAGGAACATACAGGCTTTTGTGTTTAACTTTACTTGCACGGTGTATAATTGCAACAGTAAACTCTCACTCAGACTTCTAGTACAATGGAACTACAGCTAGGAGGATATCCTTCATCCTAACAATAAAAAAACAATTATTGAATTAAATCTGCAGCAATGTCTCCCCACTATGCCCTCAGTGTGAGCTGCATCCTCGAGATCAGCACACCTCATTAGAAACCAGGTGGTGTTTGGATATTTGCTTCAGCAGCGCTGCAAATTAAATGTAGTTGACAAATTAAAAACAGTTAATTGTGCGCTAAGTGGCAAATTAAGCATTTATCTGCTTTGAAAAAAATTAATAGTGGGAAACTATAAAGGCAAGTGCACTTACTGCAATAAGCACAATTTAGATAAAAGAACACACATTTTTGTAAGGACGTCAACAAGAAAAAAATTAATTTCTCAGTATTTTAATCCTTACATTTTATATACACTGTCTATAGAAAGTATAAAGGAGTCTGAAAAGATATTTTGAGGATTTTTTAAAACCCTAAATCCAGAAAAAAATAGTCATCTAAAAAATCCAGTTCAGCAAGACCACTGTATTTTTTAACTGCCAAAATATTAATGCAGAAGGGAAAAAGCATTGAAAACCAAGAAATAACAGATGTTTTCAATCCTGATTTACAAGTATCACTGAGATATCAGATTTGCTTAGTTTCCCAGTTTACCTTCCCCTTTTCCATTTTCTTAACATGCTTCAAAATCACAGCATCACCAAAGCCCACTCAGCCATGATAATAGATAACCTGGTAAAACTGTCAAGTGTTATAAACTTCATTATGAACTGGAAATATATATGAAATAATTTTTTTAAAAAAATCAAAATAGATTTATGCAAATCAGCATCTGCAAAAGTAGGAGTAGGATCTGGCTCAGTATGTGCTACCTTGGGGCAAAACCCAGCTTGGTTCTGTATCCACCACTTGCAAATGCTGCTCTCTGCTGACATCTGGTTTAAAGTGTCAAGGAAGACCTGCTCCCTCCTTCCTCTGATTTGACCTTCGTGGTGGACAAGAGACAGATGTGCACTAGGAGAAGGTGGTTTGACAGGATTTCCAACTTCATCATCTTTGTTTCACATGTTACCAGTTTCCAGCCCATGTCTCACAAAATTAAATACTCCCACTTCCCACTAAAAAAGGGACTGATGTCCCAATAGCTTCTGTCTAGGGGAAAAAAAAAAAAAGTTTATTTGCATTCCAGTCTAAATCTTAGGAAGTATTGAAGGCAAAATCTTAAATTTGGAATGGACCACTGAAATTGTGTTGCATGTTACATTTTCAGTGATGTTAACAATGTACATAGAAGAATAAATGCTGCTTGAAATGTTAGTTGCTATTGTATATTATGTAAATGGAAAGTGTGTGATGTAGAGAAAATAGAGGTGAAGATCTTGCCTTGCTTCACATTCAAATTGCAAGAGGCTTAATCATTGGCTACAGTGTCTTTTGTCTGGGATTTGAAATTCAGCGTCTAAGTCAATGAGCCAGGTTTTCCCTTTCACGTGGGAGTTAAGGAAACAACAGCTGAATATAATGTTATGAGGCTGCAAATTTAGCTGATCCCTTGATCCCTTATCCTATTTCTCTAGGATCCACAATTAGGGCACTTGAAATGAGGAAATGGAGGGAGAGAGGACTCCCAGTGGCTGGGATATCTTCAAACCCGCAGAGTCTTCTTTAGGTCTGGGTATATCCACAGTGGCAGCAGGTCCCTGTGCTCACTGGATTAAAGATGAAATGCAACATAGGCAAGCACAACCATACCTTAAATTTCATCCTGTGCTGAAGAGGTTTGCTAAATCCTGATGCAGCATTAATGTGGAAGTTTTGTTTTTGCTGAATCCTGATGCAGCATTAATGTGGAAGTTTTGTTTTTGCTGAATCCTGATGCAGCATTAATGTGGAAGTTTAGCCTGTTTCTGAAGGGTTGGTAACATTACTTTTTCTAACACCATGAGAACATCCTGTTTTGAGAAATGGCACATTCCCTTCCTGTAGTATTCCTTCACAAACTAAGTTTCTAACAGTCTGAAGCAGTTTCTGCAGGGAAGTGCTTTGAGAACTGGCTGTTGAGACAGCTGAAAGCAATGCTGACCCTTCAAATCTCTCCTTCTTGATCCATTCACATCCCAAGAGACCAATGTGCTGCTCTTTCCTCACCACTTCTTGCCACTCAAACAGGAGCCAATATTCCCACAACCAACACCCTTTCAGACATCACCTGCATGTTCTTCACCCTGTTTAGTACAGAACAGATGGTTCAAACCAATCCAACAACTGACCGTGACCCAGAATTGATCAGGGCACCGTTAGCTCATCTGTGGAAGTGTCAAGCTCCAAATGAGAAGTAATTAACTCTTTTCCCACACCAGCCAGATCCAAAAATACTTCAATTATTCCTCGAGGGGGCATATACACTAATAATTCTATCTAGGTAAAACGTTTTCTTGATACAGAAGCAGCTGTAGTGGCAGTATCCATGCAGAAGTAATTAGTATCTCTAGCAGCAATATCTCACATCTCTTCTAAGAATCAGATATTACAGATTCTGACAGACTTCTTCCAGCTACACCCCAAGCTCATTCTGTTAAAGTCTGAGGTGTAACATCATTGGGAAATGAGAGGGGATGACTCTGACTCATGCATTTCATTAACTCTTAGAGCATAGCAAGATGGGAGAGCTAAAATAGGAAGGAAAACCGAAGAAGACTGAAGACACCATTCAATTTTCTTGACTAGAAACATCGTTAAAAACTGCCTATTGTTTAGGCACAAGGATCAAAACTGACTTGTCAAAGTCTAAAAAATAATCAATAATTTATTAAGAACTGACCAAATACTATAAGGGATTATTATAAAAAAATCCAGCCAATGGTCAATCAAAATGCCTCATTTTTTTTATTGCCAGCAAAAAAATATGGAAAAACTAATAAAATGCATGTCTGCTTGAAAAATGCATGATTTGTTAGTCTCTACTTGCATTGTAAATACCTTGGTATGGGCAGGTCAAAATTTAAAAATAAGCATAACCAAAATATGCATATTTGCTGTAATGCAGCAGGACACGACATCAAAGACATCAAATTATTGTTATCTCGTGGTTTCATGAGGCACCAAAATCTGACTGGAGGATGGTCACTGCAAGATTGAAACCTTGCAGTTGAGAGGTAAATGTTATTTTTTGGTGAAAACTGTTCCATAGCAATGCTGAGTAAAGCCAACAGTAAATTATCTCATTAACTTCTTTCAAAAATGCCTGTAGTGTGTCTCTCCCTTGTGGGGAGACACTTCAAGCCACAGGAAGTTCAAGATGCCATTAATAAAGCAAAAACTTAGTTGAAATAATCAGATGTTACTGCCCCTTACCTACGTGATGATCCACCAAAGTGGATTTTTTAAAGATAAAACTATTTGGTACTTCAGTACCTTGAATTCAATCTGCTGATAAGTTTTCTTGAGTGTCCAGTGTACACAGTTTATAGCCTTCAACTTGTTTCTTATTAATCATAATATTTTTTTCATAATTAAAATAACATAATATACTTTAAGAAATGGAGGGCTATTTTTTCAGAACTGCCAGACTGAAAAGGAAAATAAAACTTTGCTCAGGACTAACTCAGTCATACTTGATTTGATCATACACGGTTTTCTCTGAAGATGCAAATGGTGACTGAGCCTTTATTTTTTAATCTGAAATTCTTACACTCAAGTAAAATATGATTTGTTCAAACACATTTATATGAATAAATCTGGCTTGATGAATCAGTTGCAAGTGCCATACTAAGGAAATGGAATCTCAAGAGACATAACAAATAATTAAGTCCTTGCGGGAAACTCATCTCTTTTCCCACTTACCCACAGGAGATTTACATGCAATGCTTGTATTGAAGCTACTTGTAATAAACATCAAGCACTTACAAGAACACAGAAAATTGGAATGCTGGGTGGGGGGGAGGACCAAGTTGTATTTTCCAGCCATTAAGATATATGTCTTAATTTAAGTCTGCAAATTTTTATGCTTATTAAAAGTTTTGGGTTTGTGAAACGTATACAAAGGACGGCCCCTGAGAACTGAGACTTTCAGTATTATCCTATTATTCTAGGAAATGTTCAACTGAAAAATGTCACACTTTATTCCAAAACCAAAAAATTCTAAGATAACTGCTATTATGATTCCACATGAAATTAATTTGAGAAGCAGTTCTGATAAAGTTTGTTGGCTTAAATAGTTAAATGAATCTGGTTAATAGCTGTAACCAGGAACATTCCACCTGGCTCTGAAATGAGCTTCCAATGTTTCACCTCTTGTTGTTACATGTGACTATATTGACACGATGTTTTGTAGATTTCTGCAAGGTATTTTCCCTCTGTGTGAGAAATCTGTAAATCACATTTCTGCAAAACTGATTGAAGGATCACATGCTCCTAACCAAGCAAAGCAAACAAGCTCCAAATGAACACATGCACAGTCTCCTAAAGTAATGTATTGCATTAGGGGACATGAAGTAATGTCTCTAAAAGAATTTTGATCCTAGAACATTGCAAATCTAATCTGAGGGCACCCTGGACTGGCTGGGGAATGTCAAGAGGAATGACAGTTTTAATGTCATAATCCATGTATAACATGTAATGTCATAATCCATAATCTAGTATGACACATAAATTCAAATATATTTAAATAAAAGTTTATAAACCCTAAATAGTGCTTTCAGTGTATATAGCAAAAACAACTAGAACACACTTAGCAGCAAAGCTGTTAGATCCACCTGAATCCTACAGATTTTCACCAAATTTTTTGTATTGTGCTCATGTGAAGGAATATCTGTAGCTCATGAACATCCCACTGTGTCAGCAATCCCAAGAATAACTCAGATAAATATCTGTGGATTTTCATGGGTTATGAGCCAGCTACTGTAGCAATGATGGAGCACAGTTTTCCTCACCATTACAAAATGAAGTAATTTCTAAAATCCTATGTATTTTTACAGCAGAACCAGTACCTCTCCAAAGAAAACCTATGTTTTGCCTTATTAAAGTGGTGATGAAGTACCAAAGTATGACTCTGAACATCAAAAGCTGTGCAAGCCTAGACCTGGCTGCTGAGGCCAAAGTAGTCTAAAACTCATGCTCCAGTGCCTCTCTTCTCCTGTGAAGAGATTTCTTGAAGAAGAAATGTGAGTGATTTTTGAGAGTGATTGGTTTTTGCAGAGGTATTGGCAATAACAACTGTACACTGATTTTCAGGAAAGAGGTGATGGTGTTCCTGCAGCCTCTGAGGCTCTCCCAGCCCAGCCAGCCCAAATACCCCTTGGGTTTGCTGCATCATTGCTCCTCTGTATCTTCAAATCATGCTGAATCTTCACATGCCAAGCCTTTGCCATCTGAGTGTCATGTTCTCTGGCTTTGCTTTTTTTCCAGGTGTTTTTTTTTCCTGTCATGAAGCCTGGTACAGCGTTCTGGAGTGCTTTCACATTAATGGCACTGACACCGCTCAGGCTGTGTTAACTTGACTGCTTCATGGATGTGACACAGAGGTTGTTCCCCAGCAGATCCTGGTACACAGCAGAATGAAATCTCCTCTTCCCACAGAAAAGATTAAAGGCACATATGTCATTATCTGTATGGATCTCTCACACCTACAGGACAAGATACTCTGTAAATTGAACTTTTCTCATCAGTTCTCTGGGAAAGAAAAACACAACAAACAAAGACTCCATCCCCTTTGCACTTGAATTCACCGCTTAGTTTGTCCCCTCTCTAAGTGACAAGTTCTTTAATTCTTTACTCTCAGCCCGTGGTCTGTAACTCACACAGCATTGAGCAAAAGTTACCTGGCAGCTGTGAGAGTACTCATCCTTCCTCTCCTCTGTCAGGCTGTGGGCATCCCCTGCATCCCACTGGGATGCACAAAAGCCTGAACAGTCTGGCTGCTGTTGGAGCTGTTTCAAAAGCTTTTTGAGCTAGCTGGCACATTTCTACTGCTCTGAGTGGAAGTTAATTACTTCCACTACCATGAGTTACGGGTCTCTGAAGAAACTGCCCAAAGTCAGTGTGCAAGGAGGATGGATGGATGGATGGATGGATGGATGGATGGATGGATGGATGGATGGATGGATGGATGGATGGATGGAGGGATGGAGGGATGGATGGATGGATGGATGGATGGATGGATGGATGGATGGATGGATGGATGGATGGATGGATGGATGGATGGAGGACAGTGGCTGAAGAAGGACCTTCAACCTTTCCTGGTGTGGCAAATGGTCAGAAATCAACAGTCAACTTTAAACTGGTAAAGAATTGAGTTTCCCTGGCTGAAGGAAACTTGAGCTGAGCCCCTTCCTTTCCTTGCTTGATCAAAGGCATGATCAAAGGGCTTGATCAAAGGCTGAGGACTGCAGGATATCTGGAACACTAGGCACAGAAGAGCACCTGCACATCTGTACCAGCCACTTCACTGTGTGTAACAAGCCTTGTTGTAAATTTGGTCCGATAAGGAGATTAGGATGTGCACGAAGGCTCTCTGTTGAAGGTCAGACAGCCTTTACTGCCACCTCAGCATGTGGAAGAGGGCCAAAGTGTTCATTCTACTTTCTGTTTCAAGTATAAATTCTGGCAGAAGGTAACCAAGACCCTCATTAAGCTCCATTTCCATATTAAGTTTTGAACCCCTAAGAATGCAAGTGAAAAATAAAAGGGACATGTAACACATGTGTGACCAAAGTTCCCAAAATTCCAGGTGTCAGATGTGATTGTTCCACGCCACGGGCAAGAGTCAAAATTTATAGTATAAAAGGGGGAATTTGGAGCAAAAAGGACAGAGGGGGAAAACACCTCAGCTCAGGATCAGTTGACAGACTGTGTCCCTCCTCCTCTCCTGAAGGGACACTTTTAGGTGAACTTTGCCTTTCCAACTACATTGGAGCAGAGGTAGAAATATTCATTTTCATATTTATATTGTTAGTAGATCCCTGTTACTATACTTTCTGTGGCAATCTATAGTTAGTGCATGTGTCACGAGCAATTCTGAGCATGCTTTTCTGTTCCTTCAGTAATCTGTACTGTTGGTGAATCTGGATCGTGCAGGTCCTTACTGAGCATGGTTATGGTGCTGAATTGGCTGAGATCAGAAATCACAGCTCACTGATCCCCAAAAACCAGCTGGAGCACAGGGGGATTTATGGTCTGACAGATTTCTGTACCCTGAACACAACAGGCTGTAATGTAGCACACCAGGTGCTACCTTGGGATCCTCGGTGAGGGATCCTCCTCAAGAGGGTGACAAATAAATGAGGGACAGGCACAGTTCTGTGACCCAAAAAGTAAAAATCTTGAATACCAAAACAACAAACACATAAACTGAACAACAGTATAGGATGCACCAAAAAGGCCTGAGTCCAGGGTAGAAAGTAACTTATACAAGGGAGGCTGAGGGCGAAGGAACCAATAAGAACCGGGGATCAGGAATATGTAAAATAATGCACCAAATTCTAATCATAGAACCATAGAACATTCTAGCAACATTTACATACAACTATTCAGGGGTTCTCCATGATTAAAGGGATTTTTCCCACAGCCTTAAGTCAGAGTTTTCATCTACTCCAACACTGTAAGACACCCTCTCCGTCACATTGGTCCCCATGATTTCATGGCAAGCATGTTAGACCGTCTCACTAATTTAGCTGAAAAATAATTAATATACTTTATATGTGTATTTATCTCCTTACCAGGTTAGTTTTCAGTCAGATTAGAGAGCTAAGGCATCTCACCAGAAGCTCAGAGTAGTGATAATCCTAAAAGAGGCACTAAAAATAATACCTGTTAAGAACATGGGCACCACTTTCCATGCTGTTTCATCAGATCTTAAACATCTTTGAAGACAACTCAACTTTGATGTCCTTTTTGTCTTTAGCCTCAATAGGTTTTGGAAGTAGTATGACACTAAATGTGGATGGATTAAGTGATAATTGCATCATTTACACAACTGTATTGTTGCTGGATGCTAAACTTCTTGTATATACAAGTGACTTGATTTGAAAGTCAAAAAATCACAGGTATAACTTAGAAATCACTGCAATTACTGTGCTTGGAATGGGTGGAGGAAATGTATTTTCTACCAGTGGAGTCACTAAGCTTTTATAAAACTAAATGGGTATAAAAGAATTAAGTGTTGGGAATCTGAATGGGGAAAAAAAGGCTACAGCCTTGTTCCTTTGCCTTGAGAATGCTTACTGTAGTACAGGAATTTTAGGTACTTGATTTAAGCTTTAATCAGCTTTGATTTAAGTACAAAGATTTAAGTACAAAGGGATGTGTTCCAAAACGTCTGCAATAAAATATCTACTATTTGTTTTGACCAAGCAACAGAATAGTTCATGCAAAATAATTAATTAGTGCTTAGCATCCACTCTTGTCTCATCCTGCCATGAAAGATAAGAGAGATTTCTACAAAAGTACATCTACCCATTGCCACTTTACTGTATTCTTGCCAGTCAGGCTCCAGACCATGATTTGAAAATTATGCTGCTTTAGTTTGTCATTCTAATCTCCTTTCACACAGGTGTGAACATTCTCTTTGGATAATTGAGCTCTATTTGTATACCCTGTTGTTGATTTTGTTCTCAGATACTGTTTGCCTACCTGCAAAATCTGGCAGAGTTTCAAGAAAATGTTTTTTGTAGTTTGCTGCCAGAAGGTGCTAAGGTGACCACCCTCTGGGTGTAGCAGGTGTAAGCTTGTTCAAAATTAAACAAAAACTGCATTGGTAGACAAAATAAAACAGTGGTTTTTGCCACCAGTGAGGCCATCAGTATTCATTCTTTTAGGTTTTGATAATGAAGGTTTGGAAATGCTTGAGAAATTCTTTTTGAAAGTGATTGCTATTTTTTTTCTTGATTCTTTCACTAGTTTTCTGCAGGCCATAATTTAGGAGAAATGGAATTAATGCTGGTGCCAAAATGGCTCCATGAGAGACAGCTGCCTTAGAAGCACTCAATTTTGATTTATTTTCAATTTCATGTAAGGAAATGAAAAATAAATTGAAATTAAGCAATTACAATAATAATTTTTCAATACCTCTATGTGATAAAATGCCATTTTAATACTGTGTTGACTCCTGCACAGGCATTCAAGAATTTAAAGAATTACAGAATCTTAAGATAAAGTTTTTTGTTCTTATGTCTGAATTACTAAAGGAACTACACATCTTCTTTTTCTCTTCTGAGGTTTTTTTGTTTCTTCTTGTTTATTTAACCTTAGAAAAAGTAAGACAATCTCTGGTAATGTCTTCCTATTACTTTCCTGTGCACTGAATTTTAGGAGGCAAGTTAATTCTTCCATTTTTTCTCTTTTTTGCTATAAAGACTTCATGAAATAGCTAGTGCTGCTCAAATTATATAGCATGCATTCCAGAAGATGATGTGGTGATAAACAGAAGGAAATATTTAGTGGCAAATTTATCACATTCTTTTGGCTGTTTTGGAAACATCAGTAACAACTTGGTTTAAAGTCTTGCTTAGATAAATGTACAACATTATTCTCATACATATCCTGCATATTAATTTCAATGTTTTTTCATTACTTTTTAGAGGGAGATGCTTCCTTCTGGTTTGAATTTCATATGTATCTGGAACTGTACTTTATGTTTGCAAGTTCCACACCCCACATTATAAAAAATAACTGAAGAAATCATGATCTTGTCTCATTACATTGCTCCAAAAAGTTCTGGGAACATTTGTTGTTACTGAATATGTGTGTACATGTGTCAGTTAGAGAATTAATGATTGCTGTGATGGGAATCTTTAGAAGACAGATAAGCCAATTTTAAACTTTTAAACAAAATTTTATTTGACTCTCATTCTTTAACTACACACTTTTTGCTAATGTTTAGTTCATATCCACCTCAGTCAAGCCACTGCCCTCTGGGTGTGACTTGTCCACCTAACAGCCCACCCATCAAATCCGTCTCTCTGCAATTTAAAGAAAAGGATGTTGTGGGGGACAGAGTCAAATGCCTTACAGAAGTGCAAAGAGATGAATTCACGGTCCTTCCCTTGTCCACTCATGTGGCCAGCACAGGGATGTTTGTGGCTACAATACATCTCTGCCCAAGATATATTTTGACGCTGCCCCCCGCGGCCCGTCACGCCTGGGCTAGCTCTGTCCACTGGCCGCTGGCAGTGCCAGGAGTGGGGAACGGTCTGGGAGCTGTTTTCCCCAGACCGAACCTTCAGAGCCTTTCTGCCACACAGGGCTCTGCGGATCTCGGCGTCGTGGGCTTCGGCAAGGAGATGGAGGAGACCCAGAGTCCAAGCAGCTTTCCAGAAACAGGATTTATTAAGGGAGAGGGAGCGGTGACAGGACGAGGGCTGGAAAGGCACACGGGGACCCAAGGACTCTGAGCAAGGAGCACCTCTGTGCGCCCCAATTTAAGGTGGGGAGGGTACAAACACAGGAACCAATCAGGGCATCTCAGGGGAGGAGTTGGGGGGAGGGTTTACAATGTTGCGGACCAATGGGAGTAACATGTGGGAGGGGCGGCAGCCGCAAGGCCAATGGGGCTTCGAGTGAGGGATGAATGGCAGGGAAGGAGCTAGAACAAAAGGTGGGGTTTACATAGATTGATGGGGTTCAGGGGCAGGAACAGGGTGATAGACAAGGAAGGTTCAGGAAAGAGGGGAGGGGTTTACAATGATAGGCACTTAGGGACAAACCATGTTGGGATAAAGGGGGAGTAACCGGGGTAAACCAACTTTAAACCTCATGAAAGTGAACAGACTTAAATGAAAGTAAACAAACAGGCGGCAACATCTCCCCCTTTCTTTTTTAAGAACAGGAGGAAGATGTGGGGTCTGGGGGAGCAGAGGGTGTTTCAAACCATTCGGGAGCGGGCAAGGGAGGAGGAGGAAGGGGAATAAGGGGTTTCAGCTCAACACAATTTGCTTGTGGTGGGGGAGATAACAAGGAGGTAATGGACTGAACTAAACATCTTCGTAAAATTGCGAACGCGCATAAAATAATAAATATAACAAAAACAATCCATAAAACAGTTCTTATAATAGAAGAGAGCCATCCGGAGACCCCCCATCCTGAAAAGAGACTGGTGACCCAGTCATCAGTCTCTTGGTGTATCTGGTGGATCATGCCCTTCATCTCTGTGATGGTCTTCTTGATGTCGGTACTTCTGGTGGTCAGATTCATGCAGCAAAGTCCCTCAAACTCCCTACAGTCATGATTATGTAGAAGTAGCAGGAAATCGATAGCTGCGCGATTTTGTAGCGTCGCTCGCCTGGTTATCTCCTCGTCTTCGAGGAGGTCGCTCAGCGCGGTTGACGTTAAGTTGGCTTGCTTGACCACCCAACATTCTAATTGGCCCAATTCTCCGAGAGCTTGTGCCGCGGCCAACCATGGCAAAAATACCGACACAGCAACTCGTTTTGGTTTGTTCCAATGAAAAATTTCAGAGTCGCAGTCAGGGTCAAGGTCTTCAAGACTGCGCTTCTTAATAGCCGAATTATTTTTTAGTTCCCAACTTTCAATTTGTGATGCGTTGGGGGCAAACAAAGACAACCGGCCTAAGGTGCACGGCCCTCCGAGAAGGCGAGAGGGGATGCCAGCCCACGCTCGGTCCCCACAAACTAAAAACAAGCCCTTAGGCAACTTAAGAGGGTAAGAACTGAGGGTCGAAGGCATCTTCACATGTGCGATGTTTTTGCACCAGGAGGCTGCTTGAAATTCTCTGTTATCCTGAATTAACTGAGAATAAAGAGTAGGATCGGAGGGGTAGTAACGAAAATGGATACAATAGGGTGCGGGAGAGGAGTTTAACAAATCAAATTCCTGAGGCTCAGCGGCTGCCCGCTCCAAGAAGGCTATCCAGTCCCTCCACAGGAGGAGGGGGTTCTGGACAGGCCTCTTTATCTTATAGGTGGGTGCGGAGCGGACTACTCGCTGAGCCGGCCTCCCTTTATTAGCTTCTTTAACTAAATCTAATAGGGAGTCCGGGTATTCATCAGGCTTTAACGGGATCCCCACCAGGCAAGTGGTCATCGGATTTCCTGCCGCCCCTGTGGATAAGCATAGCTCATCCCGTTGGAGGGACTTTGCTAACATGACCCAAACATTCTGCTTGGGTTGGGGCACGATCCACATGTTGATTTGGGTCACCAGCATCATCAGGAGCACGATGGTTGGTGCACTGTTTGGGGTGGTCATCCTTTTGATGGCTCTTTCTGAAAACAAAGAAAACAAACACTTTATTCAACATAAAGGGATATTAAAAATTCAATAGAGGGAAAGGGGGGCTCAAGGTTTTCCTCCTCCTCGTCACTCCCAGGGGTTACAGAGGTGGCCTGTACGGACGCGATGACATCCTCCCGTTCATCTGGTGGCCTGGTGGGATGTTTCGGGACATAAGGTTTCACCCACTTCTGCGGGATCCACCTTAGTCCCTGGGGCGAGGAAACGCATGCGTACCCTCGCCCCCAGGTCACCAGATCCAACGGGCCCAGGACCTTTTGGGTCTCTGGGTCCCGGACCAGCACTGGAGGGCGGTGTTGTAGCCGGTAGTTGCTGGTGGAGGTAAAATGCTGCGTCACTGGAGGGTTGGGATTGCCATCACTACAGTTTAGAAAATTGATGGTGAATAGCGCCTTTGATAGTCTATCCTGAGGGGCGCAACCCTTCATGGAATCCCACTGGCGTTTGAGGACGCGCTTGAGCGATTGGTGAACTCGCTCCACGATCGCTTGGCCGGTGGGGGAGTGTGGGATGCCTCTCTTATGTGTCACTCCCCAACTCTGCAGGAATTCCTCCAGTTTCCTGGAAGTATATGCTGGGCCGTTATCCGTTTTTATCTCCTTGGGGACCCCCAGCACAGAGAAAGCTTGCATGAGGTGTTTACAGACATGCTCGGCTTTCTCCCCTGCGTGGGCAGAAGCAAAGACTGCTCTCGAGAAAGTGTCTACTGAAACATGTACAAACTTTAACTTGCCGAATTCAGGGATGTGAGTTACGTCCATCTGCCACACCTCACAGCTCCCTAGGCCTCGGGGGTTCACTCCTGACTCCAGAGAGGGCATAGCAGTGGTCTGACAATGTGGGCATGTGGCCACAATGGCTCTGGCCTGATCTCGCCGCAGGTGGAATTGGCGGACCAGACCAGGCACATTTTGATGGAACATCTGATGACTCAGCTTAGCTTGTTGGAAAAGATCGGGGAGCTGAGCCATGGAAACAGGGGCAGCGAGGGAATCAGCCATCTGATTTCCCTCGGCTACCGGGCCAGAGAGATCCGTATGCGACCTCACATGCATTACAAAGAATGGTTGCTTTCTGTGGGAAACAGCATATATTAGTTTAGAAAGCAACTCGAACAACTTTGGGTTTGAGACCTCCTTCAGAGCAGCATGTTCTGCTCTGGCAACTACTCCTGCAACATAGGCCGAATCAGTGACCAAATTGAAAGGTTCAGAAAATCTCTCAAAGGCCCTGACGACTGCATCCAGCTCAGCAACCTGTGGAGATCCCTCCACATATTCAATGTCTGCTTCCCACTGCTGAGTTTCGGGATCTCGCCAAGTCACTACAGACTTGTGAGATGCCCCGGATGCGTCTGTAAACACGGTCAGTGCTTTGAGGGGCTTTCTGCTCCGCATTTCTTTTGGAATTGGTTCAAATTTGGAATTGAAGAATTTGTGGGCAGGGGCATGGACCGAAACTTGGCCCTCAAAGCTGTCTAGAGCAATCTGGAGTGCCTCATTTTCCCGAAGTAGCTGATCAAACATTTCTTTTGTCAGCTTATCTGGAGACGCTTTGTCCCGAGACAAGCTGACTGGTACTCGAACGCATGCAAAGTCACACCCAGACATCTCCCGAAGCCGGGCTCGGGCTCTCCCGATGAGCTGAGCCATCAGCTCCTGTGGCCTGGTGATACTTTTGGACCTTTGATGGCTCAAGAAAACCCACTCTATAATCAAGAGGGGATCCTTGGAGCCCTGGTCCCACTGAAAAATCAGCCCACTGAGGTGTGGCATTCTCCCGAGTATGATGAATTCAAAAGGCAGGCTAGGTTCATACCGATGCGCCTGTCTTTCGACAAGCGCATCCTCCACTTTCTCTAGGGCTTTCCTCGCCTCTGGAGTCAGGGTCCTGGGAGAACTTAGCTCCTTCTCCCCCTTCAAAAGTGTGAAGAGGGGGGCTAGGTCTTCAGTAGAGAGGCCCAGCCAAGGCCTGACCCAGTTCAATGTCCCACACAGCGAGTGAAGGTCTGACAAGGTTTTCGGATTGCTGTTTATTGCCAATTTTTGAGGCACAACGGTCCTCTCAGCAATCCGTAGACCCAGATACTTCCAGGGTGGCATCCGTTGAACTTTATCCTCCTGGAGTTGAAAGCCTGCAGATGTTAAAGCCTTAACCACTCGGTCAAGTGATCGGGTAAGTAAATCGTCATGGGGGGCGCACACTAGGACATCATCCATATAGTGATGGATGATGACCTCCCCCATCTCTTTACGCACGGGAGACAGCAATGAGGAAACATACCACTGGCAGATGGTAGGTGAATTTTTCATGCCCTGAGGCAACACCCGCCAGTGGAACCTCCTCATTGGGGCTTCTCGGTTGAGGGTAGGCACCGAGAAAGCAAACCGTGGGGCATCATCAGGATGTAGGGGAATTTGGAAGAAACAATCCTTGATGTCAACTACGGCCAGATTCCAATTTCGGGGGAGCATAGTTGGGGTAGGCATCCCTGGTTGAAGGGGCCCCATGTCCACAATGATCTTGTTGATGGCACGAAGGTCGTGGAGGAGTCGCCACTTGTCCTTCCCCGGCTTTCGGATAACAAACACTGGGGAATTCCAAGGGCTGGTAGTCTCTACTATGTTACCTTTTAACAACTGCTCCTCCACGAGCTCGTTGAGCGCCCTTAATTTGTCTTTTCGAAGCGGCCACTGATCAATCCAGATTGCTTCATCAGTGGTCCAATCGAGCTTCTGGAAGGGGCGCTCCACAGTGGCCGCCATTAAAAATCCCGAGGGGTTTTCGGGATCTCGATCTTTACCCCCCATTGTGACATAAGGTCCCTCCCCCACAAAGGGACCTGAAAATCTGCAACAAATGGGCGTAAGTTCGCCAATTGCCCATCTGGCCCCGTAATTTGTACTATGTCCTTTGATACTTGTGCCAATTGTGTGCCCCCTATACCCTGAACTTTACCCGCCACGGGTTGCAACTCCCACTGTGACGGCCATCTCCTTTGGGGGATGATCGTCACATCTGCCCCCGTATCAAGCAGACCCCTCAAGTGAACAGAATTGGCACCCTGCTTGATGCTGCAGTCGATGATGGGTTTGTCTTCACCCACCACTTCTGCCCAGTAGACGCCTGGTGCGTGGTCGTCCACCGGGACCCCCTCCGGGACAGGAATGTATTGGGCTATGATTTGCCCCTTCGGGAGAAAATATGGTGGGTGAATGCAGCGCGCTAAGAGGATGAGGTCTTCCGGACCACCTGGGAAGGTGATCGGGGAGATCTCAATCTCTGGGGGTGTGTGTTTGGTGTCCCCGATGGCGATGTACTTACAGTCACGTCCAGTGTTTGTCCTCTCCCCCTCCAGTGGATCCACAGCAACCACTGTCCAGTGCTGGGTCCGAAAGAGGATGTCCCTAGTATTTATTAAGCGTCGCGTCCGGTGTACGGGCCAAGTCCGATTGATGTTTTCCCCCCCCTCTGCGATACCTGCCCCATTTGTCGCTTCGCGCGGGGCAGGTTCGCGCCGCGCTCTTAGTTTTTTTTATTTAAAACTCCCTCTCCCCCTTTTCCCCCCATGTTGCCCCTCGCAGGTTCAGGGCAGGGATGTGCAGCTGGACAATCTCGGGCCATGTGCCCCAGCCGCCCGCAACGGTAGCACTGCAGAGGCCTTCTAGGTGGTGGTGGTAGTTGGCCTGGTGGGTGCTGGGTCACTGCAGCCATGGGTGGTCTCTTGGCAGCTTGTGATGGTGGTGGCACCCTGGACGCCCCCATCAATGGGACCTTCTTTTCGCAGGCGTCTATTAGGTCATCCAAGGTTGGCGCCGGATATAGCGGCAAGCTGAAAATGACCTGCTTACAAACATCGTTGCAGTTAGCTTTAGCCATTTCTAGGATGAGCTGCTCCTGCAGCTCTGGCCTGTCCACCTGCCTCTCTATTTGTTCCTGCAGTCGGTTAATAAAGATGTTAAAGGGTTCATTAGGGGACTGTTTGATGTTGGAAAAGTTTGTGAGGGGTTCACCCCCCGGCAAGATGTTGAAAGCTTTCTCAGCGGCCTCCGTTATTTTGATTAAGATAGACCGGGATAAGACCCTGGCCTGTTCCTCTGGCTTTCCCCATTTCCCTTCACCGCACAGGTGATCTATTGTGAGGGGGATTTCATCCGCGTCAACCGCAGAATCCTCGCTGCGCAGCAGCTCAGGAAGGATGGCCTCCAACGACTTCTTCCACCTCTGTTTCCACAGCCTATAGTCAGCTGGGGAAAGGAGGCAGGCAAACAACTCCTTCAAATCGTGGGGGACCATCTCGTTCGCGGAGAAAGTGGCTTTTAATAAACCCTTAAAATATTCACTTCTCCTGCCGAACTCCTTCTGAGCCTTGCACAGCTCCCTCTTTGTCTGGAAAGAGAAGGGTTCCCATTCTCGGAACCTCCCCCCCTTTCCTCTAAAACTGACCGGTGCGGCAAAGGGAATTACGATCTGTTCCGGGTTCTGGCCCTCAGGCTTGTTACTTCCAGTTTCCGAAGGGTGGGAATCGGATGGAGAGGCGTGGGAACTGGGAGGAGGGGCGTGGGAACTGGAAGGAGGGGCGTGGGAACTGGAAGGAGGGGCGTGGGAACCGGAAGGAGGGGCGTGGGAACCAGAAGCCGGAAGAGGCGGGGCTGGAGGACCGACTGAGAGGGAGGGTTGGAGGGAGGAGCAGCGGCCGGAAGGGGTGGGGTTTTGGGGTGCAACACTTGGGGGACACACCCCCGAGGAGGAGGAATCACCTGAGGGAACATGGGAGGGGTCAGGGCAGGAAGGGAAGGAGGGGCTAGGGAGAAAGGGGTTGGACTTTGAAGGTAGGAAGGGATTGTGGGAAGAAGGAGCACAAGGGAGGGGTCCGACCATGCGGTCCCCACCATTTTGTGTCCCTCGGGGGCCATTTTGGGAATCAGGCGAGGCATGGGGAGATTTAGGGGAAGATTTAGGGGAACACCGGTAATCAGGGGACATAGGGGAACCAGGGTTCTGGGAGAGAAACTGGGGGTCAAGAGCTTTATCAAACTGGGGATTTTGAACTTGGAAAGGGGAAAACTTGGAGTTATTAACTGGGGAAGTAGGGGAATGGGTAAGGGCTCCGGCAGCTTGGCCAGGGCTACCGGGGCAAGGGTTCTGAGGGAGGCTTGGGGAGCCAGGGAGACTACTGCCGACTTCGGAGCCCTGCGTTTTACGGGTTGCTCCGCAAGTCTCCCCCAACTTAGGGACAAGGGACGAGGAGCAGGGGTTTGGGGAAACTGGGGAAACTGTAGAAACTGGGGAAGGCTGCGTTGGCTGTTTCTGCATCTCCCTCTTTTCAACTAGGGATGTCCGAATCAGAACAAAAAGCGGGATTAATTTGGCAGCTGTTTTGTCCCCCTGAACTACCAAAGCTGTTAATTTGGACCCGACCGAGTTCCAGAATGGCACAGAAAGAACATCTTCGGAGGACACATGGGGAAAATGCAGAAAAAGCCAACGAACAAGCCTCTTAACCAACCCCCTTGAATACTTATGTTTCCCACCCTCAAGGAGACCCACAACTTGGAAGTAAATCCCCCTCTGCGGAGCCGACAAACGCGCACCCATCTCTCACACCCCCGGCTCCGCAGTCTCACCACCCCCTAGCAGCAAATGCAAACTTAAAGAAATAAAAATAAGGGTCAGGACTGGGTTACAACACACTCTCCCTCCCCGAGGGAGCCACAACCAAACAGGGGGTCCACCACACACTCCCCCCTTTCCCCCACTGGGGAATACTCACCCAGTCCTGACAGGAGCTGCAGGAGATGTCCAAAGCCCCAGGAGCGGTCCCTCGTGCGCAGAGAGGTTGTCGCTCCTTCCCCCGGGAGCGCTGCTGGACAAAAACCAGCCTGCTGCAACCGGGGTAGCTGCCGCCCAAAAGTCTTTATAATCCAAAAAACGACTCCTCCGGGGGTCTCCACGGGCTGTAGAGCCCCCACGTTGGGCGCCAACTGACGCTGCCCCCCGCGGCCCGTCACGCCTGGGCTAGCTCTGTCCACTGGCCGCTGGCAGTGCCAGGAGTGGGGAACGGTCTGGGAGCTGTTTTCCCCAGACCGAACCTTCAGAGCCTTTCTGCCACACAGGGCTCTGCGGATCTCGGCGTCGTGGGCTTCGGCAAGGAGATGGAGGAGACCCAGAGTCCAAGCAGCTTTCCAGAAACAGGATTTATTAAGGGAGAGGGAGCGGTGACAGGACGAGGGCTGGAAAGGCACACGGGGACCCAAGGACTCTGAGCAAGGAGCACCTCTGTGCGCCCCAATTTAAGGTGGGGAGGGTACAAACACAGGAACCAATCAGGGCATCTCAGGGGAGGAGTTGGGGGGAGGGTTTACAATGTTGCGGACCAATGGGAGTAACATGTGGGAGGGGCGGCAGCCGCAAGGCCAATGGGGCTTCGAGTGAGGGATGAATGGCAGGGAAGGAGCTAGAACAAAAGGTGGGGTTTACATAGATTGATGGGGTTCAGGGGCAGGAACAGGGTGATAGACAAGGAAGGTTCAGGAAAGAGGGGAGGGGTTTACAATGATAGGCACTTAGGGACAAACCATGTTGGGATAAAGGGGGAGTAACCGGGGTAAACCAACTTTAAACCTCATGAAAGTGAACAGACTTAAATGAAAGTAAACAAACAGGCGGCAACAATATTTTTCATGGATCTGGCCAGTGGAGGAGCAGGTTTGGAAAGCAGGAACTGGCCGGATACTGCATCTGTCTCCCAACAGCCCAAGTGCTGTTATTGAGCTGTTGTGACAGCAGGTGGGACAGCCTGTGACATCCACATGACTAAAAAATTGTTTCTGCTACTACTGAGATGAAAAAATGCTTTCTAGTCTGGAAAACCAAAGTTAGAGGAAGCAAGATGAACAAGGCCAAGTCAGTTTGAATGCAGCTTTTTCCTGGAAAAAAGAATGAAAGATTGTTTCATCTTCTGCATACATTTTACCAATTTTTGTCTTACTTCCCTTTATAAATCAACAAAGACCATCATACAAATGCCAGAGTACCTGTTGATAACAGCATGGAACACTTACTCTGATAAAATTTTAAGGTCCTGTCATCTTGCTGTGTAGGAGCCTAGAGTTTTAATCTGGGGAAGCCTGAGCTTTATTTTGATGTTTGTCTAGTGCCAAACACAAACTCTGCTTAATGACTAGGGATTTGTGCTGTAAGTAAGAGGAAAATAATAACTAATACAGTGTTCCAGTGTAAAATGAGAGTAGTTGCACTACATTCAGGATGAATATGGGCTGAATGAGAAGATGGAATAAAATCTTTATGTTGAGATAAGTTAACAAAATCCCATCACACTTCAGCTATTCATTCTCCTTTGGACCATCCTTTAGTAGCAGGTAAATAATATTTTTATTGTGTAGGTTTGGTGATGAAAAAGACTTGTTAACTTTTCACAAGAGATTGCTTTCCCCTTTAGTGGAAATGTATCCTATAGTTGAGATCATTCTGAGTGGTTTTAAATGAGTCCTTGTGTTAGAAAGAGATTCCTTTCTGTGGGTTTGGTTGTGTTGAAAGCATGTGGGTTGGATCTAGGGGTAAGGGACTGGAAAAGGCAGCTGGACTTTTTCTTCCACTTGAACAGAGAAGAGGAAAAGGCATCAACTGTCAGACTCTGTCTGATTTTAAAGTTATTGAAATAGGAAAAGTATTTGAGTAAACAGAGTTTTTAATTGCATAAAGTCTGAAAACCTGACATTTATGGAATGCATCATTAAAAGCAATACATGATGCATCAGCTTCTGACAAAAAAAATAATTTTTTGTTTTTGCTTGGCATTAGTCATAGCCATTTTTATTAATTCATGCATTAATGCTTAGCAGGTACAAAGTGTTTTCCCTAATAACAGATTTTTTGTAGGTGGCAAGTTCATCAAAATTTAGTTGGGGCACTTTAAATGATCTGACTGCAGAATATTTTTAGTGTGTTCAGTCAAAATCAGACTTGTGTTTTGAAGTGTTTTAATGTCCTGAAATCATATGACCTTAGATGTTAACCCTTCTACAAACTATGTATTAAGGAAAGCCATTATAAGGGGTTTTTGTTGCAATTGTTCAAATTCTTTATATTTCTTAAATGTCATATTGAGGCGAGTTCTTTGAAGTTCATTCATGCAATAAATAAGGTTTGATTGTGCTAATCCTCATTTTAAAATCTTTAACAAGAATACTTCAAACACAGGTAATGAAAGGCAAATACATTTGAAATGGATCTTGGCTGTTTACTGTCTTCTCTCTCCTACACCAAGGTGCACACACAAATCACAACCCCAAAAAGAGTGTTTTGATTTTGAGATCACATAATGGCTTTGTTATAAAAAATAAAAGAGTGTTATAAAAAATAAAAATGTCTTAGCCCACATATAGATATAGATATAGATATAGAATAATTTTTATATTTTTATTTTTATATTTGAGCTGAAGATTTTGTTACCAGGGCATCACCTGAGGAGAAAACCTCCCTCTGGAAACCCCAGTGCTGCTACCAAAGGCATAAAACCCAGTGCTGCTCCTCACCATCTTACTCACCTCCTGCTACTTGGTGTGACATATTTAAATGGTATTATTTTAAAGGAATTATCTGTAAAACACAGGAATTTCTGGTTTTGTTTCAGTTGTCCTAAATTCTCAGCTTTTGGATTACTCATGGTTCCAGTTATTCCTGCCATTGAACAAGTGGTTATATTAATACAGACAAAATCATCTGAGATTTACATAAATTATTTTCAAAGAGTAGAGACAGTTTAAATGAATCTTATGTAAATTAAAAATAAAACAAATATTCCAGGAAAGACCAAACACTTAGCAGCTAACTGGACTTGCTAGGGTAGAACATAAGACTTTGCCTCTTGGAAAAAGTTCCATATTTAATTGCTTAAGGATTTTTATATGCATTAAGAAACTGTCCTTCACTTTTTTTAAAAAAATTAAAACCTTTAGACAACAAAGTGAATCAAGGATGTCAAAAGCAAAGCAGCAGTGGTGTTCCAGTCGCTGCCTTTTATATTCAAGGTCTGTAAATCTTCTGTGGACTGACTGATGTGAAGGGCAGCTCCCCAAGGACCCGTTAGCAGCTGATGAAAAAAGCCACCAGGACATCCTTTGATATCTCAGAGCTCTCTTGCCTCTGACTGTTCTCCTTGGAAAATGTGGGGAGAGTGTTTTCAGCCTGGATAATTCCCCTGCTGATTACCAGAGTGCTGTTATTTATGGTGACTGCTCTGGTTCATAACTGGCCATATCCAGCCCATAATTGGTCACTGTGCCCCTGTAGTGCCACAATCAGCCACATTCTGCTCCATCTCAGGGCTTCCTTGAGAGCATCAGCATTTGCTCTCTTTTATGGAATCAGTGCTAAGCTCTGCTTTGCTGACCACGTGTTTTCCTCCCTCGTCAGCCATGAGGGATTGATCTGGAAGGAACATAATTCAGATGAATAAACACAAGAAAACTGTATTTC
Organism: Poecile atricapillus; assembly: GCF_030490865.1. NCBI lineage: Eukaryota > Metazoa > Chordata > Aves > Passeriformes > Paridae > Poecile > Poecile atricapillus. The sequence goes on from NC_081251.1 coordinate 99,417,232, forward strand.
TATTAAACAGGGTTTCATAGCAGTCTGCCCACTTGCAAAGCTACTATCTAAAAAACTTTAACCAGTGGATATTATTTTCACTTCTGACCTGGTTGACCAGGCCGTCTGTTAATGGGAACTTCACCAGAAAAACTGACAAGACCCCTTTTTCAGAAATAAAAGACATCTCCTTCCAGATTTCAGAAAGAGCTTGACAAATGCAACAAAGTCATACAAGTAAAAATAAAAACTTAAAAGAGTCAAAGGAGTTCTTTAGGAAAAAAAACACCTGCTAATAAGAAAATAATCCATACAAATAGAAATATCAAATTATTTTCTTCCAAACACTATATGATTTTATCAATTGGGATTCTCCTGAGTTTTCACTTTAAAAATTTCCATAATATTGGAAGGTGAAATTAAAATTTGTTATTACAGATAAACTTAACTTCTGTCAAAAATAGTACTGGAGGTAGCCCTGCATGTGAAAACTAAAATCTTCTGACATTTCTGCTGTTCAGATCTTTCTCACACCATTTATCTGAAAAGCTGGCAAAGATGAAACAGCTGAAGTTCCTCCATTTTGAAATTCCTAGGAATGTTGTGTACTTTTAAATAGAGTTTAAGACCTCTAAATATTTCTACTTAGTCTAAAATAAAATGACACCATCTGCAGCCTTTTTTAGAGGCAATTATTTTACCCCTCTAACAAGAATCAGATCAGGAAAGAAATACAAGATTTTACAAGTTTTCTCCTTCTCTGTTTACTGCTCCATTATATCAACATTCTGGAAACAACTTCAGTGCAGTTAATTTGCTCATTGAGGTTGATGAATGGCACAGATTTTCCTGTGGGTTTTTTTGGGTATAACATTTCAGGAACAGTCATTCTGCTGCTCTGCCTCCTCCACTTCCATCGTCATTCTTTGTTCTTGTTTAGAATGTCCTCTGTCTTGAGTGTAACAGTCTCAGTTATCTTGAATTTTGAAGCTGTGATGCGCTCCTAGGGGTGTTTTTTTAAGATGTGTGAATTGGGTATGTGCTACCCCTGCTTACTATGACTTTCTAGACTGTTTTTTTTTTTTTAAAAAACTCATTCCACCTACAGTGAAATATTTAAATTATATTGAATCCCATATGTAAACACCGTGATCTTGTGATACAGCTTCAGCAAGAGATCTATGTGCAGTCCATGTCAACCACCCTTGTTTCATGGCAAGGGCACTGATCAGGGAAGGAAGAAAACCTGATTTTCACATGCTTTGATGAAGGTTCAGCAACATTCACAGCACAGCCAGTACCCTGAAGGTTGCTCCAGACCAAAATGCTCATTTCACATGGAGAAGATGTGCAAAAAGAGAGGAGATTATGTAAGGTAAAAGATACTTACTGCAGAATCACTGCAATTCCTTGACAAAATTCCCCAAGAGGCCAGGCTGGAGTTTTTGCTGTGTGAACCTTCTGTATCTGGTTTGAGGAGCTCTACAGAAACCCATGTCACTGTTCTTTACTATGGAGGCTGTAAGGAAAAGGGGTGAAAACAGTGTCTGAGCCCATGACCAGATTGGGAGCTACTTGTAGGAACAGACTTATTTTACCAAAACATTGCAGGTGTCACAAGATTAAGAAATGGATCTCAAGTGGTGATGGTGTTTGAACTGCAGAAGTTCAGTTTCAGAAAGTTTATATTTAAGTCCCATAAGATGGTATGTTGCTGCAGAAAGTGAAGCAATATCAGTCCTGAAAAGCTAACATTATAATAACAAAACATCAAGGGGGACCCCAAGAGGGATGCGATAATGAAAATGTTGATATCATAAACCAAGAATTTTCAGGCAGGCTTTGAAATAGTTTAAAATGATTGCACAGAATAACAAGTGGGAAAAAAATGTAAGAAAACACATTTGTGTGCTCTTTATAACATTTTGCCTCTCTGACAACTCTGCTTCTTGGAGCTGAAGCAGTTTAGAGTGTGTTCAAGTAATCACTGGAAATTGAGCTGCTTATTGTATCTCATCTTGCATATGACCATGCACCCTTCAAGAGCACTGCAATTGCATGTAGAATACATTAATGTGGTCCTTACCCAAAAAAAGTCCTAAAAATTCTTAGTAGACAATTGGTTGCAGTTAAAAGTTAGACATTTTTAATGTACAGAATAAAACCTACAGTTTTTTCTACTTGCAATGTTAAATCTGCAGATGGCAACTTCTCTGTCTCTTTGTAGTTGAATGGTACAAGCAGAATCCTTCAGCAGACAATTTATATTATTATCTCAGCATGGTGAATAATTGCAAGCATCAAAATCAACACTACAATAGGAAGTGACTTCAGAAGATTTCAAGAATGTTCTAGGTAATTACATAAATGCTCTGCTGTAAGTTGTAGGAATGGCTACTGAAGAGCACATCCACATGATCAAAGTTGAAAGCTTTAACTATCAGAAGGCTGCCTTCTGCGTTTTGACAGTCTTCCATTTGTCTGTGAATAATAAATTTGAAGAAATTATTTCACATCTCTTTCAGCTGAGTGGATATATATCTGGTAAGATATAAACACTGATGGAGATAAATGAGAATATGTTATGTGATTGTATTTCATATTCAAAATTCAGTGATACTTTGAAATCAAATGCTGTTTCTTGACAGCAATGTCATTAGACATTTTTAATGTGTGTTTGGCACTCTGTGCTGCGAAAGGTTCTGTCTCAAAGAGGTTGGTATGATAGCCTGTATCAAATTCAGAACGTGAACATGCAAAGTGTCTGTCAAGACTTTTTATTGGGATTGCCTGTGATGGACACACTGATGCTTCACTCTCTTTTCACTTTAATACATGAGAAATAAGAGAGTCATTCCAGATCCTTTCACTTACAGAGTCCTGACCTATCATTTCATGTCTAGCTTTATCAGCATGTGTGACTAAAACCCTTCTTTAAATCATTTCGGAGCCATCCAGCACAAATACAGAACTCCACAGAGTGGGCCCACCATTATTTCAGTGAAGGATTCCAGAACCCTAGCACAACTGTCTAAAGGCTTCCTTTTGGAACCATCCACCATGCAAAAGCACATCACTCAAGGCAATTATGGCCAGTAAATTTATTCTTTGAAGCTGGTACATTTACATTTCCTCCTCTTCTCTGCCTCATGTAATCTCAGAATAAATGATATATTTGTGGTTCTGCATGTGTTAAGACTAAAATGACATTGTATGTGCCCTATTTGTATCTCTGTGCATGCCACAAGAGAGGGTGGCCTATGGATCCCTGCTCTGATACTTCAAGGAGAAATCCCAGGGAGAGTGAGGAATTGCAAGTGATAAAAGCACTGCACTCCACTTCCCACTTTCATCATCATCACAAATTCCCACAGTGTTCCATAAATTTATCTTTCAGAGTGCTTCAGTTTCCCTGTCATTGCCTGGGATTTCTGCTTGCTTGCTTATTTTCAGCAGTCCCTCCATGTCTGGCTTTTACTTTGCTTTTTTTTTTTGCTCATTTCATAGCAAATCCACATAAAGATTTAAACACTGTAGAAACTGTATTTCTGCCCTGTGTGATACTCTGAAGGATGAGAGTTGTGTGGACGATACTGTCAGGCACATGCTGTGATTCTTGTGGTGTCCTGTGAAAGGCCAGGAGCTGGGCTCTGTGATCTTTGTGGGTCCCTTCCAACTCAGCATATTCTGTGACATCAGATGTTATTCTTCTCTTTGTTGCCAACTTCAAATTTACAAAAATCCCAAAATTATTCAAGGGTGTCTTTTAACTTTCTAATGTAATAGCTTACTGCATTGTAAAAGGAATGAGTTCTTCAAGAATAACAGTATACCTTTTCAAATATGACCTATACTTTGAAATTTTTGCCTCTTTATCAAGACTTTTTAATGAAATCTGAATAAAACATAGCATGTTGCTTTTCAGTTGTAGGTGGGTTTTGAAATATCACTGTATAATTAACAGTACTGTTTCTTTAATCTCAGAAATTGGTACATGCAGGACTGCAAGGAGAGCAATTACTGCTGCCTGTAGCTGGGCAGCCCAGGTAGAGCAGTTAATGGAGCTTTGCAATCCAGTTTTGGAACCTGTGTCCATATGAAATCAATAAGTCATTATATTCTTAGCTGCGCTTCTTTTAAAGCACACACTGGGGTTAGCAAATAGCTATTCACAATTTCAGATTTTAGTGTCTTCTCAGTGGAATCCAATGCATGTTAACATCAAAATTTGGCTTATTTTTGCTTTAATTAGTTTACATGGACACAGCATACTGCCAGCATCAATATTTTTGTATTTAAATTTCTGCCATTAAGGTATATTAACACTTATTAACAAAGGAAATGCCATGCATTTGAGGCATGAGATAAGAAAAGACATGATTAAAAACCTTTTCCTGTGATTTTTTTTTTTTAATCTTTTTCCTTAAAATAAAAGTGGGTTATTTTTGGGGGGAGGCTTGGGATTGCTGGGGTTTTTTTCCAGAAAAATATGTATCAGGACTTTCTTTCCTGACAATGCAGGTATGGAGAAGACTCCAGACTACTGTGTAGCTCTGAAGACTTAAGGCATTTATATGTTATTTGAGACCTGTGTTTTGAAATAGTTTTGCCTGATCTGTTGCATTTAAAAACTAAGAATTTCTGTTTATAATTAGCAATTTTTTTCACTAAATCTACCTGATATTTTGGATGCGGATTATGTGGTTGTCATATCCATGATCTGAGTTAGTAAAAAAAAAACCACCTGTTTTTGGTTTTTTAAAATTTTTTTTCTGTTGTTGGCTGAGGTTTGAGTGTTTTTCCAAAACAGAACTGGGAGCTCTATGTGCTCTTACCTGATTAATTTCAGAATTGTTTCAAGACACTGATTTCAATAAAATAGAAGGAAAACCTCATGTTGGATGTTCCTTCAATACCACATTAATTAGTATTGGCAATCTGTTTTCTGACTTCTGTTGGTATAATATTGCTTTGGCCTTGCAGGTGGAGGGAAGACTTCAAATTGATTGATTTTTAAAAAAATATTTTGTAATTTTACGTATTAAGAGTTGTTTTCTTAAAAAAGATCAGATGCTGAGCTTGCTTTGTACATAAAGTTTTGAGATATTTTCTGCTTACAGTTTTAATAGGGTGACTTTGCAGAAACAAAACCAAATTCCAGTTCTATGCAGAATTATGAAACAGTTTTTAAAGTAAATAAAGTAACACGTATTTATTTGAATTTTACATTAAGAAAAAATGCTAGAAATCAACATTTCTTTTTAGTTAGGTTGCCCATGCATGCATTGCCATATAAATATACTTTAATTCCACACCCTATGACGGCTGTGATGAGGAAAGGAGTTGCACAAGAGTGAATGGAAGAGGAATGAGCAGTGTGTGACATCCTGAGGACATCCTGGAAGTGACCTTGTGGGGAGAATCTGCAAGCACTTGCTTGTGTTTGTGTTTGTATGTGTATATATAAATGTCTAAATCACAATTTGTTCCAATGTACAGATTCTGCTTGAGATACTCCTGTAATGGAATGAGAACAATTTCCCAAGTGAGCTGTTCAGTGTTTGGGTCCTGCATAACTTAATGTTGACTTGTTAACCGCATTAGCTTAGAAATTTCACAGATTGATCAATTCAAATCTATTTTCAACTATCACACAGGACAATTTTGGGGGTTGCTCTTCCAAATAAGAAGTTAATCTAATAAATTAGCCTATTGTGCCACCAAAGACCTATCGCATTTCTGTTATTTATTAGAGTGGAATCAATATTTCATCTTCAGAAAGCTGCAGGTGTTTGTCATGTTGTACATTTTTAGGCATAGGTGCAGACATTGCAAGTGCCTAAGCATCTGAGCAGCTCCTTTCTTACACAAAATGGAGGTAGAAACATTTCTGCACTTTATGAGGAGTGCTAAGACTGCCTGTAAGATTTTATTTTGTTTTCTTACTGGATCTCAGTGTTGGTCAGACTTGAGAGCTTATTTTCATTATGGTCCCTAATAATTTAATTATCAGGCTCCCCAGAGTTGTCTGTATCTTTTGGGACCCCAGAATTCCAGGATTGTAGACATGATCCAGGTAATCCTGTTCTGCCTCAGCAGATCAACTTTGCCAAAACTTGTAGAAACAAAATTCAAAGAAAATGTTTCTGGTTGTTCTATTTCAAGCACAGGGGAATTTCTCAGCCTCGTATGAGGCCCTGAACTTAAATCCTTTGCTTGCTCCATCCATCCAGTCTGCTGTAAAGGACTGGAATGAGAATAAGAAGCTCCTCTTGTATTTTCACTTGGAAATATCAGCACTTAGACAGCGCTTTCCATCTTACTACTGTATTCAAGGAAACCTCCAGAAAGGGTGCAGAATTCTGAGCTAGTAGCTCATGCTGTAGAAAGAAAACCTTGAAATGTCTGGCAATGAGAAATGTGCACATCTGCCATGACTTTTCCTGATGATGATCTTTTGTTATGCTGCTCATCACGGGAACTCAAATGCAGATGCGAAAATTGTGTTCCAGAGTTTCCAATTCTTGTGCTTATCTTTTGAAAATCAAATTGTTCAAGTGATGCATATGGAGGGGAAAAAAATCAGGCTACTATAGAAGAATGCAAATAAACTTTTTTTTTTGCATCTTGCCCATTGAAGAATGTTCTTTGGCCATGCAGTTTTGCGTGTACGATGACTTGATGGAAATTTGCTGCAGCTCACTCCAGATTTATGTGAAGAGGAAGCACTGTCTAACTGTAATTAACAACTCAAATGCAAAGATTAATATAATTTACTTTGTTATGGTTTGATTTTATGGGGTGTTTTTCTATGCACAGGCTAGAATTAGCAGTCCTAATTATATGATATAACCTTTTCTACCTCCAACAGTTGGGTTTTTTTCCATTTGACAGCTGTAGCCCACAAGATGATGGGAAATACTTCTGGCAAGAATGCTGAAATTAGGAATTCAGAAAAATTAAATTTTGTGACTGACTCTTCTAAATAATATTTGCATATTCTGAATTGTGCATAGGGTGCTCAATAACAACATGCCTAAGTGGGACAGACCAAAACCTTTCTGTCTCCGGGTTATGGGGTCCATTGTGACTGCAGGTGGCTCAGTGGTGTTTGAGGATGGCAGAAAAGGGAGTTGGCTCAGGTCTGTGCAGTGTGGGGCAGCGCTGGCAGCACCTGAGAACACCCTTGACAAAGGGCTTGCTCCAAACCTGGACTACCCAGCAGCAAAAATGACAACAGAGCTCCTGATGCCAGGCCATCCATGCCTTGGTCCCTCCTTTTGTGCTCACAACCATCTGGCAGGAGGCTGCCTGCTGGTATGCTCTGGCTTTGGAAATAGCATCCCTCCTCCAGAAGAGGATGATTTTAGCACTTCTGGGAAGCATAAAGCTGACTGTCTCCTAAACTGTGCCCCAAATTTGACAGGTTACCTACTGAGCTCTGTGCCAAATAACTGGATGGCAGATATTGGATCTACGTGGAAATTACCGATATTTTCCTGTTTCCTGCGCTCTCCCCTCACTGTGATTAATAATTGCAGTGAGGGAAAGGGCACAGTCACACAAGAACAACTCAGGCAACCAAACACACTGGGTTTATTCCTTTGATTTCTTAAGCTCAGACTCGCACGTTATCAAAAGCTTTTTGCCAGATCTAAATTTAATGTCATGACATTTTAAGGTTATATCATTGAGCTCCAGAGACAGCTCTCCTAGCTTCCTGCTCAGCCTCCCTTTCAGGCTGTGATAAATGCTGATTACAGTCTCTTGTGTCTTGGGGGTTCATTCCTTCCTCATTATATCCAGAGAAGCCATCTGGATTTCTGCTCCCCTCGAGTAATCAATATGTCAGCCAGGGTCAGTGCTGTGCTGGGCAAAAGGGCATCAAGGTTTATGTTTGTATAAAGAGTTGCAAGACCTCCCACAATTTATTGTGCCTTTATGGCATTTGGTATCACCTAAATAGAGAATGAATATAATAAATATGAGAAATAAATTTGAGATAATTCATTATAAGGTGTGTTATAAAACTTACTTCTAGTAAAACTAACAAAGTTGGAAAGAAACAAGTTTTATTTCAGCAAATGTGTTAATGGACTTTGGCTCCAACAGCAAACTTTTGTAACAATAATGAAGTGAAGCTGAAAAAGTCTGTGACTGAAATATCACATGTACTAAATTTAAAGCTTGAATTCTCTTGTCAAGCAGGAAACCCAGCAGAAGGATTTAATTTGCTTTTAAAAAGCTTTTTCTGACAAGTGCATTTTTAAATTAAAGTCCTGAAACTGTTAAAATGCAGGGTTTTTTCTTTTGACGGAGACAAATATGACATCTTCATTTTATGATGTGTCTCATCTCTCTTAGGACATGACATTCAATTAAAGGCAGTATTAGAAAAAAATGGTTTTCTGTAAAAGAAGCATACTAAAGGCATTCTTTGCTCTGCAAAACTGTAGTTTTCTGTATATTCTTCAAGCTATCAAATAGGTGATTGGTAGAACAGTCATTTTTAGTGTAATCAAAGAATGATTTATAGTTTACTTGCAATCCCAATAAGACTGTTAAGTTATAGACAGATGCTGCTGTGTGTTTATCACATATATTTGTGATAGATGTACCTGCATTTTTAACAATAGGTTATTATTGACATTAAACATTGAAACTGTAGAAATCAACAAAATGTTAGTGTCAAGTAAATTTCTGATTTAATGGGGTTTTCAGGTTTTTATGATTTCCCATTTTGCTCTGACAAATATATGTGGGGTTGTTTTTAAATTTAATAATCTCTTTTTCCACAATTTTACACTTTTCCACAATTTTACACTTGCACATTTCTATGATTACATTGCTGGGTGGAGCAAAACTATCACCAAATTCATCGAGGAAAAAGACAAAACTGTCATCCCAGAAATAGCACTGGACAACATGGTCACTCAAGGACGTATTTCAGTGTTGCACTCCTGTCCTGCTGTGTCTTTACTGCAAAATGATGCAGTAATTTTATTGTTTACCCCCTATAAAAAATAATCCATATGCCCTGAGGGACAATTAAATGTTGCAGCAAGGGGGTAGCATGATTAAATCTAGTCTTATTCCAATTTTTTTCTTCCATTTACTGGTTGAAACTACAAAGTAAATATTAATGCAGTGACTTAGAGTAACTGGTGTCTAACTGTTCACTTGTATTTTTTCATGGTCTTTTAGGAATCTTTAACAATAAAATTTAAAAATTAAAAGCTTAGCCATATGTATATTTTTACACAGATTGTAAATATAGTCAAAGATACAATGAAAAATATTCAGTACCAAATAGTGAAGGATGGGAACCCTTCAGTGTGAAAAGCCTGTTAAAAGCTCCACAGAATCATTACACAGGCTTAATAATTTGCTTCAACAAAGTTTGGAAAAGTGACAAAACTTTTTCTATAACCACAAAAAAATAAAAAAAATTAAAAAAAATGTTGCAGACATTTCTGTTCCTTAGAGATTGTGAAAAGTCTCTGATGGTGGTGTTGGACAGCTTAAGCAAGCAGTAAACATTTAAATGGTGTCTGGTGATTTCAGCTGAGTCAATCTAGTTTTCATTCAAGATTCACCTTCTAGGTAGCCTTGCTATTTAAAGATTGCAAAGTGTGCTGGGGGATAATCAAGGTGAAGCCCAGATGTAGCTGAAGGATTTTCTTTAAGACCCTAACCCACACATGGAGGTTCAAGAACATGTCTGGAACTCCTGGATCTCTGCTTATATTTTCCAATGAATGACAGCTTTACAGAAGTTTCAGAATTGGGTTTTGCATCCAGGAAATTGATCCTGTTTGACCTGAAGGCTAATTAATATCATAACCCATGGGTTCCATGCATTTTGAATTTCTGTAGCATGACGGCAAAATTATTTACCCTCTTACTCTTAAAACTGATTTAATGTTTCATGTTCTATTTGGCTTCTAATATTCCAAAAATACCAGCCAATTACTGTATATTTTTACAAAACCATGTGAAATGTATTGAAAAGTTGTAATCTATTACAACTTTTATTTCTTTCTATTAGTTTATTGCAGTGAAATATTTGAATATTATTGACTTCTTTTCTCCTGCTTTATTAATTTGGGGGGGGGGGGGCGGGGACTGGAAAAGTGTCCTGATGAATTGCAGTCATTATCAGGAAAACTTCCTATCTATTTACATGTACTTTGGCAACTACAGTTGTTTTGGGATAAAAGGATGAGAATGAAGATGATTTTCTGCTTTGCATAAACACTCTGCAAGAAACTCTGACCAAAAAAATAAAAAAACAAGAATAACTTTTAATAATTTTGTGCATGACATATTTGAAGAACTATCCCTTCATATTTTTATGTATATGAAGCATACTACATGTCACTCATCAGCAGTACTGTGTTTCTGCTATGCTATTCAATTTTTCCAAGACCAAAGCCTTCAATTAATATGTACGATTGGTTCTTAAGGCCTTTCATCTGAATATGATTTTGTACATTTAAGAAGAAAATCCAATAAGTAATTCTCTCTCTACTTTCAAATCCAGTGTCAGATCATCTTCCACAAACCACATCTGTCATTATAAGGATTAGACACAGTCATATCCAAATTAATAGCATGGTTGAGAATAGGTAGAGAATAGGGTTATATCAGCCATGGTTTCTACTTTGATGGATATTTTTTTATGCTTGATGAACATCGTTCTCAAAGCAGGAGATTATTAAATTCTAATAAATTTTCTCCAAGTTTTGTTTAACAACTCACATAGTCCAATATGTCCAAATAAAAAATACTGGTAGTAGAATCTGAAAAACACTTGGATTCTAAATCTGATTTTCAATGAGAATTACAGCTTTTGCTCTCACATTTGCCTCTAGACTTGTATGTAAAATCATGGGGTTATAAATTACTTCACTTCTTTGGGTCTCAAATCCAAAAATGATCAGTGTCAAAGGGTTACTGCAATGGCACCGTGGTCAAAGTTAGCTGAAAGGATAAAGCAGAAATCATCTGTATTCTGCTTGTTCCTCATCATAAGCAGCTTTTCATATTTATTCATGTGAGCCCTCAGAGCCTCACGGACTCCTGTGTGTTGGAGAAATCCAGGGTTAGCTGGGAGCTTAACTCAGCTCCTTCTCCTTCCTCTCTCTGAGACACGAGAGAGCAAAGGCGTGAAGGCTCTTTCTTTGACCTAACCATGGCAGACAAACTGACAGTGTTCTGACATTGAGCTCCAAAGGCTCCTGAAAGACTCTGCCAGATCTTCTGCTTCTGTCCAACCCTAGAGGGAAAAAAACAGAAACAATTGCTTTTTGGGGTTTGTGAGTTCTGTTTCTCTAATTTTCAGCAGAGCTTAAATAAATATGAGGGGTTGACATGGATCAGTTCTTACCTACATACAGAAAACCACAACTGTTTAACGTGAGACTTGGAATCACTAAAATTTCACTCTGTAGCCAGCTGCTTCTACAGTACCTCATATTTTATCACAGAATGGTGTATCAGACAGAAATCTTAACAAATATTGCTTTATGGTCTGCTAAGATAAATCAATGTAGGTGACAATGCAAATGCACTACCAATGCAAATGGTAGTGCAAGTGGTTATTTAAAAACTCATTTTTCCTACTTAGCTGTAATTTTGATAAGGAATACATTGAAAATGTTTTCTGTTAAAAGCAGTGATAAAAGTTCTTGTCATTTTGGAAACCATAAAAGAATCATAACAGAGCTGAGAAAACAAACTTTGACATCTAGAATTTTTTGACAGTTAGGCAAACGATGGTGGTGGAATGTTACAGATATAATAAAATAATAAAGAAAGTCAGAGTGGTGATTTATCAGCTCTATTTTAACTTTTAACTTTGCATGTGGCACAGAAATCAGCACGAAGCTGCCTAAATGGATGTTTTGACAAGTGAAGTTGTTACATAATATCATTAGTTGACTTTAACTTTGGACCTCATGATCAATCTTTATCAGTCTTTTTGAGAGCAATTCTATTTCCTAGAGAAGGAAATTATCAAATCTCTGATCACTGATTTTCTTTACACTGGGTTGGTTTTTTTCCAGGCTGAAATAACTCTCAGGACCCTTCCAAGAACCTTGCATGTGTCTGTATTCCAAGTGAGTCACAAAATTAATTTGTCTGTGATTTCCTCCAAACCCTTATGAATCCACTGCAGGAGCTTGCTGTCATACACTGAGTACCAGCCTTGCTTTATCTTTTTATAGCAACAGGACAAAATCCTTTAAAGGCATTCCTTATCTTTTAGTGTCAGATGGTGGGATGTGCTAAGATTTACATATTTCATTAAAGAGAATTTCTCTGTGGTGTAAATGGCTTGTGCAAACATGTTACAAGATCATTAAAAGGAGCCCTCTGCACCAGTCAAGGCTCATTCAGAAGAGCACAGGCAAAAACGGGACTGACACTTTCCTTCAGTGGGATGCATCTGCAGGTGGAAACTGCAAAGCAGCCATTTGAAACTCCACTTATTTGTTAATTTGCAATGCGCTCCCACCGAGCTTTAACAAGCTAAACCTGAATTCACAGTAATCAGGACTAGTTTTACCCAGTGCTTTGCTCCTGTCAGGGTGCTGGCTTGTCCTCAGTGTTAAACCATCACTCTGTCTCCCTTTTGTGATGTCAAATGCCATAGAGCACCTGGAAAGAAGCCTGAAGTGTAGCTTTAGAAGTGCAGTTAAATGACCACACAGGAGGGTTTTGGGGTGCTTGGGGAGGTCCTTTCACTTCTTGAGTTCTATTTGGGCAACTTAAAATTGGGGCAATTATTCATTAGCTGTGCTAAGTTCATCTCCACTCACATTGCTCAGAACCTGCCTGAGGATGGAAAGAGAGAGACATTTCTGACCTGACCACAGTGAGACCCCCTGGGGGCATCCACAGCCAAGGCAAACCGGTTTAGGATCCCTTCTCAGGAAATTCAAATTCACTTCTTCTAGCCAGCATGGGGAAGCCCTTCATTGTTACTTCACTTGCCAGTGTCCTTTCTTGATGCTGCCTCTTTCAAAGCAGCAACAAAAATCGATCCTCCTGTTGCTGATCTGCTCATTTGGGACAAGATTATTATTAGGACGCATCCTCAGTTTCTCCCTATGGTGGACTGTGAATTTTATCTTAGTCAGGAATGAATCTGCTGTTGGTTTTTCCTGGACAGCTCCAGCTTAATTTAATCTCCTCAACTCCATACACACCCTATAATTCTGTTTAGGAAGTAAAAATCTTTCAGCAGGAACCATTGCTGCTCTTTTTCCACTGAAGAGATATTTGGATGTACGTGTGTACGTGAGCAACACATCTTCATCATCCAGGTACTGACAGCAATTGTTCTCATCCTTATGTCCATTTTCTGCAAAATATTAATATTTTGGTCATCTTTTTTTTTTATTCTGGATTACAAAATCTTGTAGACTTTGATGTTGCTATTAAATGTGTATTGTCCCAGCATGCAACTACTACAGTTATCCAAACCCAGTGACAAACGTATCCTGTCAGACTGGAGACCAATTTCTTTTTCATGACCATAAAGCACATTCCTGTCCTCTGCTGATACTTCCCTGATGTAGGAGGAAGGCTGCAGGACGCTCCCTGGAACAGCAGCTGAGAATAAAGGAATTGCACAAAGCAGGTGTGAAGCACAAAGACCTTTATGAGAAGAGGCAGGCTGGGAGAACCAGATGTAAGATTTCAGCAACTATTTCACAGGTTCTCTGCCTGTTGCTGTTTTAATCTGTTACTACTTAGAAGCTGGTTTTGTTGATGGGATTTTTTTTTTTATGGTGTTTTCTTATTTTCTCACTTATTTCACTTAGAAGAAGCTGTGAAAATCGTGTATTTCTGTAATAGTGCACACACAGGCACAACACATGACTAATTTGATGGAAGAAATTTCAGGCAAGCATTTTCGTGGAAGAGCTTATGAATCAATCCCTCATGGAATATTCTGTATTTTCTCAAAATAGAAATGTATCATGGAGAGACCTGATGCAGTCTTAAACACAGTATAGAAAACGCCATACTGCTGTAATTCAGTAAGTCATGTCACCTATAGCATAATTATCATTTCAGTATTAATGAGGAGTTTTTATAAAGTCATGAGGAAATACTTTCATCTGGTTCCATTTGTTAAATGGCATAAAGCAACACCAGGTACATTTAATAAAATGGTTATAATGGAATAGATTGGATTTTTGTATCACTTCTTTTTTTCCGAATTACATCTGTGAATAGAGACATATGTTATCAGAAATACTAATGAATGCAGCAGAATATGTATTTTACACATCTATAAGCTATTGGAGCCATGTAGATAAATGGGGACTCTGCATTACAGTAGTATATAGGTGACAATTTCAGACAGAAGATGCTTGGCTAGCAGACTTTTACAGCTCAGATAATGGCTCTTTATAGGCAAAAATTGCTGTAAATTGTCTGGACCATGAAAAATCAATTGGAGAAGAACTGCAGCCAAAAAGAACTTCATAAGGTACAGCTAATGTGGCTCAAATGATATAACCAGGCCCTTTCTTCCAAAGTTAATGAGGTTTGCGGTAAACTACAGCTTAGATTGCTGATGAAAATGAAGAGGATGCTGAGCAATTTTTGTTTCCTAGTGCTCTGTAAAATACTAACTTCATCAAAGGAACTGAGCACATAAAGACATGAGGTTAAGCAGGGACTGGAAATGTGGGGCTTTGCTATTAAAATAAATACAAAAATTATAATTTTTGTCTTAATATTTAAGGAAAGTATCTGTATTTCTTTAGGTCAGTGTGGGAACACTGACATTTATAACAATGTTTTTACCTGATTATAACAATGTCTTTACCTCATTATAACAATGTTTTTACCTGAGGTTCAGAGGTGTAAGATTAGCATTTTTGTCCAAAGCTTAGGAGACATTAAAGTTGTTCTTTTTACCTCCTTAACTTAAGCAAGCAAACCCACCAAAGCTTTCAAGTTTCAGGAATGCCCTGTGGGAACTGTACAACAAAATTTTTCATTTTGATTTTGTTTAGTTTAGGAAGGGGGTGCGGGGAGGGGGATATGTCACAACTGATCACTTGGGCTGTGATTATTTGTTATAAATTCTCACCAGGCTGAACAAAACCACCAGGCCATGGGTCAGGAGCTCTTGTTCTTTACTGTGTGGTCATTCAGCTGCAGCAGCAGCAGCCCACTATTGAGACTCAAAAGGTGTTGCTGAGGAGCCCCTAAATTTATACCATAGACTTCCAAAAGTGGTGGTTAACAAGCCTTTAATTTTGTACTGTACACTTCCATAAACTCTCAGCTCCTCACAGGAAACTTCCCAAAGGTTTATTTTGGTTCTCAGCCTGGCTAGGTTCCATTCCCTGAAGGCTGTGATAAGCAGATATAAACACATGCAGAAATCGCTGTATGATTCCAGTGTTCACCTTTTGTCTGCAGGATCAGTTTGCTTTCAGAGTCTTGACAAGATTATAAAATTACACACAGAAAAGAGCATGAAATAGTTCTGCTTTGGTTTTTTTACATCATCATTTGAGCAGCCTTGCATGAGCATCATCTGCCTTGCCAGTTAGAAAGGCTTTTCCATTAATAGTTACAATATGAGGGGGATTTTTTAAGCTATGTTGCCAAAAGCAAATGGTTTGAATTTGAATGTGGCTTTGAGTTCAACATTTTTCCCTTCCTCTGGGCATTAATTTCTGCTTATATCCCCCATCTAATAAATGGATCTACCATTTATTAGAGCTCTTTTCACAGGAATTCACTTCATCTGATTCTAAGCTTTAGGTGGATCCCCTGTCTGGTCAGTTCATTAACGTTAAAGTTTCTGCAGTTTGAAATACAGGAGCAAGAAGGGCTTAAGTCAGGCTGACTAAACCCAGTGAAATCCAGCTCCAACAGGGAATAAAGGCGGCATAAGGAAGCTCAGAAGCCCAAGAAGGTCCTGGGAAGCTTTTCCTAGAGGAAGGGCAGAAAAATCTGTGATGAGCACAGCACCAAGTCACTTCCATTTGCATTTCCCAGGTCCCCCACGAGAGTGCTGTCCCCCAGTTTATGCACGAGCGTCTTTCCCTTCTTCAGCCAAGGGTCAGGAGGGAACTGAAGAGCACAAGGACACAGGGAACTGCTGCCCTCTTCCAGTCCTTTATGCAGAGGGCAGGGAAACCGATGGTTGCCGTGGAAAAACGTGTTCTTCCAGCAGCAAGGCGGGTGCTGCTCCTTGGGAACACAGAGCTGACAGCGTGCAGCAACAAGTAAATAACCTGCTCCACCCAGCGTCTGCAGGTTGAGATGCAGCACTGGGGGAGACGGGAAAAGGTTTTGCTGGAATCCCTGGCTCTGGCATTCCCCATCCCTACTCAGAGGGCAGGGGAACAGACTACCTCGAGGTACAGAAGGAAAATTACTGGAGACATTTGGCTGCAGCACCGGATCGCGTCCTGAGGAAGATGGATGGGATGTTGACTTGATGGGAATATGATAACCCCACACACACTCTTACCTAAAAAAAATAAACACCAGTCCAGTTTGGCCAACTTCCAATTTTTCCTTCTAAAGGTTTCCCCACTCTCACAATGTTTCTCATGACATTTGGGAATGCTGTTATTGCTGACACTCACATATACAAAAAGGTAGAGATGTTTGAAAAATACTTGTTAAAAGGTTTGCTGGTTAAGACTTCTTTTTAAAATATTAAGAGTAAAAGCTCTATCAAAGTATTTCCTTCTAATTGAAGGGAACTTCCCCAGCAGAAAACAGCTCTGTACAGACAGTGCAATATGTTCTCCATCCACACACAGGAAAGGATTTCCACCCACTCCCCCAAACAGCTTTCACTCCCCAAGAGGCAAGAACTGTGCTTCAGGAAGGTTTTCATGAGCTCTGGTAAATGTAATTTCAGCAAACATTTTTATTACCTAAGGGTAAATATCCTTCTGTAAAGAAAACTATCATTCCTGTTCCACTACAGTCTTGTAGGTCAAACTTATATTTATTTCCCGTGCAGTAACACTTTATGTGGATACAGCTTAATTGGTTTTGGTTTTAACTTTCTATTAGAGGCTGTGGGGGAAAATACAATATCCTATAGGCAAATTCTGTTAATTCTGTATTTTTGCAGCTCAGATTCAAGGTTTTTTTGGAGTAGCAGAAGGAAGAAGAAAAAATGCCCAGGCAGACTAAGAGAAGCACCCCACATGAGCTCTTAACACTCAGCACACAAGCACAGGTACAATAGGAACTCCAGCAAACTCACACCTGTACTAAATATGAAAAATCAATGTCATTTTTATCAAATAGCCCCACAAACTGGAAAAAAATTACACTTAGTTTTAAGCAAAACCTTTATTTTAGCTCATAGGCTTGTTTGTATTAAAAACAGTTACTTCAAAATCAAATTCACATAAAATTGAGCATGTAAATGAATTGAAGTTGTCATTGGTCAGGATTAGGTTCTGAAAGACAAGTGCTCTGAATGACATTTGAACAACCTTGGGTGGCAACAGATAAAACTGGGAACAGCAGCAGGAGCAGCTCCTGTTTTACAGGCTGAGGAATCAAAGTGCCCCCACCTTCAGCAGATTTTAAAACAGCAGCTGCACGCCAGGGCCATTTAATGATTTCTCCATTTCCCATAAATTCACTCAGTGAGGATTGAAAACAGCAATATCCCAGTTTAATCTGCTGCTTCTCACGAGTGAATTCTCTCGAGTCTTGTTAGAGGCACTGCTATTTTCTGCCAGCAATCAAAGTACTTGTCTTAAAATAATTTCCTTACAACACCAACAATCAAGCTACATTATATACACTTCAATTGTACAATTATCTTTAAAAAATGCCCGTGTACAAAATAGGTTATTTTATTTAAAAAAAAAAAAATCACATGCTAGATTTCAATTACATCAACATTTTAAAATAACTGAAAAAAATGATAAATAACATTCCAATTTATTAGGAACACTCCTGCAAGCAAGTGCAGAAGTATCTGCACTATATTTAATATTCTAATAAGCTGTTTAGGGCAACTTGTGCTATAAACCTCATGTACAAAGTGTGTGAAAAGCTCTTACTTATGACAACAGAATAAAAGCTAATTAATTAAGCAAGAGTATTTCAGTAAAATTATTCTACTTATGAAGTAAATACCACAAGGGCATCTCATTTACAGCCAGTTAGACAAAGAACACAGCTAGTGACCAGAACACATACATTAGTTCAAAAGTCAAATATATACAAAAATATATTAGAAAGTGGTTGAGTTTAACCACAGGCTCATGTAAAAAATGTTGTTTTAAATAGCAATAGCAAAAAAATAGCTATTTCTCTATCTGCAACAGTACAAAAGGCAACACCTACATATGAGGTAGCAATGCCAAATTAAAAACAAAAAGAAACCAAAAAAACAACTTTGGATTGAGGAGCATTTCCTATATTTTCATAAGCATATCTGTCAATACAAATATTTAAATGAACACTTCAATTGTTTCAAGAATTAACTACATTAATTTACAAAACCCTTTATTCAATTAATTTATTTTTTTTTAATTACTGGAAATTTGTTTAGTTACTGATTTCTCCTGTTTCTAAAAAAAGCTGTTGCATTTTTCAAATCCAAACACTGTACAGCAAAAAGTTGGAGGCTTTATTATACACACTTGGTAAACACTATGGTACATTAAGACTTAATTTACAAAGATCAGAAGAAGCCAGCTGTGGTCATTTTATCCTTTTGTGCCCAACAGGCAGACACTGCACAATTTTTACCCCGTGTTCAGTGCTAAAGGCAAGCTGAAGGTTCACTACTCCCTTCCACAGCCACAGCAAGTGTTTGAAGTGTTTCCCTCCAGGAGAGTGAGCCACAAGCACAGTTTCCATCTCTAGGGCCGGGGCACTGCCAGGCAGCGGCTCAGAGCTGCGCCCAGGCTGTGCTGGAACTGCCTCAATGTGGGGTGGGAGAAGGGAACAGCTGTGCCCCTTCTCCCAATTCCATCTCTGTCCTCCTGCAGGTGCAGGGCGGGAGAGACCAGCTGAGCCTCTCTGACCAAAAAAATGCGATCAATTATAAGCCAGGAGGGGAACAACCATACAGCTGAGCTGTGCCAGCTCTGGCCATGGGGCTGCAAGGCCCCTCACGTGAGTCAAATCCTGTTTCCAGCTCCACTGACCAAAAAGACCTTGCTGCTCCTCCAATTCAGGCAACTACATTGGACATTTGAAGTTAGATGGTATAAGTAACACCAAAAAATGAACTGGATGGAATTTCAGCATTTATTGTATTAAGAAAATAATAGACTTTACATCACAGTGCTTAATTAAATGCAATAAAAAAATGTAAACTTAGAATTCTAGATAAAATTTAGCTTGAAAAATTAGGGCTCAAAGAGTTTTGAAAATTCACAATTTTTTAAAAATTGAAGTCACAGACAGTCAGTTCACATAACTTACATGTTAAAATTTACTCGTAAATAACACCTTTGACGCACTCCAACATTTGGTCGGGTTTTGTTTGTTTTGTTTTCTTTAAAAGCCTAAATAACAAATGACCAAGTGCAAAGGCAAGAGGTATCTTTTTCTCTGCAAGGAAACTAACTGTAGCAATAATTTGCCCATCAGGCCCCTGGAGTGCTCTAGTAGATGTAAGGGAAGATGCGGTACGGGACGCGCTGGCAATACCTCTCCCAGGCCAAGCCATACTTCTGCTTACAGTGGTGTTCATCACGAGCCTCTCGATGAACAAGCAAGCAGATGAAATAGATCACGTAGAAATAGGGTAAAATGTGATTAAAACCTGCAAAGGGAGAAAGTTAACTTAGATACAGGACAAAAATCTAGAGATGGTAGCTATTAACATGTTTAAAGCTGATGACACTTGTTCAAGGCTGAAGCATTTTATACTCCTAAAGCATCAAATATTCAACAGGACAGTGCAAAAATTGTGAGGTATGTTCACATGCAGATAGAAAAAAACCCATAAATGCACAGAGAGTAATTCTTAAAACTTAAGAGTCACAAAATCTACCAATTTCACCCCCAACACATGCAAAGCTGGCACACATTTTAAGTTCTTTAGTTACCAAAACCGGGTTTCCGGCCAAATCTCTGCACCACCCAACTGCCCCACACAAGGGTTTCCCTACTTTGGCTGCGGACATGAGCCCAGCTTTGCTCAGAGCACCTGACTTGACTTGCAGATGAAAAGAACTGGAAATGACCCAGAAATGTGAGACTGCAGCCCAAAAAGCCAGCTGTATTCTGGGCTGCATCAGGAGGAATGTGGCACCAGGTTCTGATTCACTCTGCTCTCCTGAGACACCACCTGAGAGTTGTGTCCAGCTCCGGGGTCCCCAGTACAAGGAACACTGTGTTACTAACAAACACTTTGAAAGATAATTTCACTGTGTTTGATGACCTTTCTTTAAATGTATTTCACTTCAATTCATCCCTGTATATGGTAGCCCTTGTCTCCAAGCAAACTCCCACTTTTGAGGAATTTCAGCTGAAAACACACTCACTAGCCTAGAAAACTTGAAGAACAGCTGACTAGGAAATAAGTCCCATGGTTATTGAATGATAAAGTGTCAGAAAGATGAGTAAAGCTTTAGTATGTGTCAAATCTGCACCAAGTTAGAAAGAGTAAAATGGAAGAGAAAATGCATTGCATTAGACGTATGACACAGAAATCTGCCATTTGCTATCTCAAATAATTACCACTTGGCATTTCAAACCCAGTCAGATACAAAACAAAAAAGCATTTTTGCTCAAATTCACTTTAGTCTCAGAAACTCACCACAGGGTAGGGACCATGCCAGAGCCATGATGATGTCACCAAGGTAATTAGGGTGACGAACAAAACCCCACCAACCCGTGACAAGAAGCCCTTTTCCAGTTGCAGTGGGTATAAATTTCAGATCTGTGAACAAAGCATTGTGGTGAATGCAGTGATTGAAATATGCATTTAAATATTACAAAGAGCCATCAAATAAAATCACAGCCAATGGAATAAAAAATTTACTCACTGGCCAATTTGGGATCTGCTGGATTCCGTCGGAAATTGTTTTTCTGAGAATTTGCGCTACGGAATATGTAATACCCAATACCTGAAAATAAACATGATGTATTTTGCATTTTCAGTATTTTCCAGTTTTCTCAGATTCAACAAAAGCACTCACATGCCCTTTGCCACACTTATTCCATCGAAGTTTTTTCCCCAGAGATTCAAGTGATATTTTCTGGTTCTCAGAGTTCTAACAAGATAGAAATACCATTGGAAACCTGCATTGTGCTCCTTTCTGTTACTGTCCTGGTTTAGGTCACCCCAGGACAGTTACTAACTTTGAAGAGACTCTGTAGAACCTGAGCTTTTTAATGTAATGCCGACATACGGTGATGTGCTGAACTTTGTATGGTTACAGCTCTATTTAGCAGCCTAGCACTTTGTTATAGCACCTACTCCATAAACTGACTTCCCATTTACAAGATCATGATAATAAAAGAACAAGGCAATGAATGATCTGGGTCTGAAATTCATATCCCCCAAAATTTTCACACAACAGCTTAAAGTTACTTTTGCCAAAGCTGCATTGAAAAAAGATGATCACAACATACTTCGAATAAAGATTTTAAAAAAATAAATAGAAACCCAAGAAAAAAACATTAGGTGAAGATGAAAAAAACAATTTCTGTTTTTCAGTATTGCACATATTAAGTTGTACATTTTCTCATTTTTTCCAATTCTTTGTCATGTCTACAAAATATGAGTGGGTTTTTTTGGGTTTCCTGTGCAGATAATAGAGACAACAAGGCTATGTTGCTGCAAATTTAAGGTTGTCTAAAGATGTGAGATCTTTTCTCAAAGCACTAAGCTTTGATGAAAAGAGATGTTTTCTACTGACGTGTTTGTAACTGTGGTCATTGGGGAAGGAGATGCAAATAGTTACTTTTTCCCTAGGTTCAGTAGAGCGTTGCCAACTAGGTACTGACTATTTTTTTTAAAAGTGAACTCAGAAGTCACTTCTTCAACTCCAGACAGCACCCACCTAGAGCTGCCTCTCACAGAACAATTAGGTGCTTAGAGTCTCACCTATCCTTCATTTGCTATGAATTTATTATATTCTTTGTATTTCACAGGAGCCAGACAATGATTGTTGCATCTGAGCTAAAACTTCACCTCTCACAGCTATGTTGTAACCAACAGCAACAATGGCATTTACTATAACTTACAGTTCAGAACAGTAATTGCAGCAGCAACAGGCCAAGTAATTGTGATGGGATGACCCACTAAGTAGAAGGCCTGCAAGCTGTAGACAAATGGAACCCACACCAAATCTCCAAATGCCAGCATGAATCCAAATCCATCATGGGTAATATCCATTGTAGTCAAAATGGCTTCCTAGAAACAAGGAGGAAAGAATTTTAGCATTTCCAAAGCCTCTCTCTCTTAACATTGTAATTAGAAATGGAAACAGTTTTAGGGGATTGACATTTACCTCATTCCAAAGAGCATCCACCACATAGAGAAGCTGGAAGCTGTTCACAAGAATCATGGACAGGGATGGCACACTGAGATTGTGGATCTTCATCTCAGCCAAGAGCATTGCCAAGTTTATAACAACCTAAGTTAGAAAATATTTTAATTTTAAAATTACTTGTAAAAGAAGGTGGTCTTTACTATTACACTACAGGTATTTTTGACCAATGTTTAGGTTTAAAAACACAATAAACTATATCACAAGTCAGTTTGCAACTAACCACATTTCTGAAGCTGTATAATCTCAACATATTAATACTTTAAAAAGAGTTTTCATTTGCCACAAAACAAAGGTAGAAAATTCCTTCAAGTGAATAAAAATGGTCATTAGAAAACTAGCAAGGTGTAGCTGTTTTTCAGTACTCATTATAAGTATATATACAGTATTTATAAATACATACATATGCATTTCCTTAATATCAATTGTGTGTGTGTAAAAATACCTCTGTGTAATATTTTAGCAAATAAAATAACTCAGATTACTGACTCACCCAGCCAATTAATCCTGGACGCAACTCACAGAAGTATTTGAGGTCAAAACTGCCAATACGAGGGTTTAATTCATGTCCAGTAAAAAAATCATAAATAAAATATCCTGCAGGTAAGACACAACCTCTGTTAGCAATACTCTTCCTTTTTTTATCTGCCACTACACTCCTCCCCATAAGTAAAATCCCCCTTTCCACTAATGTTCTCTCATTACAGATTTTTAGAAGTCTTCAGATTGGGAAAAAAAAAATAAAATTTCAAGTGTATGTGCAAAATATAAAACAAAATCTACATAGTTTGTATTTTAAGATGCCCTATTTATTAGGAAGACTAAGCACTTTAAAAGTTCTCCCTGACACTTGTTCCTTCTTTCTTTTCAGCCTTATTCTGAAGCTCACACCACAGCATCTATAAACATAACATCTATAAACATCATATGGCTTTAATAATTTATACATTTTCTTCTATTTAATTGCTTTTGTCTGGGAAAAACAATTCCTTTCAGCTGTGACAATTACCCATCCATCAAAAAAGGTGGACAAGAAGCAAAATATCATGCCCTGACTTCATGATATGTGGGACTGGGATTACAATAAAAATGAATAAATATAAATAAGTAAAAAGCACTTCACAGAACAAAGTAAAAGTCACGGTCTTATTATAACCAGCCCTATATCTAGCCTTCAATTTGTAAAAATGAAACTACAACAAACAATTGGAAAGAAGTTATCCAGAATGTTCTAACTCACCAGAATTTCCACCTGGTGCTAGTTCTTCCTCAGGTGCTTTCAGGGATCGAACGTACAGATAAATGCTCAGTGCCAAAGAAAAAGCTGCAGCTGACACTGCAAACTGCATGAAGTGGTCATACAAATAATGAAGCTCAAATTGAAAGTATAATAAAACTCCAATAGCTGCAGCAGTCAAAATAAAAGCATAAAACCCTAAAGGATGTAGAAGAAAGGCAAATTAGTCAAAATTAAAAAAAAATAAAAATTATTCTAATAGGACCCTACCTAATCCAACTTTCCTGCATTTTTACTTCTTATGATATTTGTCTGTATCCCAGTAACATCTTGGAAATCCCACAGTTCAGACTTCTAGGGCACAGCAATATAACTAAGAGACTCTAAGCCCTGAAACTGCTCATCAAAAGGACAAGAGGCAAGAGCACTCCGAATACTTCTCAATTTTTTATGCCATAGGATCCAATTTCAGATTTTAGTGGAAAAATGGACACTGACACGACAAATGGATAATGATAGCAGGTCACAAAATCTTATCTGTGGGACAGCTGAGACACCCATATTCTCATCTCTGAACTATCTTCATATATACCTTGATACACATAGCAGTAATTAAAGTATTAAGATGATTTACCAAGTGATAACTTGAACACAAAACCTTTTGCATACATTGAGAGTATAAAATCATGCAGAATGTATTGATGCCCAAATAGGAGCAGGTAGTTCTCTGCTGCTCTCAGCTAAGAACTTTCTATGGATCCCTTCACAGGGTCACAGGGGTTGAGGTTAGAAGGAACCTCCAGAGCTCATCTGCTCTAGTTCAGATGGAACCTTTTTGTACTTCACTTTGTGTCCCAGTGCCTCCTGTCCTGTCACTGGCCATCTACCTTTCCTCAAAAAAGCTTCTAAATTTGCTTTAAAAATTAGCCTTTGAAGCACCAAGACGATGTAGCTTGGTTTTTTTATAATCCAAATGACATAGCTTATTTCCTCCCTTTACCTGAATGCAGAAAGAATAGCAGCACTATAGCACAACTGAAGACAAAAAAAAAAAGAGAAAGACAAAACAAGAAAGAGAGAAGTCCAAAACCAAGACAGGTATGAGACAGCCTCGGTGAGACTCACTTCTGCAGGATGTAATTCTCCTTGTTTCTATTACTTACAGCCCTACTCCAACTTTAAAATGGTGCATCTTACCAGACTATGACAAAACTCAGCTTTTTCATGTGGTATTTGGATTCCACTACCACCCCTGTACAGTGTAACGTCTTGCTCTTGGGGCACTTAGTTCCTGATGATTACCAAGAAAAGGCTCATCCTATTTTATCCAAGATTTACAGCAGATACATCCTCTGGTCAAACCTTATCTTTCAACATTTGTATTTCACGGTGCTGAGCACTGCAAATCACACAATGGAATCACTTTTAGAATAATCAACTGCAACATGCTTACCATTTATCCGGTACTGCAGTTTCCTTCCACTGGAAAGGGGCAGGCCTTCTACAACCTAGGAAGAATAAAATCTTGATGTTCAACAAAGTATCTTCTGTGGGCCCTTCAGGGGAGGAAAAGCTCAACTCTGCCAGAAAGACATTCAGTCAAAGCAACCATCTGGAAACATTCAAACCTGAATCTCATGCACTGTTCTAAAAAACACTCGGGATAGCAAATGAAAAAGATTAACAGATTCAAATAAAAACATTTTAAAAAATAAATCTCTTTCTAACCACCTTGAAGAAAACACAACTGCTTCAATCATTGTGAACATGTACAGCAGTAAAACATGATTGATCTACTTCAGTGTCCTTTCGAAATCTGCCAGTAACCCTCAAGTCACAAGAGAGGGAAGGAGAGCCTCTGCCTCATATGCATATGGCTAGAATGGTTTATAGCTTCCTGTAAATAAAGATTACATTCCAAAATGCTGGATATATCCATAAGAAACTGAGTATTGAAATAGTTCATGAATTTAAAACTCAGATACCTAAAATTTTTCTAGAATTCTATCAAGCAAAGTTTATCCACACTTTGATCTGAATGCCTATAAAATGCCTTCTGCATTCTCTACTGAAAGGCTCTGAAACACAAAAATTCTTAAGCAGCTGCACTGTTTTAAATTTACAGAAGTCTGCAGCAGCCATATTCCAGTTTATTATGAAAAACTCATTAAATTGCTTTCAAATTCACTGCATTTAGAACATACCCCACCTTCCAGCCTAACACACAGTTTAGTTGCCCATGAAGACCCAATTGCTCCCAACAGCCTACCTTTCCAATTGGCAGCAAGTAAAACACAGCTTGAAGGAAAAACCACAGAAGAAAGACACCAAACACTCTCCCCTCCCAAAGACTCTCAAGTGCTGGCAGGGGAGGGAAGTTCAGAAGGCTCGGATCATCTTGTTTGCACATCAACAGCAAGTAGAATACAGTAGCAGGCAGGAGAAATATCAGCAAGAAGGTCCCTGTAAACAGACATCATGGCGTGTTAGAAGGTAAGCAGAGAAAATTTAAAAAATTGTTTAAATCCCACTAAAAAAGCTCAGTATTAACTTCAGTAACAAAGACGAGGTTGTCATTATCTTCTCCTGAACAAGACAGCAGTGATGCCAAAGTCATGTTGCAGGACACTGAGACATTCCTCTCACTCCCATACAAGGTCATCTACCACAGGATAACATTCATTACATCCCTCAAAAACAATCAAAAAACTGTCAAAAAAATACTTTACTGTCAAGTTTCTAGCAGCTAAGTTTTGAAAATGTAAAAGCTTTGCTGGTTATTCTTAATTTTAATCTAGAAATATATAAATCTCAGTGTGCAAGGAAAGGCACAATATCTTCACCGTACTTCATGCAAGAACTAAGTGCAACAAATGTTCTTTGCCACCAAATCAAATGAAACACAACAATTTTACTCTGAATTCTGCAGCCAAGGTCCAAAAAGCAGTTGTTGACACAACAGTATGGTCAGTAAGTAAAAACCATAAAATAGTACTAATTTTCAACTATTAAGATGACTTGCGCACTTACCAATTCTTCCCCCAAATTCCAGCTCCTTTGTTTTTGTTGGTACTTTCTCAATTGGTTTTACAGCCACCAAAGTCTTTTTCTCTGAATAGATCTCTTCTTTTTTGTCATCTTTCCTCGAACGCAAACTGTACTGCTCAAGCACACGCTTGATTTCCAGGTCTGGTTTTAACTTTTGCTGTGAATGAATAAAAATAATTTACCAAAGAGCTGCCCAGTGATTTCACTTTATTCTAGTTCAATACTGTATATTTCAGAGGACATTACTCACTATAAAGCATCAATATACAATTATCCATTCATATAAAGAAACTGCTATAACCAGGCACTGTAACCTGTTGGGCCATAATTACAGATCATCAGCAGTTCCAGTACAGATCATCCACTGCCACCCTCCTCCTTTCCCTTCTGCCATATGCCTGGGCACAATCAGGACTAAGGCAAAAAAAAATCACTTTCTGTAGCAAATTTACTTAACCTCTAAATTTTATGTTGCCTTCTATTTTTGCTTGATTATTGCATTGCCCTTTTCTAGGAATTTCTGAGAGAGCCAAGCTAGGAACATGACAAAAAGCTAAGAGCAAATTCCTTGCTCCTACCTCCAAGATGATGCAGGATGTGTCATTTTTTTCTGTACTTTCAGGTTCACCATTGTACCTCTTGGTGTTATTCTCACTTGGTTTCTGGTTAAAGGAAGAAACACAGTTTAAGCTTTCAGGGTCCTGTACACTGCACTGTTCTGCGAAACTGAAATTTTGGTTTTCTATAAAATATCTCTGAAGAAATAAATTCTCTCATAAAAATTCTTCTCATGAGTCTAGCTTACACAGCTCTGGGAAGACATGACTTAGATGTTTTATTTCAACCAAAGTTTTGCTGAAGAGAACCCGCTCTTTCTGGTCATACAAGAGCCAACAGATCAATCCTACTCCTCATATAAAATCCAGGACAAGACCACCGAAGATTTCTGAACCCTTTTATCCCAAAAGGTTAAAAGTACAAAAAGTAAACAGCAGCTGCTGGCTAAAAAACTACTTACAACTAGCTTGTGATCCACAGGCACTGGATCACACAGTTCAAAAGGAGTTTACTGCAAAACAAACCCCACAACTGTCTCAGTGCCTAAGAGTAGCAATTTACTAAACCTATCTAGCTAGTTTATATTAATCTGCTTTAGTTTAGCTGAAACCTAAATAAACTATGATCATTTTCAATAAATCAGCAGAATGCATTTCCATTTCAAGGGACTGTGCCTCAGACAAGTGAGAAGCCATCTCAAGGGCACAAGAGGCAGAAGAAATGCTGTTTGTCGCTTGATAGCTCTACTCCTCTTCACATAAAGATCACCAGAACCATTTTCAGCACTCAATCTTAACAAAAATGCTAAGAACAAACCTAATGAACTTCAGCTAAATTACCAGATTTTGGTAAACTTAGAAATCCTTACAGTTTTGCAATATTATCCATCAGCAAGACTGTATTTAAATATTCCACACTGCATGTTTTCCACTATTATTGTAATAAACTGTATATGATAATAGAACTAATTTTATTTCAAATCCAAATACATACCTGCTACATACCCATTAACACACCAAAAAGTAAGCTAACTTCCTTTTGCCCCATTTCACGTGTGGAAGCAGATGGCTAATGACTTCAATATTAAATATAAAAAAAAAATGTGTTTGTTTGGATTCTGAGAAGTTTGCAGTATCACCAAATTCAAGTGGAACTTTATAATCTTGGTTTACCTCTCAAGAATTTCCTCAAACTTTGCAAGCTAGAAACCCTATTTCTAAAGAAAAAAAGGCAGTTATGAGATATATTTTTGCAGGTAATTATGCTGTCCAGGGAACATGAACTGCAGCTGGCTTTTACAATGATAAACCCAGCCTGCATTAAACCAATCTTACACAAATAGCCGAGGATTCTTTTAATAAAAAAAATCGAGCAAAACCACATACAAAAAAAACAAAACCAATACCGGTAGAGCTAAGCTGGTCTCCTGAATGATTTTCTTTTTGTCATCTTTGTGTTCTCTGCTTTGGGAAGCAGAACGACGTCTGCCCCTTGCTGGCCGACCAGGAGACCGAGACCGAGACCGAGATCTACTGCTGCTTCTTCTGGAGGGAGAACTTGAAGAAGACTGGCTCTTCCTGTGCTTGAATGATGACTGTGACTAAAAGAAAGATGGAAAGAAAGCAAAATCTTATCCACGTCCTAAAGAACAATTTTAGAAACATGGGTGTTTTCATGCTGAGGACTCTGGCATACAGTTCTATAGATCTGTCTCGTATTTCCTCTACCGATGCTCTACAAAGGCTGTTGAGAAAGAGCAACTGCAGAATACTCATTTTGCTGGCAATTCCCAAACAAGCCTGTTCCAAGTCCAACTGCTGCTGGCAATTCCTGTTGAAGCTACAGAAAAGAGGATATGGATGTAAACTACCAAAGTGAGCACCAAGCTGTTAAGCACACCACCCTCTCAATCCTGTGCATAGGGAAAGGAATCGAGAGCAGTCTCTTAAGCCCTCAGAGGCTGCTCTCACTTCCACTACTCAGCTTTATTAATACGTTTGAGATAGCAAGGTTCATCATCTGTGTGAGGCAACACAGAGCAAATCAACACTAAAAAAACCCAAGTCAGCCTAAGCATTTCACTGTATCTTGTAACTATCTTCATGAACAGCTTACTCCAAAAACACTGTTTGATTTCTCTGTGAAGTCTACGATGCTGGTTTCCCCATGTAAAATTCCCACAATCCAATTTCTATAATGCATAAATGCTTCATGACAAAGAAAGGCATTTCCCAGCTTGAGTCTGCTAACCTGCATGCAGAAGTAACAAGTCAGAAAGTCTTAAAACAGTGAAAACAGTTGTGTACTGCAAGGCAGAAACGTTTTGGTCCCAAAAGACAAGGCCAGTTACTGGGCATGGACACTGCCACCAAGAAGTGACACTATAGTTCACATAAAGACACACAAGTTGGCTTTGAAACTATGCAAGTTTCAGAACAGGCCATGGAAATGGACTACAGTGAACAATCAGACAGGGTTTTTTCCTCCTGCATTACTCATTTTCAACTGAAACTTCTACCAAGTTTCAAAGGCCTCAATGATATGAAATAGTAACAATATGTAAAGAGGAAGGAATGCGTTTATACTACATGAACCCTCCTCAAGGGCTTGTAATTGTAATAAATACAGCAAAATACCTCATGAAGCCTTTGAGGACCTAAACCAATAAAAGCTATTTGCAGATGTTTTAAGTATGTGCTTGAAAGGCATGCACTGTTTATATTTACAGTGACCTTTAACTGCATCTTCTCATTTGTGACCAAATTTTCTTATTTAGAAATGGAAAACCATCAAATTAGTAACAACTCACTGATTACTACCTTTGTAAGGTACCCAAACCAATTTTTCATGAAAAATCACGCTATAGAGCTCCTGAAGGATCAGATTTGGTTTCCTCAAAAATATTACATTTTTTTACAGAAGCAGAACAACCATCATACTTTAAAGATGGAGTCATTCTGAACTTCTACTTGAGGCGTCGCAAAAGAAACTAATTTAGCGCAGATTCTTTGAAGACACAGATAAGAATTTGCAAAATAACAGCCCAGTCATAGGTCGAAGTACTGATAATTAAATACATGTGTACTCACCCTTATATCACTTTCTTTCAGTGCAAGTTCAGTTCCATCTTTGTACTTGACAGTATAAAGATGAGCAACATCATCATAACTGGTCACTTGTACTTCATAGTACAGGACACTTCCCGGCCAACGGCCCATCACCACCTCGCCATCAGCAAACTTCCGGCTTGGCATTTTCCAAACAGAATCCCTAAAAAATAAACCAGTCAGTCCACATGAAAGCTAAACATCAGGCTTCCTTTTCCCCTACTCTTTCTGTATCATGTAACTGAAAAGGGGACACTTACAACAAGTCTCTGCTTTAAATAGGGAAAAGGCGATGTGATAAGAAAACAGCAGTGATCTCTTTTCCAAATCAACAGTAGACAGAAGAAATAAGTCTTAAAATAGAGAGAAGATTGAAGCTGCATGTTCTCAAAAAACATTGAGATGTATTAGACTAGTACTGAGCTATGATATACAATCTCCAGTATCAGGCAAAGCACACCTTTGACCAAAATTACATAATGAAGCTCATCTTATCTAGAGGGAAATGCAAATTACATGGTATTGAAGTGTCCTCTAACCTTGCCTTCTGTGGTTCTACAGAAATGACAGAAGCAACGATTTCTGAACATCAAAGATCCCCAATCTCTTCAACACTTATATCCACATTACACACTTTCCTCAATGTATTGTGTCAAACACTCAGAAGTTAGGAAACTTTGGAATTTAAGCTCTTGTCTGGGTTGAATATTTTTCTTTTCCACCTCTCTTACCACAAGGGCATAATGCCTTTTCCAGGGCTCCATGGGAAAACAAAGCACAGCATCAGAGCAATGACACAGTAACCTGAAAAACTAAATTCTATCCCCCTGTCTGCACCATCAGGTTTTCACTTGATATTAACAAAACGTGGTTTAAGTGACTACTACCCTTGGTTCACCCCACCAGGTGCTGGGAAAAAACACAACTACAACATAAATAAAGTTGGTTTTGAATGTAAAGTCCTGTAGAACTGTTTGTAAAGTGCTTTGTGTTTTGTCATTTCCTTCTGAAAATAGATATCCGAAGTAGAATATACTTTTAATCTCAACGTATCAAGTTAGACTACTTCAAAAGTCTAAGGTAAAACATACACTAACATCTGTACTGGCACCATGTGTACAACCTACACAGGAACTCAGAGGGGATGGCAGGGACAGGGACAAAACACAAACGACAAAATGTTAGTGTCAAAGCATTTCATTTTAACTTGTTTGCTTTATCAATAAGACATGAAGCCACACAAGCTAAGGTAAATACGAGCCTTTAACTAGATAATCATTACACATTAACTAACCTGCAGTGAAAAGTTAGGATTCTTGGGGAAAAAATACTGTTAATATTCAATCACAGACCTTCATCACATGTTGGGGGATGGGGATCAGTGAGGTTCTAAAATCAATATTAATTTGATTTTCTGACATCGCTGCTGTTGTTAAATTTTACACCTGTGTAGCTCTCCAGGTCAAAAAAACCCAAAAAACTCAGCAGAATTCCCTCATGTGGATTTTATTACTAATACTCCAAACTGCTTCAGAACAGAAACATCTGGCCATCTCCTTTGCTGTATAATATTTGAAGGGGGAAAAAAAAGTTTCATAATTTTGTTTCACTGACACTTGCCAGTCAGAAAAATTATGAGTTTTAGTCTGTGCTTGTTAGACATGTGCTATTCCAGCTCTTCTGACTTCTAACTAGTGTTTCTTGTCTCTGTCTTATTCTTTCTGGATTCCCACTCCTCCAACTTTCTTTTATGCCAGTCAGCTTACCCCTTCAAATTCATAGCCCTGCTTCTTGTGACTTCCACATTTTCATTTCAAACTCTCCATTCTCTCCTTACCTCCCAATCTTGGAGTCTTTGTGGATTTCTGCCTTTTGTGCCCTTGTTCACTAAACCAGTTGCAGTTCCCCTTTGCCACCTCTGCTTAAATCTGATCTCAATCCCCATTTCCGTCTCCTTGCCCAGTCTTGTCTACCCAAAAGGCACTTTAGGAGATCCACATCTACTAGTACTCTTTCCTAGTCCCTTGCAGCCACAGTTTCCTCCTGCTCTTCCATAAATAGTCTGAAGACTGGAGCTCTCCCGAGTGCACTCAGGGCTGTCACCAGATGTCATACCGTGACCCATGACTTCATTTCCCCTCTGCCTGCTGCACTTCCTACACCCCAGCTAACTGTTTCTTCTCCTGACCTGCAGCACCTCAGGCATCAGCTGCAAACCTGGAACCTGACCAGGACAAGGCTGGCAGATCCTCAGACAAAGTTGTAAAAAACAGAACCTTTGGAGGATAAATCTTTTTCAAAAAGGATTTTTTGAAAACATTTTTTCTTAAAGTTGTTACTAAGGACACCTACACTGTTTTTTCCAATTTATAGCAAGCACTTCAGAATTTAGATGCAATTTCATGGGATAATAAAATGCAATTCTCTGCCAAATTTCAAAACCCAGCAGTTCTGTACGCAACCACAAAGCCCAATGAGAAAGTAATTTGATTATTTAATTATTATGAAAGGCAGAAAGACCTTCCCTTCCTCCAACATTGCTCTCAAAAGGAGCTGAAGTTAGTTTTAAAAAATTGAAAAATGTGGTTGAAAGACATGTAGTTAAATCAGTGTCACATAATTCAGCCTGAG
This sequence comes from Poecile atricapillus, assembly GCF_030490865.1. NCBI lineage: Eukaryota > Metazoa > Chordata > Aves > Passeriformes > Paridae > Poecile > Poecile atricapillus. Next base: position 99,450,327 of record NC_081251.1, read on the forward strand.
GTAGATTTCACCAATATGAGATTCCAAAATAAACAAGTGGAAATATCTTCTGACTTAAAAGTAATGTACAATCTTATTAATTGGAAAACTTAGGTATTTTTCAATTAGTTTCTTTAAATATTACAGCTTAATCATAAGCTCAAACATTAAAAGAAGTAAATGCAACTTCTTACCCTATCAAAAATTACTGCCTTGTTCTGCAACCCAGTGCCTCCTGTGAGGGAGGTTTGCAATCCTCATTCCTTATATCCCACTTCAAAAAGCTGCACTTTTTAAAGGCAGCCTTCATCTGTTCAGATAACAAACACAATTACTGGCATCGAGAAAAGACAGGAAGTCTTAAAAAAAATTGGTTTAGAGATTACATTTTTAATTTACTGCTGTTTCAAACTCTACACACCCCTGATCATTTTCATAGTATCAGCTGGCATCAGCCTAATATTCCCAGTAGTTCTGCACAAACTTCTGAATTCCCAGGGCTTCAAAACATGAATCCAAAGAAAATTATCTCATCTGATGAACCCTGCACTGTACAGATACCTGACTGCAAGTTTAGTCACTTATCAGGAGATTAAATTTATGTTTTCTGAGCCATTCCTATTTTCCTTTAAGAATCTATAGTCTAAGAGAAAGGATCAAAAGGACTTTGTATCCTATACCAAGCCAATTAATGCAAATCTCCCTGAAGCTTAAAAGTTGGTAAAGAATAAAAGCTTCTGCTGACTCAAACAAGAATGAAATAATTAAAAAGAAACTTGGCTGAGAAACACATTGCCCCATGCATGCATTTCTGGTCTTCTTAACGACTCTCATTAGATATGTGGGAAGATATTTCAGCGTGGAGAAAGTGATGACTGTTACCTTGTAGCCACAGGGAGATCACACCCCATCAGCAGAAGTTGGGTACAGTTTTAAGGATAAATAAACACTAAACAAGTTTTCCCTCTTGGAAGAGCAAAGCTCACACACACTCAGTGACTCCATTTACTAATTCTGGCATCTCACCACTGTTAGATAACGTTCTTGATGTCAGAGGAGGGAGCCAGTTGAATGCAAGAACAAATGCAGGAAAGTAAATGAAATGCTGACAGCCAAGGCTAACAGTACACGGAAAGTTACTACTGAATACACCAAAGAGAGCTTCGCAAGACGTTTTCAGCAACACCATTACTCTCTCCACATTTCTAGCTCTTCATCTTCAGAACGGAGGAGGCACCGATCCCTATCCAAGCCAACTTAACTTCACCACTTTAAATAAGCGCAAATAAGCCTCGGGGCAAAAATAACAACCCATCAACCCTCGGGCTGGGAATCGAGGATCTTCCCTTCAGAGAAGCTTTCCAGCAGAAACCCCGCGAGCGGAGGGGACACGGCAGGACCCTGAACTCCCGAGGCAGGGCCCGAGAGCGGCGGGGCGCTGTTGACAGGAAGGGCCCCACGTGCCGGCGGAGGCCCGGCCCCTCGGCCCCGCCCCGCCCGCGGCCCGGGCCTGGCGCGGGGCCTCCGCCGCGGGGGAAGGGAGGGGCCGCGCCCCCCCTCGGCGGCCTAACGCCGCTCGGAGGCCGACGCGGAGGAGCCGAACAAAGCGGGGGCGCTCGGCCCCGCCACCTCCGGGGCCCCAAGCGAGGGGCCCGCGCCGCCCGTCCGCCCACCGGGAGCGAGGCCCGAGCGCGGGCGCCGCGATAGGCCGGAGCGCTTCCCGCCGGGAAAGCCGCCAAAGAAAACCTGGGGGAGGGGAGGGGGTGGGGGGTGGGAGTATCCCGGCCCGCTCGCGCCGCCATTCCCGTTACCTGGAGCCCGCCCGCGCCGGGCCGGGCCGGAGGCGGTTCCGCGGAGCGGCGGGACCGGGGCCCGAGCGCGCGCGCCGCTCTCCGCTGTGGGGAACAACCGCCCCGCCGAGCGACGGTTACGGCCGCGCGCACGGCCCCGCCCCCTCGCCCGCCCGCCAACCGCGCCCATTGGCCGGGACGCGCCGTTTGAATCGCGGGGTGGCCGCGCGCCATTGGCTGCACGAGCGATGGCGCGGTCCGCCCTCCCCGCCCCGGGGCGCGCGCCCGGCCCCGCCCCGCCCCGGCGTGAGGGGGGGGGCGAAGGGACGCGCTCGGCCCCCCCCCCCCCCCGCCCCTCCCAGAGGTGATGGCGGGAGGGGAACGGAGCGCACGGGAGGGGGAGCGGGGCGGAAAGGTCGCTGTCGTGGCGATGGGGGCAGGCTCAGACCGCCTGCGCCACCCAGGCCCCGCCGCCCGTGTAAACAAAACCGAGGGTTTTGTTTACGGAGCACTCGCGGCGCTGGAGGCGGCGAGACCGCGAGTATTCCTACGCTCTCCGAAGAACAACCCGTGTTTCTTCCAGGCCTGCGCCTCCAGAGCTCAACAAACCACAAAATGGGGTAAAAATGCAGAAAACAACATCCCCTCTCGCTCAAAAAGAAAAAAAAAGACGAAAAAGCGGAGGTGGCGAGGCAGCGAGTGCTCCTACACTGACCGAACAACAGGCTGTGCTCCTTCCAGGACTAAACAAAGCCAAAACGTGGTAAAAGTGTGGTGAAAACGCATTGAAAACACCCGACACTATCCAAAAGAACAATAAAAACGGGCAAAAAAGCAGAGGAGGCTTATGAAGCAGTGAGACGGCAAGTGCTCCTGCTCTGACAGAACAACAGGCTGTGCTCCGTCCAGCCCTGCGCCTCAAGCGCTCGACAGAGCCAAAATGTGGTAAAAATACGGTAATAAAAGTGCAGTAAAAGCACACCCACTCTCTCCAAAACGGAAATAAAAAGGGGGCTAAAAAACAGCAGCGTGTGGAGTGGTTACCCCTGCGCTTTTGAGGCAACTTTTCCAGAAAGGCCATTTGAGTTGCCGGACAGATTTTGAAATCAGGAAGTCGAAGCAATACTTGAGCAGGCAGAAACAAAATGTGTTGTGAAAAAGTTAACAAATAGTCCTTAACATTGAGGTTTAGTGTTCAAATAAGCTGTTTCCAGTGTTGGGATCTTAAAAGCGGTGAAATGCTTTTACAGTGAAATACAGACATGTTTGCGCCTGCACAAGCATATATCTTTGTGGACCTCCCAAATTTTCTAAATTTAGCTAACAAGTGATGCTCTGTCCTAATAAAGCTTCCTAAAAGAGGGAAATTCCCTAAAGACAAGATCACCATTGTCCCATACAGAAAACTGCCAGTGCCATGCAGACACAGCAAAAATCTCAGATAAAAAAGAACCCTGAAACAATAGCAACATCACCATGAAATGAAAAAAAAATTAAAACAAAAAAAAAAACAAAAAAAAAACGCAGCCAAAATGAACTGACATGAGCAGGCCTCATGGTAGTCATGAGCTGAACTTGTCTGAGACATAATTGCTTATATTTGGGGGTTATTTTTATGGTTGTTGGTTTGTTTGTTTATTAGTATTGGGGTTTAAGTTTCTAGCTATAATTTTTGAATTAAGAGTATGGCAAGCTTTTTTTCTCTAAGTGGTTGCAGGAAATGGGACTTTCTGGGTGAATTATAAAAAATATATATTTTTTACTATTTATTCTGCTTATGTTCTCCTTGATTTTTTTAATTTTCGCAAGCAATTCTTTTTAAATTACATTTTGTATCTCCCCTATTTTTGTACCACAGAGGTTCAGTTTAGTTTGTCAAGCATTCATTGTATTTTTCACTACATGATGGAGTAAAAGATGTCTAAAGGAGTTTAAAAGTTACTCAGTCAAAGCAGAGTCACATGTAAGCATAGACTTTAATAAAAGCAGTCAGAGTAAATTTTGTTTTTAGTTGTGTTAAGGCAATCAGCTTTATCTGAGAGACATTTGATAATTTACTACACAAAAGAATGCAAGTGAAGCTTAATTTCTGGTTTCAGATAATGAATATTTTGGCTCAAGCTAAGATTTCTGCTTTATTTACTATTGCAAAGTTTACAACTATAATTTTAAGAGCTGTTCAGTCTGAATTACAGCAGGTATTGCTGGGAATGAGCCTGCTTCATTTTATTGGCAGCAGAGGCCTACAATTAACATGTTTAAATATGAAGGGTTTCAGTTGAAGTCTTGTTTAGAGGATAAACTTGCCTTCAGAGAAATGGTTTGGATTTGGGATTGTTTACTGAAAGTGGATTAGAAACCTCTTGGGACACTAAGAACAGTTTATTGCAATTCTGTCAGTGATAATTGGTATACATTTAAGAGATTATTTCAGAAATATTTATGGGACTATCACAGGACAACTATAAAAATGGGACAAGTGTGAAATCCAGTGAGCGTCACTACCACCAAAATTATCTGCTGCAAATTAGGTCTGAAATTTGCCAAGATCTAATAAGGCATCTCAATCCCACAATGTAAAACTAAGAAAATAATTCTCTAGCCTTTAATTTTAATGAGAATCCCAGAATTGTCAAAGTTGGAAGAGCTCTTCAATGTCCCCTAACCCAGTCATCACCCCAGCACCGCGATAATCACCCATAACCCCTAAAAAGTTGCAAAAACCTAAAGCTGCCAACACAAGAAAGTTGAGAAACATTCTGATAAATGGCTTTAGCAGAGGCTACAGGGTGGGTGGGGTAATAAGCTTCTGTTTCCTCTCCTGATTAGGCCTTTACTTCAGTGGAAGAAAACACCCATAAGACTCATAGTAATGTGGAGGGTTTTGTAGTCTGTTAAACAACCCATGTATTCATACATATTCATATATATGTGTCTGTGTATATTCTATGTGCATATGCCATATAAACACCAATTCATATATATATATATATATATATATATATATATGTGCTTCTCTTTTTCCTTCTGTCTAGTATCATATTTGATCAAAGCATCCCAGCCTGTCCATATATGAAAATATATCTACTTTTTGCAAGAGTGGAGGAAAATTCCAGGCTGGCAGCTGTGTTCCTGACATGAAGCCAAGCATTTACCTGGCTCAGCCAAGCTGCTGATGAAGAACACATGCACTGTCACATCACAAAACATAACTGGAAGGGAAGGCAGACTAAATCCTGCATGTGGACAAAACACTTCTCTCTGCTTCTCAAACACTGAAAAGCTGATGATCCACTTCTTAAAGGCGTTGTGAGTATGATCAGGCATTTTGGGGATTATTCCATTAGGATATGTAATTTCCTTCCTATTTTTTCAGTGGTAGAATGCTTCTTATTAAAGGAGAAAGAGATTTGGGATTAACCTCTGAATGTTACCTAACTAAATCAATAAAGGTTTTGTTTGCAGAGACCTCAGTAAGGCAGGGATTCCACTCTTGACCATGGAAAAAGTTTCTCATTATATATTCATTGATGGTGTAGCTTGGAACTTCAACCTGCCTATAAAGGAGCAGCCTGCTAACAAACAGTGCTCTGGGCAAATTAAGTTGAACACTTGCATTCTGGGAGGTTTTGCAAAATGTTTATCTTTAGAAACAGCTTTAAAAAAATACTCAAGGCTATCAACCATGCTGGGCTCAGCATGAAGAAGAGGGACACAGATACATGCAAACTGACTCCAGTTCTCTAAACAGGAGGAGAAAAAAAGCACATTGAACCTTTGATCTCCACAACAGTGCAACGAGTTTCCTTTCTGTGTTGTATGTGAATTTATAAATAAGACTCATTATTGACTGAGGGAAGTTGATGCAATTCTCCGAGAAATGGGTCTTGAGATAAGAGTTTTGGCTACTGTATCTTCTGCTGGGCTGCTTACCTTGCCATTTTTGCAGCATGGCTGTTAAATTACTCCAGCAGAAAGCCCTCGGGACAGTCGAGTTTCTGAAGACTTATGGAAAACACAGAATATAGGATTTCCGAGTATTGGAAAGACAGACCCATTTCTTTGTGGCAAAGTTATATGCTTGAAAGGGCTGTGAATGTTTAAACAGAAAGTGTCTTATTTCCTAGAGAAAGATAGAAAACTTTAAACAGATTATTCTGAATACAAAGAAAAGCCACATTCATCCCCTGGGTACTCACTGACTCACAAGCAGTTTCCCAGAAGTCTTCTGGTTTTTAAACCTGTATTCTTGGTCTTCAGAAAGATGTTACAGAGCAGAGTGACTTCTGCAGGGATCTCCAAAGGATAGGAGGGACAAAACCTACCTTTTCCTGGTTCCTGTGTGACAACCTGCCCTGCATGAGGGGAGAAACTTGGCCTCAATCCCCACTTCTGGCACACTGACAATGTTACATCCCTAAACATGAAGGCACACTGGTACCTGAGGAAAAAGAAACAAATGAAACACGTGGCAAATGCAAAACAGACCCCAAAGGCTTTGAAGTGCCAACACAAACAAGTATACATGTATGTGCATGTGTATGTGTATATAATGCACATAAATATATATATAGATAGATAAAGAATGAAGAAAACATTAACTTTCCAGTCTTATTTTTGCAACCAGTGCATGATTTTTCTGCCCATGGCTGTGCACAGCTCTCTGCAGTAGGATGAAACTAACATTTCAAATGTATTTATTTGAAAAACAGGCTGGAGAGGATGCTGGTCTGAAGAGACATCAGAGCCATGGGACACAGACGGGCAGGGATCAGCAGTGAGGCTGCTGACTTGGCCAGTGGCAAGCAAGGCCCTGCATCAAGGCACAATATTGCAACCCCCTCCAGTTTTCTAAATTGTGTTAAAAATTCACTGCAGTGTGGGGGAATATTTAAGGAAAATAACTCGGGTAAATTTGGACACAAAATTTGTAACAAATATTTATAACACTGGGATATGTAGAATAGGTGATAATTCTTATCAGAGTACAGACACCAAAGATATGATTTTATTTAAAACAGCATTCACATTCTGTCTCTTGTATGTGGTGCTACTGCTATCCTCCTACCTCTCATCTTATTCTAGAAAAAAAAAAAATTAATTACTCCAAACATGCAGGCCTAAACCAGAAGTGATAAATGAAGTTATCAGCTCAATGCATCTAGTGAACGATGAGCTCACATACTTTGACTTTAGGAGCTGATATCACTTAATATCTACTCTCAATAAAATTGACTTCTTCTCTGATTAAACCTGTTCAACTGGTCCTGCTTATAATTCTTTAAAACACAGTAATTTAAATATTAATTAACTCTTTGAATTTAAACATCTATCTTTCTAATAACATGTTAAGATATATATACATGTGCTTAATGTATCCACTGTGGTTTATGAATATGGAGGGTTTAAACTGATTTAGACCTGGTGTTTACTTTTTAGAAGAGATTTCTAAAAACCAAACTAGAATATACGCATCAAGTTCAGCATTTCCAGAAGTATTAGTAATAAATGTTAGAGAAGGGCTTCAATATATGTGTGATCTTAGGCATTGTTCATTGCTTAACATTTAAAATCCTTGCTTCAAAAAATATCCACATAGATTTAGTTTTGTTAGAAGCAATTTTAGTAAATGAATCAAGATGCTTCAGGGCAGAATTTGTATGTACAAGCCTACACCTCCCCCATCTCCACAAACCTCTGTTACCTTTCTTCCCTACATTTTACAGTCTACCTGCGTATATTCTGGCTATGGCTTTATATGTGAACTATTTCTAGCACAACAAATTTGTGTCCAGATTCTTGATTAAGCACTGAGCATCCAACAGCTGGGACAGAATTGCTGAAGGACACTGTCAGTGTGAAAACTTTCCGTGAGTTGGTACCTGGAGACAGATAAGCAGCAAACAGAGATACTTCAGAGTCTTCTCTTTGTCTCTGTCCCCTGTTTCTCTCCACTGTTCCCATTTACCAGGCAGGACAAACTCAGCCCAAAACATGAGTTATGGCAAGCAGAGCCTAATGGCAGACTTCTCATTTAATTAAAGGAACAATGATAGGATCATTCCTAACCTAAACTATACTAAACACCAAATTCATATTGAATTCTGGCACTAGGCAGACTGACAGTTTTCAGACACTTCTATGCTTAATTTTAACTGCAGAACTATCCCTGATGTTACTGCAATAATTGTCTGTTCCCACCATGGATACCTCTGTAGCTCTTGCGTTTCACAGTCACAGGCATTCCCAAGGGTCAGTGTTCTGATAAAAAAAAAAAGTGACTTGGATATTTAAAAAAAAAAAAATAGATTTCTGTAAGGACCAATTCCCACACAATGTTTGTTTATTCAGCACACAAAAGGAAACTGTACTTTGTTCTCCAAGAAAGCTGGTGGTGCTGCAGACATCATTACATTGACTGAGAGTCCCAGTAGGGGAATTCAGATGGCTCACAGGATATTTTTCCCAACCTGTGCAGAGCTGACCAGTCCACCAGTCCCAGAGAGCTTTGATGAAGTTTCTGAGGCCAAAATGAGACTGCTGTGCACACACCACATCTGACATTTTCATGAGCAGTAGGTGGCAGGATGCTGGTTTAAGATTCAGTGTAGTTAAATACAGCATTAAATACAAAAAGCAAAATCTTGGGTGCCTGATACTGAGCTGCATGAATTTGCTTCCCCCTGCCAGGTAGGATGGTCAGGCTGCTGGGGCAAGACCTTATTTTGCTAGCCAGAAGTGCACCTCAGTGATAACCTGACCTGAGCCCACTCCCCTGCGCAAAAACAAAGACACTTCCTGCTCCTAAGTACTTTGCATTTGTGCCAACAGGCAACATGACTCACTGCCTTTACTTTTAAATTATGCTTTCCCTTCAAAATGGCTCTGGCTGACCTGGTCTGGATGGATCCCTCCTTCTACAATGGCCAGGCCTGCGGTGGTGCCCAAGTCCACCTGCTGGAACACCCACAGATCTTAACTGTGCATAACATTGTGCTGCACTGCAGTTATTTACCCTTTTTCTCACTTGTTTCATGAAGAAAAATCCACTGTTGTGTGGCTCAGAGGTTATTCCTGTAAAGCACTGGTGTTACTTGTCTTACACAGCCCTGGTGAAGGCACATGGCAGGAGGGCCTTGTGGTGCAAAGGCGATGGGGTAGGCAGGGCTGAAAACCACAGCAATCGAAAGATACCCAGCTCACTTGGTTACTTCTCTGTTCCCTTCCTCTCTGCTATATATAATGACATTTCTCAGAGCACATTTCCCCCAGTTACAACCTCTACCAACATTGCACCAGCCTTTGGTGAAGCTGTGGTAGCTGCACATTTCCTGGACTAGCTGAGCTCAGGCTCTGTGGAGGTGCAGCAGCCTCCCGATCTTCACCTGCCACTTCAGCACTGAGACACTGTGTGAGCTTTCACCTGAAGGAGGGAGAAAAAGATGAAATCCAGGTGGAATTGTGGAGCAGCTCCTCATGGGCAAAAAAGCTAGGGCTGCTTTTGCAGGCTGCAGCAGGCAAGGCTAAACAGAAATCAGGAGATCATCCCAGCATCCTCAAGCCTTGCTTCAAAGCTGGAGTTTTACAGCATTTTCAAGTTTGACATAGAGTTGTTCGAGGTTTTTTTTCTGTGCATAAATCAGCATCACTTGGCTTGAAAATATGTTTTTCAGAAACACCGTAATATTCAGACCACTAATGCCAGTTTGTAGACATCTATTGATCCAGCATCTCTCGTAGTTCCCCCTTTCCCCTGCAGCCCTCACTTCAGAAAGGTCTGTTTCATAAATGCACAAAGTCTGGAGAGGCTTCTCTCATTCCTTCAAAGGAAAACTTTGGGGAAAAGCCTTTTTGTATGTCCTTTCTTGCCTACATATTTACATTTCAGTGAAGCAACTGTGCAGGTCACCCAAAATGCAAACTTTGCCAGTGACACTGCTGCTCTGCTGTTCACTTGGAAACCAGTTTTGCTTTCAAGTTCAAAATGAAATGTTTTTCTCTTCCTGCACACAGCAGCCAAACACTCCTTGAGCCTTCTGAGGCACAGCACATTTCCTTTGCTGCGAGAGGGGAATTTCCTCTTTTCAAAGCATCAAATCCCTCCCCACACTGCAGCCTGTCCCTGGTTACTCTATACACCCTCTAAGAAAACTGGAAAAAAATGTGAAATACAACTTGTTTGACCACTTTATATTTATTCAGTTGTTTTGCTTGTTAGTTGTATTTGTCTAAACTTTCCTTTCCCTGCAGGGGTATGCAAAAGGAGTTAAAATCATCACTTTTAAGACCAAAGGGAGCCCAGTTTCTGCTTTGCTTCCCTCCATGCTCCCCAGGTGTCTGTACATCAGCACCAAAGATTTCCACTGACTTCGCTTTGCAAAATGAGAGCCCTGCTAGTCTTTAGTGACTTATGCCTACTCATCCTCTTTCTTCTGCCTTATTTTTATTAGCATGGTAGAGCTGTTTTGGCTTTGCCATAGCTTTTCATGTGCAGGCAAACAGACAAACAGACACAACTCACAAGGGGCCTGGGAGGAATGGAGTCATACACTGGAGACAAATTGTCTATAACTCAATAGTTAAAACAAATCAGAGTTTACAGGCTTATAAACATGCAATTAACTGTTTATAAATACATAAGAAATCTGTAACTGCAAATTTATCTCATTATATAGGTTATATATTGCAAATAATCCCAAACATATTACTGCTACAGAATTCACAACTATACAGTTATGCAGAATGATGTGATTCATAACATAAAACCCCCATGTGTTATATATATATGTGTGTGTGCAACAGAAACACTTTTGAAATTTTATAATACAAAATTTATATGATAAAGACAGCTATGAGCCTTCTCTGAAATTCCTGAAGGTAGTTTTTACTTGAAATCTGCTCAACCCTCTTAAAACCTAGTCTATAGTTTCAGCACATTCAACGTGTAAGAAGTTTGCCTGTGTTTCCAGAAGCCATGTGTTTGAGCCTTATTGTTTTGTTTCTCAGACAGGAAAAGTATTGTATCCCTGGCATCCTGAGCAGCTGCTCCAGGGAGAGCAATTCTGAGATACAGTCTTCAGCCATGCTGCCTGTCACACCAATTTCTCCTAAGCTCCTGCAATTTACCCCGTTTGAGAACATGGCACAGTGCAAATGTGAAACAAAACACAAAAAGAAAGGGGGTAAAAAAGGAAAGAAAAAAATTAAGAAAAGAGAAAAAAAGAAAGCACTTCAAGCTTATGATTTTAATCTATTTGGTTGCTTTAATTACTTGTTTGCATATTTCTTCCCACCTCTCATTATCCCATTACAAAGCAGACAAACTTGCTGAACACCTACGCCAGCAGCACAGTAGCAGAGCTGAGCTTTCATGTTGTGCTCTGGATATATGTAACTTCATGTGAGGAGCAAAACAAACCCTCAGCCATTCCTGCTCCCTAAATTTCATGCTCAGAGTGTGAGCGCTGGGCTGCAGAGCACAGCAGGGGCACAGGGAGGGAAGAGGCAGCACCGTGACCTTCCCAGAGCAGCATTACTGCAGTGACACCACAATCATACAGTTTCCAGCCTGAAGTATTGGGGGGCTTGGACTTGGGACCATCCCCACAAGTTATATCTATATATCTATATATCTATATATCTATATATCTATATATCTATATATCTATGTATCTATATATCTATATATCTATATAGATATATATTTTTTTCTTTTTTCTTTTTCTTTTTCTTTTTTTTTTTTTTTTAATTATTTTTTTTTTAATACAAGCTGTTACCTCTCAGTAGAAATAGCTTTTAGAGATGTTCTCAAAGAAACCACAGACAGCAAGATCATGGCGAGCCTGCTCTGGGCTTCACCTTGCGGTCTCAGGGGGTGGGTCCTGCAGGACCGTACAGGTGGGGGGAAAAATTGGACAAGGCAGAGAGGAGAAACTCTATAATGAATTAGACATCTTTTGCACAAAACACAGCGTTGGGGGTTGGGTGTTCTTCCTTTTGTCCCTTCTCACCTTTGGAAATTTTTTGCCCATAGTTGCGGGGAAACCTGATTGCTGGTTCTTGTTGGGTGCCTGGGAGTTTTGGCTGGGCCCGGGGAGAAAGGGGAACAGGGGATGGGGGAGGGCGGGGGCAGCTGGGTGCTGGCTGGTTTCTTAGGCTTCAAAGCAGGACACTCTCGGAGTGCCAGGCACCGCCGCGGAGCTGCTGCTGCATCTCTCTCGTTCACTCGCCCGGGATTTCTGCTCATTCCTGCCGTTCCAGCCGGTTGTTCCGCAGAGCCCGGCAGTGTCCTGTAGGAGCGCCGGCACTGACTGCCCGAGGGGGTTTGTGAAGCAAAGCCTCTCCTCCATCCCTTCCCGTCTCGGCCGAGAAGGCTGTCATGGGGTCCCTGGTTCTGTTTTGTTGTTAATGCTGTAGTTATTGTTGTTTGTTTGTCTTGTTACACATACTAGTGAAGAACTGTTATTCTTATCCCCAGATCTCTGCCTGAGAGCCCCTTGATTTCAAAATCACTATAATTCGGAGGAAGGGGGTTTACACTTTTCACTCCAAGGGAGGCTCCTGCCCTCCCTAGCAAGCACCTGTCTTCCAAACCGAGACACACAGCTACTTTATTCACAGCTGTGGCACCTTTGCAGTCTAGTCCATGCAGTCTAATCTAGGCTGTATTAGTTCTCTGGTATACAGGATACAGAACAAAATAATTTTAAAATAGCAGAGGTAAAATTAACAAATACACAGATCAATTAGGAAGAATCTGGTTTTGGCAATGAGAATAAGACCTCCACCTAAATTGGAGTACTATGCTGATAAGAAACATGGGAGCATCATCCATATCCAACAGGACATTAAGACTGTGGGCTACCCCATGCCTCACTAGGATAATTCCTCGTTCCTTTGGAATACATATTTCAGCTGCTGTAGTTTGTGTGTGATTGTCACTGAGCAGATCCCAACAGCCCCCTCACCTGTCTACTTTATGTGCCTACACGGAGGGCCTGCCTGCCTTGGTGACCTAGTGACATTGGCTGCTGCAGGCTGGCAGCTTCTTTTAGGGATGAGCAGCCCGCACAATGCTCACTGCTTGGAAGGAAAAGGCATACACAAATTATTCTGGTTTCTTCCCTCTCCTTTCCTCAAAGTTGCACCTCTCAGCTGTCCCCTGCAGGACCAGGTTGTTAGAGGGTTTTGGCTCTGAACTAGCACTCGCTGGGTTTAGGCGAGGATCCATCTTCCTGCTGCCACAGTCAGCTCTTCTTCTCCTGGGCTATCTGAGGCCTCTTGGAGAAGCTTTCACAGAGACAAGAAGAAAGAGAGCAACTCTTACACCACAGTTCATTTGTCCCAATATCTGGACAACCCCAGGAATTGTTGGGAACTTAAAAAAAAAAAAAAAAAAAAAAAAAAGGCTTTGTTTCACTAGCTTGATAAATTATATTTTCCAGGAAACAAAGTTTCCTTTCCATTTTATCTATTGACATTGTAGCAGCAAATTCCATCTGTAACAGCTTTGGTGTCTGTTGCAACTCTCCCTTCAAAGACCTCTCATTACTAAAGCTTGCAGGGAATATTTATCACTGGATAAAATCACACAATTCAGTGACTGCAGAGCCATAATTGGATAACTTCAGGATGTGATTTCTGAACCTGCATCTACTGCCCTCTCAATATATGTATTTCTTTTATCTTTTTTTTGAGGAAGCCATCTGAAAGCCACCTCAAGTGCAACTTGAGGAAGACAGAGGTAAACCTATTTTTTTCACATTTTACCTAAACAGTAGGATTTATTTGTTGTGTACATCTAACAAGCTGATGATACAGCAATGGGATGTGTTGAGAAATGTTGCTCTGTGCCAGTGCTATTAACATATTATTAACTGAAAAATACCTCCCAGTGTTGAAATGGCCTCACAGTTTTTTCTTTTCAAAAGCTCTTGTGGGGATCAGAGATGTTCTCTGGGTGCTTTTGTGTCCAATACCAGCACTCTGCAATAGCCTCTGGGTCTTGCCAAGCAGCAGGTTGGCCAAGGCTGTGCTTCATTCTTGGATTCACTCCCCTCATTAAAAATCCATAGGAATCAGCAGTTCACATGTGTGTGCACGAAGCCAGGCTGTAAAGATCAGGGCTGTGGGCAGGGTTTGCATCATTAGCAGCCCTCTCTGATGGAGGACCACACAGTACTGAGAGAGTTCAAGGTAAATTACACTTCTCTCAGCAAAGCCCTCATCCACAGCATCCTCACACACAAAACCAGAGAGGCTAACACTCTCAGAGCACAAGAGACTATTTACCAGACCCTGCCTTGCACGTTGGAGCACGAACCATGAACATGTGGTTTCTGGCTTGACAGGCTGCAATTAGACAGGGGAAAGCAATCAGTGCAGGCTGTGACCTCTCACACTAGGTGTGTGTTAAACACATCGCAATTAGCATGCTAATTATCTGTGAGGAAAGCTGCTGTAAGGCATCCAGCCCTGCCTTCTCCTGGGAAGGGGAGAAAGTACTTGCTGGACACAAGGTATCTCACGGTATTCAACTTTTTTTTCCTATTTTCAGTGGAAGTGGAAGCCACTGCTTCGTAGAGGGAGGACTGAACAAAAGGCTTGAATTTCTTCATTTTCCTCTATGTTTTCTTCAGTCACTGGCAGATCACCGAGGGCTCATCGGCCGAGAAAGGCAACACTTCCTTGCAAAGAGGTTTGACCTGGCTGCCACCAAGGCATGGCCCAGGTTTCACTCCCTGCAGTGGTCTCCCGATGCACCCCTGGGCTCGATTCCAAAGCCAGGAGTCTGTGAGAGAATGTGTGTGTGTGGTGTATTTGGGAGCCAGGGCTTGTGCTGCCTTCCCCAGCACACAGCTGTGACCTCGTCCTGGCCTACTTTAGATGTTGTTCTTGGGTTTATGCCCCACTTAGCCAAGTAAAACCGAGTCTGATTTACGAGGTGCTGGTCTTTAACAGGCTGTTCCAAAAAAAAGAAAACCAAGGCTAAGATACTTCTCATCCCTGCTCCTTCTCCCTTCCCACCCTTGTTTGTGGGAAATAACTTACAGTATAAAATCTTGCTCTGATGCTTCTTCCATGGTCTGTTCCTTCCCAACCTGTACTTGATGCTCCTTAAAGGCCTCCAAGAGCAAAGCCTGCATTTGCTGTGCCACAACACCAGTGTGTTATTTACTATATGGTACTTCTGCAGCATGGTTTTGATGACCTGAAACACAGAAATATTTGTCTACCACTCTACAAGAGTAATTTCAGCCTGTGGTGATAAAAGGAACCAGTTTTTGTCTGTGATTTCACAATTGTGAGGTTAACTGTTTGCACACAGGCTAATGCACATGTGAAGATGCTGAGCAACACAGAAAGGATTGGTCTTGTGCTTACTGGATCCACCCTCAGCTTCCACGTGGTGCCAAAAGCAGGGAAGGCTGCTTTGGCTGGAAAATTGGAGGAACTAATTGGGCACACTCTTTCATCAGGAAACAGCATCCAGCTCAGAACAGCACACTTTGAACAAGCAAATGAATTTTTATCTGAAGAGAGTCCATGAAAACACCAGTCTTGAGGACCCCGAGGGATCTCAGCAGAAGCTGCGGGTGCCGCACGAATCAAAAGGTACAGCATAAACACACAGGAATCTGCTCCTTTTGAAAGCCCAGGAGACTCCAAGGGAATCAGTTGTTGTGAACCCAATGCAAACCCCCCTCGGCACCATCACTGCCCCCACAAAGCGATCCCAACACCGCTGTGACCTACATTGCTCTTCCCAGCCACACTCCCACTCCCAGCACGTTCTGCAGGGTGAGCACGCAGCCCTCGCCTCTCACAGCACCAACAGCCAACACAGCATCATTAGTGGGTCTGGCAGCCCACAGAGCAATAATTGCAGGCATTATGAAGCAGCCACAGAGATGACAGGCTCAGAGGGCAGTGCCATAATCAAGGGAATGTATAGACAGGAACAATAATAGCATACGGGAACTCGGAGGAAGATAACAAGAGGGTTATTGAAATGTGCTTTGAGGAGTAGAAAGATAACTCAGGAGGGAATCAAGCTGGCATTTATTTTAATTCAAATGCAATCTCGGCTATAATCTACACATTCAGGACTAGCTCTAATTCAGACTACCAACAGACCCATATACCCCACTCCTTCACGTGTGGAATTGAGCTAGATCACTTCAGACCTCAGCTGCACTAGAAATATTTTAAAATATGGATTTATATATTCAGGGGTAAATTTTTCTCTGGAAGGTTTTTCAGGTTGCTAGGCAAAAATGCGGGAATCATTCTGTTTAAACCTTAGACTCAGGGGACAGAATGATTATTTAACTTTGGATTATTGAAATACATATAAGAGATTTTTAAAGCATTGACAGTGTTCAGAAAATTAAAAGTTTTAACATACTGGAAGCTACACATGAAAAAACAGTAACATCCCTTTAACATTACACCTGTGGCCTCATCAGCTGCACTTGGTAGCAACTTGTGCATATTTTGATTTTGGGATGAGATACAGCATTTTATGCTATGCCCCAAAGCCTGCCAGGTTTTATTGTATCCCATTCACAGTGGGATATTTCTAGGTAAATATGCAGCAGGGCAGCATGAGTTCTAGAAGAACCTGCCTCCGAAAAAAGGAACAGAGGCTAGTTCCTGTGATTTTCTGTGTGCAGGTATACCCATAGTACGGTCATTTACTGCTTGCTTTCCTCCCGTTCCCCAGAATAAACAGCACACACTTAAACATCACGTATTTAAATTCCTGTAATTCCAACAACCAGGGCAGGACCTTCCCAAAGCACAGCTAACCCGAGGTACTGGCACCAGCCGTACCTTCAGGACTCCCCATCCATTGCTCCCCCTGGGCTGCCGGAATTCAGAGCCTCTTCCCCAGCCCTCGGATTATCAAGGAGGGCTTTGCTACTGAAAACCAGAGGAGACGCTGAGTATGGAAACTGCGAGTGAGGTTCAGAGCGAGTTCACGGCCGGAGTTTGCAGGAGGGGCCGGACCTGGAGCGCGGCTCAGCCCCGCTCTGCAGGAAATGAGTTCTCCGGGGCCGAGCCTCTGCAGCGCCGCTTACAACTTCATCCGGCCCCTGCTGGCCCCCCGGACAAGCTGGTGGCACCTGAGAGGTGTGGGGCGAGCGGCCAGGGGTTTTGTTCAGTTTTTTATTGGACTTTTTTTGTGCTGTGGCCGATGACAGCGCTGGCAGCGGCGGTCCCTGCGTCCCCGATGATTTCCTGAGCGCTGCTCTCGCCCTGCTCCTACCCGCCCTGCAGCCAGGGGCTTTCCGAACAAAAGGAAGTTTCAAGTAATCTGTCGGGAATCGACCCCCCAGATGGCAGGGCAAGAGTTTTTAAAAAGGAATATATTGGATTATTTAGGTCAGCCTTAAGCTGCTTTGTGCCTTTTGTTCTTCTGTTCCCGAGCAGATCCTGTTGTAGTGCTCCCAGAGTGTAATATACTGTACCAGAACGCCGGTCCTGTTGAGTTGCCTTAATGAAAACCTCAGACGCTGCTCAGACAACAATTGCTCTCTATTAAAATAGTCTGAGCTGTGCTGGGTTTATGCTGTTGCAGCTCTGAAACGTAACACTGAGAACAGTTTGGTTTGCAGTGCTCAACAGGCTTCATAAAGGTCCAGCAGTGTTCTGCTGTGTCATTTCTCTCGTGTTTCCTGCTGTAGAGCATAAGTTACATGTACAAGTGGCACATGAAACTGCAGAAAAAAGGTAAGTGGTACGGTTATGCACTACAGCAGTAGGCCCATCTAGCTAATTTAGTGTTTCACCCTATAATTATAAAACATAGGTAGGTATCTTCTACAGAGATCTGAAACACTGAACCCAAAGAGCATCTGTGCAGGACTACTATGCCAAGTCAAAATTTTCCCAGGGGAAAAAACATGTACTTCAGATGATTGCTTTTTCCCCCCTTTTTTTTAAAATTACTTATTTACTACCATAATAATTACTTATTATTTTAAATACATTTAGTGCCATTTTAGATAAAATATGCAGCTTGAAACCAAACATATAATTTGGGCCTTCAAAGACAGCCGTACCAGACTGCTGCTTTGAATTATACAATAAAATGAGCTATGAGGATTTTTAAGTTTCTATTACAACTCTTTCATTTGGCAGTGATTTTGCATATAAAGAGGTGTGTTAACTGAACCGAATGCATCAAATGCAGCCTTTTACATCGCCTGGAGAACAGTGAGTCCCTTCTGCTTTAAAAGCAAACGCTGTGTTCTTTCACATGACGTGTGAGATTCAGATGACTCCGTATCTTTTCTGATGGGGAGGCTTGGGGGTGAATAAAGCAGAGTTTTTCTTGTTTAGTTCAAATCACTGAATCTTTGTTTCCAAAGTGACTTCTTTCAGCACTTAGAACAAGGTCTGTCCCTGGTGGTGAAGGACAATTCCCCAGGCTTGCACGGTGTTTGATGGGTTTTCACAGCAATCTTAATCCGAGTGTGATTTGCATGACATCCGTTCTCTCTTCCACACATGCACGTCAGCGACTTAAGGTGACCTCAGAGAGAGCAGACATCTGGATGAGTGCCAGGAAACGCTTACACAGCTGGAGATGTGCTCAGGACCCTTCAGTCCCTCCTCTGGATTACATTGCTCCTGTCCTGGGACATATTCCTTCCTTGGACAGTATCCCAGTGAAGAACATTGAAATTAACCAGCCTGACTAGGGAAACACATCTGCCATTTCTCATTTGTGGCAGACATCAAAGAAAAGCGGCTTCAGTTGGGCTGAGATGTTCTAGGACTGACATTGATTCAAGGAAAGCAAATTCTTAAAGTAAATAAGAATCAGTGGGTTTAGTCCATGATATTTAAAGTGAAGAATCAAACTCATAAAATGGACTGCAGGGAAATTCCAGCTGGAATGAACCCAAGCCTCATCTAACCTTCATCTCAAAACAAGGTCAGCTGTTAAGGTCAGGCCTGCTCACTCAGAGATTTAAACGTCCTTGATATGGCATTCTAAGTAGGTCAGCAGAACACTCCTTAGTGCCTGTGTTAACACCCAGCAGTCCCACCCTGCATCACATCCCTGCAAACGCTGCAGTTGTTAACCTTGCCAGCAGGTGCCACTGCAGGAAATTTTTTATAAAATACATAAAACAGTCAAGATTAAGAGTTTTTGTTACTTGGTACATCACCTACTCAGTAGCTTTCCAGAATTGCTTAAATCAGAAGCTGGTGATTGGAAAAAAAGGCCTAAGTCCCATATCACTGACCCCCTCTCAGGGGACTGAATTCTCTTGGGTTTGGTGCAGAAACCACAGCATGGCAAAGAGTGAAGGTACAGCAGAAAGGCTGGGCATGACAGATGCTGGTCACTGCATTTAACCCTCTCTGGCAGATGGACAATGAGTGACAGAAACCTTGAGAAACAGCCATGTTTGGAGCACCCTTCCTACAGTTTGTGCTGCCCGAATCCTCAGAGACCTGCTGGTGCTCAGGGAGCCTGAAGTATCCCAGAATCATGGAATAAGCTGAGTTGGAAGGTATCCATCAGGATCACTGAGTCCAGCTCCTGGCCCTGCACAGGACAAAAATCCCACCCTGTCTCTCAGCTCCTTCCATAAGGAAGGGACTAGGGAAATGCTCGGGTTTTTTGTTAGCTTCTTTCTGAAGTTTCACTGTGAACTGTTGGTTCTTGATACAAGAAAGCTGGCCAGGCACACACACGGAAATCCAGCAACCAGCAGGCACCAGCAGCCACCCGTGGGGAAGATCAGGCTCCACCTCTGCTGGAGCACCTTCCTGGTGAGGCTCTCATTCTCTGCACATCCTGACACTGCTCAGAGTAGGAAAGAGCCAATAAACTGTCCAGACAATGCTTATCTGTCCCTTAAGAGGTTGTGGGAGAGTGGTGGGAGAGCCCATCTGCTTTTCTTGGCCTACACTCGCTGGAGACAGACACTCAGCGACAGGAGAAGCCCAGCTGCTGGAACACTCCTGCCTGCTGCCAGCTCAGCAGCCTGAGAAGCCTCGATAAGGCTCAAAACGCCGTGTGGGGCTTGGCAGTGGCAGCCTGTGACTTATCCAGGCAGCAGCTCACTCCAGCAGCCAGGCAGGAATCACCACACCCCAGCCACCCCCAGCTGCAGCAGCACCTTGGCTTTGTTTGTAATGAAACTCGTGGGTGTGGAGGTGGTGGTGGGAGATCAGGTGTGGTGGGACATGTGCTGGCATAAAGGTTGGGTGACGTGGAGGCAGACCTGCAAATTTCAGAGCAGTAATTAAGGGATTGCTGCTTCTGAGGAGAGTGGTGGTGAGCACAGGAAGGCAAGAAAACCCACCTGAGAAAGGGGAATAGGAACAAGACAGACCCTTAAACAACAAGGTGTCCACACAGCTCCTGGACATCCTCTGAACTGAGGGAGCTTACCAGCTTCTGAATGGGGTGGAGAGGGACACAGGAGAGAAGCACTCACCTCCCAGCAGAAAATTCTACCCCAGGTTCCTGGATTTTTCAGAAGGGAATTTCTCCGCAGATGCATCCACAGGAGTGCACTCCTTGTGTAATGAGCCTCTTTCCCTTTGTAATCTCACTCATTTCAAGTTAAATGATTAAAGCATCCTTACAAACAGCACCCAGACCACCCACCAGCAGCACAGCAGCCATGGAATTGGAACAAATTCCTTAGGATAAAAAGCAGCCCAAAGGCTCTTCTTGAGCAAATAAGGCCCCCTCCTGTCAAGCCACAGTCAGACAGATGAAGCCTTCATCCTCTGGAGATGCTGTTTCTCTCCAGTGCTTTGTCTAGGCTGGGCAGTTTAGAGTTGGAGGCCTAACCAAGATAGGAAAGCTGAGATGGTGCCAGTCCCTCCTGGAGCTGTAGGCTTCCTTTAGGGCTACCAGCACGACCCTTGGCATCTTTAGCTCATGACTTTTTCCTGTTCCCAAGATGATTTCTTCCAGTCACAGGAAAAGAGGATGTTTCCTTTTCCTCAGCACCACTCCTGAGTTACTCCTCCTTCACTCCATGGTCAGAGCAGACTTTCAGGCAGATGAAGATGGCATTTGTTCTGCAGCAAGGTGTAAACCCCCAAACACACCCCACTGTGTAGCAGTACCAATATTCACTTAACAAATATTTCCAGGCTCCTGTCAGCAACAACTCTCACTTTATCAACTCCCCAAAGCCTTTTTGCCCTCAAACTCCCCTGACCATGGGATGGTACCATCTGTACATCTCTGTTCTGAATACATGGGCAGGGTTAGGAGCTCACAAGACCATTTTCTGCTAACTTTGATGAACTCTGTGTTTGTAGCACACAGAGACATTGCCTCATGGCAGGAAATAACTCAAACCACAAAAACATTTCCTTTTCTTTCTTTTTGTCCTGAAATTTTAGCAGCAGGTTTTGGGGTCAGCCCCTTAGAAATGTAGCAGCATAATTCTCAGGCTTGTGCTAGAAGGTAAAATGCTTAATTTTTACTGGGTGATTGTTTGAAGGATGGTTATTTTTGCCCTTCAGAAAATTCTATCTGAATGTAACACCAAGAGCTGAGCTCCAGAGCCGTTCAGTCACTGGAGTAAAACAAAAGAAGCAGAGGAATCATTTAATAAAATCCCTTAGAAGAATGAATGCACTTGAGCAAAACCATCACTAACACGCACCAACTGCACATTTGGCAGAACTGAAGCAGCAGATGCAGATTTTCCCTTTTCCCCCAACAACTATTGGTGTTTGATTGTGCCCTACCATCACCACTTGACATTTTAACAGTTTTTTTGGAACATGACACAGTATCTGTGCATGCTCAATACAAATTTTGGTCTATGGGCAAAGCACACTAAACACACAGGGTACATCTGGCTGTCCACAGGCAGTAGGTTCTCTCATCTGCATCTTTTTTGCACTTGAGAGAAGTGGAAATTAACTGTGCACTTAAGTAAGAGTTCAGATTTATGGACTGAAAGCCTATCATGAATTAAATTGCTTTGCTAGACTAAGAAAAACGCAGATGCTGATGCAAATAGTGGAAATACCCTAAATTTCTTGTGAAATCCCCTATGTAGTTTGCTAGGAATATTTAACCTGAGTATGGAAAATTCCTTTTAAACAGGAGTCCTTGCACAAGCAAAACTTTGGTTTTGAATGAGAACAAAAGGATCAGATCCTCTAATCAAAATCTATTGCCATGATCTACTTTGTGTTCATGCATGGATTTTCTTTGGATAAATGTAAGAGAAATGTGGGTATGGATGGATCATGTAGGGAAACTCCACTCATTTCCATTCTTTTCTAAGAAAAACACACCATAAGACAGAGAGGCTGGGAAACTACAGTGGTATCAGTCATTTCTTGTAAGAAAAAAAAATAAAGGATGCAATTTTCCTTATTGCTGTCTTGGTCCAACACTTCCAGTGAACCTTTTGTCTCTATCCCACACAAACTGCCATCTTACCAATTCCATTATATCCTGAAACCTTGGAAAGATCTTTGATCAGTTTTTCATTTTAAACAGAACCTTGCGTGTTTGGGAACAGAGGTCATACACAGGAACATTTTCTCCTAATGGGTCCATTGTATTTTTCCTGAAGCTGGTAGAGTGTAAACACACACACATCACCATTTGCACCTTGGTTCCCACAGACCTTATTTTCCTTCTTCATCAGCTCCAGCTATTTTATATCTTTCCCATGACACAGCACAATATTGAGCATTGGAGAGGAACCACCCTGCCATTCACTCCTGCTGCTGCCTTTGCAGGGGGATTTCCCAGCAATAATTTACTTCTCAATACACAATCACCTGAGCAACACTCCAGACTGAGCATTCCAGAGGGGTATTCTGTAGGATTTTAAGCTGTATCCTTGATACTGAAGTACTTGGATGTTTGTACTGCTGTGTCCTGAGGCTTGCCAGGTGTTTTTCCTGCTTGTCCAGTGCCAAAGAGCATTATGCCAAGCAGCACAGTCCACATCACCCCCCTCCTCTCTCCACAGCTCCAGACAGACTATTTTGTCATTCATTCCAGCATCACTGTTTTTGGATAACAACTGAAGACCCTGTTGTGGTGGGAAGAGAATGAACATGCCACTAACAGGATTGCTAATAAAGCCCCAGTAAAATCCCAGGGAGGAATAGGTCTTCTGGAACCTAAACTTCACTACTGATAGCCAATAATCCAAATCACCTTGGCCAAGTGCCATGGTTTAACCTCAGCTGTCAACCGAGTACCACACAGCTGCTTGCTCATTCCTCCCTCGGTGGGATGGGGAGGAGAAGCAGGAAAAAAACAAAGAGTAAAAAACACCAAACTCAGGGGTTGAGGTATTGATAGTACTACTACTAATGGAGAGAGAAAAAAACCCCAAGGGAAACAAGTGATGCACAACACAGCTCAGGCTCTGCCATGAGCTGAGGAGAACCTTCTCAGCGAGTGAGAGGATGCCGAGGGAGAAGATTGAGGAAGTCTGGAGGAAAAACATGAGTCCATATTAATGTGTCTACCTTTAAAGATGAATTTAAGCTTTAAAAGACCACAAACAGACTGAATAGTCACCTCCTGCCTCTTCTGAAGCTGTTTTTAAGACTAAAATCACTTTGTGGAAATTATTCTCCAGATTCAGAAGGAAACAGTTCCATTAACAGTTCAGTGATGCTTCAGTTGCTCCAAAGGGGATTTTCAAGGGGTAGAACTGAAATTAATTGGAACATGAAATCTACATGCAGTTCACAAAATACAAAAACACTGTTTTTAAGACAGAGTTTGCAATACAGAATCTCCGTCTGGCTGTGATGCATCTGTGCAGCACTTCAGTGAAGATCTCCTCTGGGAGCATGAGCTTTGTCAATTAAAAATCCCTTCTGAGATAACTCTGTAATGGGAGAATTTTCATTTTCATTCCCTTTAAAGAAGGCCTGTAGCCATTTCTGAAATTCTAGTGAGGAACCTCTCCCTAAAAAGGACTTTCCCTTACTTGTTGCAAATTTAGTGTTACTAAAACTCAGTAGCAGAGCTCCAAATTCCCTCAAGGCTTGCAATGGTTGCATCCCTCTGCAACGCCTGCTCCAAACTGCACTAGCTGGAGATGCCATCCAGCTCCTTGCTCAAAAAAGAACCCTTACTTGTCAGGATCTCTATCTAGCATCTATGCCTCAGCTATTCCAGCTATCCAGCAGATCACCACTAAAAAAAAAAAAAATTAAAAAGGTGCCATTTCCTGCAATTCACATTATATTTTATTGCTTAAAATATTTTTCATAGGTGCATAAAAAATGCTGGGCAGTATTTACTAGATTGTGGTAACTACAAGACGATTGCATCTGATGGCTGGGAACATTTCAGACTGAAAAATCCCAAACTAGTATTGACTTCAGAGAAGCTGAGAATACTCAGGGCTTGAACATGTGCAATGTTTTTCTTCCTGATAGCTGAGAACACACAGGGAAACCTTCACGATTTGGGTCCAGTAAACAAAGCACAAACCCTTTTGCCTTTAGAGTAACATAAAAGATAAATTTGGTCCTTTTACTGACTTATTTCTTATTGACTTATTTCTCTAAAGGTTGCAGGTTGACACTGAGGAAGAGCAATGACTTCATGGCAATGAAGCTGTCCTTCAGCAGATACATAAAATTTAATTATTACACAATGAAAAAACCCCGATTTCCTGGTGGTGCTCAGGGCTTCAGGGCCAGGCTGTGCTGGATCCTGCAGTGCTCAGCCCCTGAGTGATGTCCCTGCCAGGCTCTGCCTTCAGACCTGAACTCATCTCCCTTTATGCTAGTCAAATATGTAAAAGGCATGACTATGGTTATGTAGTTCACCTCTAATGAAAAAATAAAATCATAAAAGTGATAAGTAATGCATCAAGAAATTGCAGTAATTTTGATGTATTCCCCTTCTCTTATTCTCCTCTGGCTTTCCTCACACAGTGCTTGGGAACACACGAAACCCAGATGCTCTAATCAACATTAATTGTTTAAACCATGCTAAATGTTCCACCATCTTTGAAGCCTTTTGCAACTCTATTCCTTCCTTTTCAAGGAAGGAATTTGCATTTTTGGCTGTCAGAATCCCTCTCTTCTGGAGTCCTCTCATTTGACTACCACTGCTGTGGACTTGTGACTTCCCTATATACTTGCCCTGAAGGTGCAGCACCCAATTCCTTCCCTAAGTGAACCAATAAATTGTATAACTGTCACATTTTCAGCTTGCAAGTTATTTTGTAAAAGTCCTCAAAGAGTGCTTTTGTTTTTATTTTTTTTAAAGTAATTTATTTAAAGATTACTTGAAAACTGTCACTGGTATGCAATGTGTTCCCCTTCCTTGTATTTTGAGATCTGTGTGGGCAAATCTTCTTGTGAAGATTTAGTGTAATTTTGCCACCACAGCTTCACAAATGCTCTCCTGACTCCAGAGTACCTGAGAAGAGCATTAAAATCTCTGAAGGATTTTGTTTTCTCCCCATGTAACAGAACAACCAAATCAAATTTTAAGGCCTCACTCAGCAATGCTGCCTCCAAAAATATCTCAAGCACACATTGAGCTGCCAGGATAGGGAGATACCCCAATCTCTAGCTTTGTTGAGTATCACTTACTCATCTCTTTAATAACAGGCTTTAGGGTGAAATCAAAAGAAAAAAGGTGACAAGCAGTGGATTTCCTTTCTCTGCTGGACAAAGGCCTCTGATCATCAGACAAAGCCTGAACCTTCACATCCACAGCAGACTGCACTGTCCCTCTGGGGACACAGCATTTATTAGGCACTGCACCTCCCATGTCCTCAACTTCCAGAGTCCAACAGGATTGAACTCCTGGGCATGGTGGGTCACCTCCTCCTTACTTCACCAATCTGTCTTCTGAGTGCCTAACTCCAACTTCTCACCTTTGGGAGGTGGAACACATTAACTGGCTCTGTGACTGAGACATTCACTCCCATACAGCTAATAGGATGGAAAGTAAGAGTAGGATATAAAAAAGGTTCTCACCTCTGAGAATCCAAACACTCTTGGCTGCATTTCTGTCATCACTCACTTTGAACACAGGCAAGGATTTTTCACTTACCCCCTAAACTCCCTGATGAACCAACTCCATCAGCTCTGGGCTCCTTGGACACCTCTCTGCTTCCTACACTGCAGTGTCAGCCTGGGACTGAGAGCCAAGCAGAGCTTCTCTCATTAGTGGAGCAAAGATTACCGAGCACAATTGGCCTGGCACTGGCAGAGAGAAAGATTTCAGTCTAAAAGCTGCGTAAAATTCTGATTCTCAACTTCTCCAACTACAAGGCTTCCTGGCAGTGACAGACACCCCTAGATCCAGTCAGGATGCTTTTTTTTCCTCAGGGGCCTTTTGAGGCTGGTTCTGCAGTATCACAGGGCTTATTGAGCTGTGTAGGGTCTAACAGGTTTCACAATAACAGGACGGGGGAAAAAATGTCAAGTAGCAGAAAATTTACCTTCCATACAGAGGTAATTTCTAAAAAAAATTTTAAACTTCCTGTTTAAAAAGTGATGGGCAAGCAGCCTTCAGACTGTCCAGAAAGCCACCCCTCCTGACTATCTTAATTTGTGGATTCCATCAGCATCCAGAGTAGGGTTAAAAGCTGTTTGTTTTCAAGCCTCCTGCATCCCTGTTCATTCCAGCAGCATCCTTCCCTGCAGGTAGCCTGAACACTTCCAGAATCCCTTACACTCCTCTTCCTGTACCCACTTCCTCAGTACTTTTTTTCCCTCTGCCTGTGTCAGCAGGACAATTCCAGAGACTCTGCAAGGGAAAGCAGTTCAGCACACTTAGAGCACATTAGCACAGGCAACTTTATTGCTGAGTTGATGTTGTTCAGGGAATAGCTGGAGGCTTAAGTGGCACCAGCTGGTTGGTAACAAAAATTTACATTAAAGATGGTAAATATCAGATGATGATGGGAGATCCCTTCCAACTCTACTGTGCTTGAGCAGCTGAGGGAGAGACCTGCAGTCACAAAGAGAAGTGAAAATGTCACACAGGTGACAGCTCTAAAACAGGCTGAGAAGGAGGAGAAGGTGGTGCCCATCACTGAGTAACAATGATGGCAAAATTATGCATCTCAGAGAAAGTATCAGCTTGCAGCTGCCACAGCCAGAGCAGCAGCACAGCCCAGCTGCAGCAGCTGCTCCACATCTTCTGCACTGAAGAGTTTATCAGTAGGACATGAGAACAATATTCACTGAGATCCAGGACAGCAAGCTCTACAAGGTAGATGTTAGAAAACACAGTTATATAATGACAGAGTTCAACTGGGATCCAGTTATAAAAGGGAGGCAATTTCCAAAGGTCCTTGACTTTCAGCATCACCGTGACAACCAGCTACCCGAGGGAGACCCTGAGCAATGGAAGATGCTGATTACCAGGTATCCTGCAGACTGGGCTGTGACTGTAAGATTTGCCTGAGCTCTTCCAACATCCAGAACCACCCCTCCTCTGCCATATCTTGGAAAATTACATCAATTTCTATTGCACATGTTTTTAACTAAGATTATATACATAGACTGACTTGAATATATCTCCTGATGTATCAGTTTCAACAGTGTCATTGACCATTTCCATGGTGTTTAAATAAATATTAACTCCTGGTAGGTCCTCATAAAGACTGACTTAAAAATACGCTCTTCTGAACATGCAAATACATGTTGTGACAGCATTGATTAAACATACTACTTCTCCCTCCTTTAAGATTCCAAGACAGCATGTAAAAGAAGCCCCATTTCCCAAAACCATCTCCTAAGATAAACGATTTAAGTGATCTTTAGCCTGTTCATCAAGAACTTTGAACTGGCCCCACTCACTTCCTCCAAATCAACCACTTTTCCCTTTTTACCCTCTTTCCATCACCTCCTACCCAGCAACAGCCTACAGAATCAAGAAATTTAAAGCCTTCAAAGGAACTGTTAAGTCTTTGGTAAAAAGCCAATTTGGGAAAAATTTTTCTTGCTTCCCATCTTGTTTACCTACTGAAAACTGAGGGAATCTTCTTGATTTTTCATTTTCTTTGTATGACTAGATGTAAAAGACATTGGCAAGTAATACTCAGCATTGGAACTGAGCCAAATTAAACCTTTTTAGAAGAGCCCATGACAATCCCCACTTTGATCAACCACAGACCATCTCCCTTCTTTATAATACACAACTAAAAAAGTAGCTACCATCCATATCTTGACACCAATGGACTGAGTTGGTAACACTATTAGGACATTTACATCGGAAATGTTTACACTAGGTGCCTAAACACTGCCCCAAGAACAGCAGACCATTTTAGAATCCAGTGATAATTTAATTTTAAAAATCCCAAACTTTTATAACTCACTAAGGTTGGTGCCAAACTTGGCACTGGGACCAAGGTTTGCCAACCAACAGCAGCAGCCAAGTACAGGTTCAGGATGTCAAGTCAAGGACATTTGAACAGCTTTGCTCAGTATTCTGCTCTAAGACAAATTGAGCAAAACTGTCCTTAGTGCACAGAAGCCTCTGATGATCTGCCATGGTAGGTTTGCTTTATTACAAGTATTGAAAATAAGTCATGAACATAAAAGCAGCAAAAGAAGAAGTCAGACTGACTGCAATTATTTCCCCCCCAGACTTTCCTTCTCCCTCCCATGTTCTCTGTGGATACAGAGACCAAAGTGTGTATATGCCATGTGAGAATGTAAATCACATCATACATTTGAAATGAATTTTAATTTATGTACAGCAGTTACCATTCATGAATGTACACAGTCCCTGCAGTTACATTCTTTATAAGGTTAAGTCTTCACTGCTCTCTACTGGACCTTCTGATGGAGAAACAGAAAGGAGAGGTGGAATCAAAGAGTAAGGAAAGATCACAGTCACTAAAAATTTGGGGACTTTGAGTAGTAAATCTCAGAGGGTCTTATATGAGGTTCCAGAAATAAATGGTGGCAACGTGTATATATTGCAATTTTATTTCATTCGCTCAAACAAAACGTTAGCATGTAAGAAATTTAAAATGACACAATATGATAAAAATAGCAGAGAATGAACTGAGAAACTAAAAAGAAGGTAAACCTAAATGCATGAAAAGTCAACATTCATTAGTGAACAGCTTCAGTCTTTGATTGACACTTGATAACTTTAAAACAACGAACTGGAAATCATTATGACTGTCTGAAGAGATTTCAGCACCAGCACTAAGGGTTTTACATTCAGTTGGTTTGCGGTTGACTCGGTAGCCACTTGTCTATAGTGCAGGTTTATCACAGGTCAGATCACAGTGTTGAGGAAAGCAACGCCCTCCTGGCATTAGGAAGGATCCCTTAAACTGCCCTCAGCTTAAGACATCCATTGTACAAAAGCACAGAACCACCACAATATGGTTTTTAAAGAACTTAGTCACCAGTAAGCAAAATAATCGTAGCTTCTGCAGTTCATTTTCAATACTGAAATCTCTGGAAACGGCGCAACTGTCAGTAGGTCAGGAAATGTCTACAGTAATCTTTAATTCAATCAGATTTTCTGGAAAGAACCAGTTCTTCAGGTTGGGATTACAGAGAGTATGAATGTAGAAGCAGCACAAAAAGACAACAACTGTTCCTTTTTCTTTTAAACAGAAATCATGTTAATTGTAGACCAAGGCACAAAACGTTTAGTGCATAAGCCAGTTCCTTGCACAATCTAGAAGTTCAGCCTTTAATTTTGGACCACTTATAGCCATCCATGCTATTCCACTATGTAACTCCTGAACCCTCCTAGAAACGAATCAAACGTGATTTCTGACAAAGGTAAACATCCTTACTGCTCAAAAGTCTGTGTAAAACAAAAAGCTACATCAACAAAGATGAAAATGCCTCCTCTTGTTTTGAGAAAAACAGTACTTGACAAGCTTACTATGGATTTTTTCTTTTGAATGCCTTCAATAAATACATGCAGAAAAGTGATGTTGTTTCTCCTCTTTATTAAAAAAAGAAAGAATAAATGGAGTTAGGCAATATTTCCACTGTCATCTTCCCTTAGAATCTGAACCTATAAGATCAGGCAATGTTTGAATGGGAGACAAATTTCCTATTGAAGCCTTTCTGAAGCTGTTAAGTGCTGTTTTGCTTTGGTGTTCAGCACTCTAGACAGTCTGTTACTGAAAGCATCTGTGCCACGAATGGAACTGCCTGTACTTGTAAGCAAATCTCCCCACAAATTGTAGGTAAACTTTTCTTCTGGATCAGCACAGATCCCAAAGCAAACACAGCTTGGAAAAAATCGACAGTGCAAAGGTAATGGGAAGATTTTGATCCATATTCTTTGTCCAAAGCACTACAGAGCCAATTTGCAGAATTTCTATCCCACTGAACTTTACCTCATTAAAAAACAAAATTAAAAAAATAAAAATTTACACTCATAAGACTGAAAACCCTGGGAAAGAGAGAGGTATCACCTCCCCTAAAAATGATTCCCAAATTGTTGAGCAAAATCAATGGCATATCACTGTTGGTTTTTTTCGGGATTTGCGTTGTGTGGAGCTGCAGGGGTTTTTATGTTGATTTTGAGTTTTTTTGGAAAGGAGGGTGGCAGATAAATTAGGAGGAGAAGGGGCCATTTACTGTGACCTGATCGTTGTCAGGTAACTACTGCTGTTCTGTTTCATTAAACAACCAAAAAATAAAGGGAGTCTCAGAAAAGAGTGAAGCAGAGGGTCATGGTGAAAAGGTGAAGGACAACGCACTTACACAGGGGCACCCTCAGCAAGTCGGATGCCTACAACATTTTTTCTCTCACCGAGAAATGAGTTTGGTTCACCTGGGAGTTTCAGAACCATACTGGAAGTTATTACTGAATTTCAAATAGAAAACTGAAAAAAGATACAAAAGGATCAAGTACCTGGTTCCATTAACATGGTTACTGATAAAAGTCATGTTTTCCTCATTATTACACATGCATGTAAGATGAAGAAAAAGTGTAGAAAGTAATAAAAATGTGTCACCTTCCCCCTCCCTCTTCCCACATCTTTCTGGGCATAAATTAAGCCTTACAAATGAAAAGGCTACTCTGTGACATGCAATTTTTCTTTTAATTAAAAAGCTGGCTGTGTTGTGTTACATTACAAAATGTCCACATGCATAAATCTAAAAAAAGCCCCAAAATCTACTGTAAATCTACAACATACTAATGATTTACATTTGACTGCTGATTCGCTTTATGTCGAAGTCTTAGATTTGGTAAAGCATCGTAACAATGTAGGAAGGCATCTACATCTTTAAACTC
Source organism: Poecile atricapillus (assembly GCF_030490865.1). Taxonomy (NCBI): domain Eukaryota; kingdom Metazoa; phylum Chordata; class Aves; order Passeriformes; family Paridae; genus Poecile; species Poecile atricapillus. Next base: position 99,481,332 of record NC_081251.1, read on the forward strand.
TGGACTGTATTTGCTTTTTTTTTATTTTTTATTTTCCTAGAAAATTGCATGAAGGCTAACTAGAGAGGCTTCCTATCATAAAATTCCAAAATCTTGATATGTCATCACCGTCTAGGTCATCCTTACTTACAAATATTGCCCTTTAAAAGCACACATCTCTAATTGTTCCTTGTCTTGTGAACCGAACCTCTACACATCTGATCTCTTAAATTACTCATGGAAATGTCAGATATGATAGGAAGACAAACCTGAGATACATTTGAAGTACAACAGTATAACTTGCTAACTCCTTCATTAATAAAGAAAACCTCTCTGAAAAGCCTTCCCAAGCTTTTCCCTGTTTTTTTTTTGTCTTAACAACAAATTCTGAAACATGTGCAATTTTATCTTGACACGAGTAGACTTCAAAGCACTGTGATCTTGTCTGATAGATGTAGGAATTTCTGCATAATCATTACAGTAACTTTAAGAGTCTTTTCCACCCCGCTGTAAAGGTCAGAAAAAAGCTGCAAACTAGGAGGGGAATAGCATTATCACCAGAGTGATGTGTCTGAAGCTTTTCAGAATAGGTTGTTTCTCCCTCCTTCCAAGTGTCTGTCTGTCTGTCTCCGTTTTCTTCTAACAGCTCACAAAACGTAATCAGTTTTATATCAAGTTAAAGAGTCACATCCGCTTAGTACGAGTCTTTCTATGCAGTGTTGGACTTGCTGAGCTCCTGCCTGATAGCTGCAGAGAGACAGAGACAGAGTTAGCAAATCAAATAAATCAGGGCAGGAAGCTGGAACACAACACTGACCCCTCAAAGCAGGCTCATCCTGCTCTTGCAGCATGAATAACCTGCACCTAAGGCAGCCCCATGTGGCTTCAGACAAGCTGCATTATCAACCAGGCACTAACTTTTTCTTCCTGTAAAATTTATGTTGGAATCTTAATTTTCAGTTCCCACTTCCACCAAGGTAATAAATCATACACAGAGTTTTATTTAATTCCTGACAGGTGGACCTTTAATATTATGCTTTCTCAATGATTTCCCTTAAGTACAGAAGACTACATAGGAAAATAGCTTCTGTTAAAATAAAAATGAAAACTGTGAGAATTCTTTTCTTTGACTTTTATGTTACAGATCAAAGAGGTAACTGAAAGCTGGAAGCACAGTTCTCCTCTGAATGTTACTAGTTTTGAAATACATGCCTCAGCAGCTCTGGATTATTTAAAAATAACCCACCTACCACCACATAATACTAAGGGTAACTTCAAATCACTCAAATACAGCATCACTTCAACCACTCTTCAAAGACACACTGGTGTCAATGTTCCACTAAAACAAAACCCCCCAGAGAGAAACCACTGAAGCACATCAATTGGAACAGGTCTGGCACAAGTGGCTTGCCACCAGACGAAGAACAAAGCTACTTTTACCAATAAATCACTGTCAGGCTACCAATATATTGTATTTACATTTTAAAGCACCTGCAGCTACTCTAAAACTGAGCAGCAGCAGTGAACAGAGCAATACTTACCATCAATGAGTTCTTCCTTTAATTTTGTTAGCTCCTTCCTCATTTCATCTAAAATGTCCTAAAATGTGTCAGAGCATAAATAACAGATTAGCAAACAGGTTAGTTTTGCCACCTTTAAATTTCTATGGAGAGAAATCTAGAACTCTCCCACTACAGTCCTTCCCATTAATCCTTAACCCTTATGAGAGGCATAGCTTCCAAGTTAATCCTCAAAACCTAAGGCATCCCTACAAGATTATTAGTGCAGGGGCAATGCAGAAAAAACAGTCTCTAGAAGTGCCACAAATTGATTCCTGCAGAATTTATGAAAGGAGAAGGGAGAAGAGTGAGAAAGCTTTGCTACAGGTGAAATATGATGTGGAATGCAAAGAAAGGAGCTCCCTAAACACCACAAGCCAAGGAAGTATTCCAAGGAAAAACAAACAAACAAACAAGAGTAATCAAGGTATCAAGGTCCCAGTCCCCGTGGAATGTGATGGAATGAAGGCAACAGAGGGAAATGCTGTCCCTGCTTTCTTCTAAGCTCCTCCAGAACCACTCACCAGGCCAGAAGCCACTCTAGAACTACCTGTTCAACCAACCAGAACCAATCCATGGCCCAACCTAAAGCCAACCACTACGTGGGAACACGGTCTAGAAGCAACCAGAAGTTGCTACCAAAGTAAAACTGGCTCTAGAATTACCCACTGAGCTGCAGCCTGTGCCAGAATCTCCCTCCCCCCTTGGGGATGGACCCATTGACCCAAACACTGCTTGGAGATCCTTCACCTCCAACTCTGCAATTCCCACAGGATTCCTCTGCTCTTGAACTGGAGAGTTACACAAAGGACAGCATCCCTGGATGCTTTTCCACCACCAAACTTGTGACCACGGGTGCTCACATCTGATATTAAAACATGGTGATACTTGTTCTGCTGGAGCTGCCCCAAGGCCTTGTTGCTTGTTTGGGTACACAGAAGAGAGGGAGAGGTTTTCCAGGCAAACTGACTTCCCAGTTCTATCTCTAATGTCAACACCATCCTGTGTGTGCTGCCTAATGCAAAAGCAGGAACTTTGGCTTTCTAAGCCACCATCCTACAGCTCCAGCTCCTCAGAATACTGACACATGGTAGGGCAAAAATAAAGACTAGTAATTAGTAAATCATTGACTTTAGAGCTGGCTAACAAAACAGTTAAAATTGGTATTGGACAGCTGCAAATCCTTATATCCAATTTATAGAGCAATCTTTTTTAAAGCATTATACACATACCTGCTTCAATCTGTCATAATCTAGACCTTCTGACTGTACTCCGTTGGCACTGGGCTGTCCCGTGGGTGTAGATTTTGGTCTGCAGCACAAAAACACATCCATGAGTTACTGGCTGCTTGTTAATACAGGATATATAGGACTCCCCCATTAAAATTGATGATATTTGATAACAAAAACATGGTAAAAATCAGAATGGAAAAAAAAAAATGTTGGGAGTGGGAGGATGGGAAGAATCAAGCAGACCCAAAATACCACGCAGAATAGAAAACAACACCCAAGAATGTTTTCCACACACTGGGAATATTAATTATCATAAGGGTTATTAGTTCAAAACAAGAACTTTCAAAGCAGCAGACAGATTTCACTGTCAGTGGTTTCTGACTTCTTCATAATGGGCATGAAAAGCTGAATGCCTTCAAATGTCAAGTACTTTCCTTTTTTAACTGCTTGCTCATTCAAAAAGAGGCTCTCCCAAGGAAGCACTCCCACCAGCTAATGACTGCATGTTGATTCTGACTGTATGAGTGCTGAGCAATCACCCTGGGGGATTTTCAACAGTTGACAGACCCAAGCAATGTTATCCAACTCCTCTGCAACCTCAATTAGTCCATCAGTTGCTTTCTAAAGCTACTGAAATAGAATACTGTAACAGTAGCAAGATTCATCAGGTGATACTTGAGAGGAAGTTCTAATGTTTTGGACTATGTCACCTTTGATGTTTGCTTATGAGATACTCTGTTTTAGACATCAACAACTTGCTTACCCAGACCACCTTGCATTTTTAACACAGATTCCAAAAAAAGGGACTTTCCTGCCTTTCCACTTCTCTTTTCTGATCCTCTCTTTCATCCAAAGGTAACTCAGACTCATGCACTTACTAGAGCTATGAGCAGAGACAGAGCCTGGATCTTTCACAGCAGGAATACCAAGGGTTCCTCAAAGAGGGAGGAATGCTCTGCTGCTCTTAAATACATTTTACATCTTGGCTAGCATTCTCCCTCCCTATAAAACTTCAAGCCAAAAAGGAGCTGTAGATAAAATTCCTGACAATTCATCTCAAGAGGTTTCCCTGACGTTTAGAATTATCACAGTATGCTAACCTTAAGGAAGGGCAGAGTATAAAGCAGACTAAGCTGGGTCCTATTTCACTGCCCTTGTACATGGCATCTCTGAACAAAATAGCCTGGCCTACACTCAGTGTGTCCCTACAAAATTCCTACACAGGAGGAATTCATTTAGCACTGCATTTTTCTGCATTTGTCTCATGAGGGTGCAGACTGATTTACTGCAACAAAGGGGGACAGGAACAAAAAAACCCACTTTATTTCTTTTTTTGTTTTACAAAATCACTACCTTGATTTTTCACGCATCTTCCCTTACAAGGCAGGAGTTTATCCATAAGGAAATGATCCTTTGTTCAGTAAGAGCTGAATGAACCTCACACTATATTGTCTTGTTGACTTTTACAACCTGACAGGACTATTTTCTGACTTGCTAACTGAAGAACAACACTCAAAATGTGACTCCCAACAGAAAAAGGTGCACACATCAAAATGTTGCTTTGATACTTGTTCTTCCCTTGGGATCACAAGCCTCAGCTGTCACAGCTGTAAAGACTGAAGTCCACACAGTTGAAATGTAAGTTATCAGAGAGAAATTGCTAATTACTATTGCTTGAAACACACCAAAAGCACACAATCCACCGCATTAGACAGAAGATGAAATATTCAGTAACTTGATAGTGAAAGAAGCTGGGAAACAATTCACCTTGCAACTACCAGAGAACCTACTACTGTGTGCACTAATGCTATGAAGACAAACCACAGTTTATGATCTTTTACAAAACTCTACATGTTACAGTGCTTTGTTCAGTATGGAAGAATTCCTTGCTCAAAAACATTCATCAGCTGAGATCTTTGTCAATTGCTGTTTCATCAGGTACCTGGTAGTTAAAGAGTTACTTGAAGTTTACACCTGAAATAGTGAGCCTTGACCTACTCCAGGCAGAACAGCTGAGTTTTTCAGATAATTCATATATAATTTCTGATCATTTCCACTAACTCTAGTTCTGTTCCCATACACTATGGCATGACAGCATTTATCTGACATGACTGAAAAAAATCCTCTTAAATGCAGCTTCTGGCAATTGGTAACAGGCACCTAGTGCCTTGCCTTAATGGAAAAGCCCAAACAATAGTATACTTATTTTTTTGAAATTACTTATGAATTTAATGTATTAATTAGATGACTTTAAAGAAAACCTCTACAGAAACTGTTTCTTCATATTTTTACAGCAAAAAGTCAGTTTTACCCACTGTAACTATCTACTGCTGCTGTTAAAAATCTCCACAGAAAACCTTTATGAACACTGCCCCTCAGTCTTGACAATGTGCTTGTTCCCTTTTTCCTTTCCAAAATGCAAGACATTCTTAATTCAAAGACTGAAATATCATAATTAGCAAAACAGATGATTTCTAATCTCAGGAAAATCCAGCTGTGTTCCTCCCCAAATTATGCTTTTTTTTTTCCCTTTTTCAGCCTGAATGCAGTTGTCATTCAACAAAGCATTAACTATTGAAACTTAGTGAATAAAAACTTCCCAGCTATCTGATCCCAATGTGGCTAAAGAGCTCTCCCGTGTGGTTTTTCATAGCATTGCCTCACACGACAGTGAAGCAACCCTGAGTCCCTAACACACCTTCAATCAAGCATGCAAAGGAAAGATTTTATTCATGCCAACATGCAGAATACACCACCCAAGATAAGCAGCTAAAAGGGGAACTTTTCATACAAAAAAGATTAAGTAATCACCACAACAAGTGTCTTCATGTAAAAAAAAGCTGGAATTTGACTTTGTAATTCTGAGGGGCTCTGTAACACATTTACCTCTGGAAAGGTCTCAAAACCTGAAGGGTTTCAATGTCAGTACTTTATGATCACTAGAGAGTGAAACTTAGATCTCCAGTAAAAATACACATGATGGTAACTAATTTGTGAATATGTTCCAAATAGAAACATTGATTTAAGTTTTGAAAGTCTTTAATCAAAAAGCAGATGTGAAAACACGCCTAGAAAATTAATTCCCGTTCCTCTATATCTAAACTCACAGTTTTGAAAACCTGCTTCTTAAAACACTGCAAATGGTCCACTAAATCCTGGCAAATTCAACAGGAATTTGTACCTTTGCAGCTGGAGACTGCCAGAAAACCAGTATTTTATATTAATTCATACTTGGTTCTTAAGCCATCTCAATTTGCCTTTGACACCATCTGCTTTTTTAACCAGTCCAAAAGTGGGCTCACCTGGACAAACAAAATGTGGAGGAGGAACGTGGTGGTGCATGTGGTGATTACCAACCCATGTAGAAAAGTCCAACCCTGAACTGGTCAAAGGGGTTATTAGGAAGTCTCAAATCCCAACAGGATGATACCTGTTTAATGAATCATAGAACCTGTTTTCAGAAGCAAGCAGATTTTTCCATGGAGATTCCCGTCTATTAGGGGGAGAAACACTACCTTTAAAAGCTATAATAGGTCTTAATTTTGTTCAGTTTTAGCACCTTAAACGCCGTGGGATTTCAGTAGATTCAAGAGTTCTACTTGAATGTTTCAGGAAACAATAAAAGCCTACAGCTTAAGTCTTTTCTGTTTGCTACAAAAAGTAAAGGCCTGATTTTAGGCAGGACACACTTGTTTTAAAATACTTATTGATTCTGAATAACAACAACTGCATCATCTACCTCTGTGGAAGCTTTGAGGAGAAAATTCTGCTGACTCGCCAGTTTCTTAAGTGTGCTTTGCTTAATCCCTGTAAGTTATCCCTGACTTCTGCTGGGAGGACTCACACCCTCCCAGCAGAAATCAGGAGCAGGCTCTCCAGTCCTACCAGGTGAAAGAAATCCCATTCTGGCAAACAGAGTATTGGTGTTTCAAACAGCAGCTCCCCTTGACTAACTCACTCACTCAAAGCTAGTTTAACAAGCTGCTTGCTGAGAGAGACTTGGCAAGCTGGCAAATGTAGAGAAGTAGGAAAAATCCAAGGCTATTCAAGAGAGACTTCTTCTAACACCTTCTCTTTCTATGAAATTTTCCTCATCCTGGCAGAGCAAGCTGTCAACACTGACTAGAAAATTGTATCAGCAGGCCTGAAGTATGTGCTGTGGCACCTTTCAGCAGGTTATGACAGCACTGGAAAAGAATATTGATGTTAAATAAACACAGGACTCTTATGTTGGAAGTAGTTTTACAGTATATACCCAGGGGAGCTCACATCAAATTAAATTCTATCAGCATTTTCCACTGGATGAATGAAGACAAAAGCTTGATAGAGAGAGTGCCCCAATACATCCAAGAGAAATCCCAAAAATCCCCTATACTCCTCCTCTAGGTCAGAAAACATTTTTAAACAGACCTCAGCAACCTCTGAATTTCCCCAGCTGGAAAAAGATAAGTGAAACTGGATGCATGAAACAGTTGACAAAAACCTACTGCTCTAGGGGCAGGTAGAATCAAGACTTCAGAACAGCCCAGACTCCCTAAAAGAGTCTGATATTGAGAGATGCCCTACTTATTAATCCCTTTGCCCTATGGATAAGCAATTTGAGGAAAGCATCTATAGCCAAAGGGCCAGATCAGCCACTGTTTTACACAATGTGAACTCTAAAATGCTCTTTAGGACTCCTTACATCAATTATATCAGTTCCCCCTCAATGCCACATTTTGAAGCAGATCAAGGTATCAGCACAAGAGACCTTGGTTAAAGCAGGTCAGATCTACTGGGGAAGAGGGGTAAGAGGGCAGGGGAAAGTCAAGGCCAAAGGTGATGCAGTATTTTGTTACACTGACAGTGTAGCAGAGAACAACACCACCAATGGCACCTGCTCTTTGACAAAAATCAAAGCAAGCAACCAGAACCAAGGCTGCAGACACTTCAAACTCCTGAATTTATTCTAAAAGACAAAGATACATACAGTATTTAGTGCTGCATTTTACAGGTGAGGACCTCATGGGCAACTGCAACTACAAGTGAGACCACTCAGAGAACAATTGCTTTTAATACTCTGATCACCCAATCTTCTACAGCTGTTTCCCACAGCCAGATTTTAAGGAGAATTCAAGTAATTTCAAACATTCCCAAGCTGAATATGCTCTTTTGTTTTCTCTCAAGAAATTTCGCTAACTTTCACAAGATTATTGGGGGTCAGAGCCCTTTAACCTCTGTGTACACAATACACAGGAATTATATGAACCACAAACCTTCTGCTTAAAGTAAACAACAATTAAATATGCCTCAAAAAATTGCTAAAGCAGCCATTTCACTTACTGAAAACATCTACCAAAACACTCCCTGCCTACCAAAGTTCCAGCTGACAAGTTACCAAAGACTGGTTGATGCACTGAAGGATTTAAAATATTGCTACACTTCTTTAGGATAGACTTTCTTAGATTGGTGTGAGAGTTACTGAAAATTGTCACAGAATCAAATCTTAGCAAGATGGCTTAAATATCCACTTAGGCATTCTATGAGCAGCAGAGAAACCGAAAGAGCACCTATACTCTAGATTTACTACTGAAGATGTGAACCGCAGCACTGAATTTGGTTTTCCCTTGCACAAAATTTCTGACTTCAAATAAAGAATTAAACATTGCTGTAGGCAAATACACACTTTATTAATTCAGGTTATACACCAGCAATTGTTAAAGAAACTTTTGGGTACTACTTTTGATTTTACTGTCAAAAAATTCACTTATTAGCATTGCAGTTTCACAGCAGCAATTTCAAACCCATACATTTTGCTTTTAACAGTATCAAGATGATCTTTACTATTCTAGTCCAGTACCTTTAGCAGCATGTGCAACAAGGACAAATGTAAGGAAAAGACAGCTGGTACAAAAGGGGAGTACCTGGAAATAACAGGTGACTTGCTTCCATTCACTGTATTTGTCCTTTCCCAAGGCTTTCTTGTTAGTTCTGGAAAACAGAGTGAGAAGATTAAAAACTGACTTGTTCTAGTAACTGTGCAATTTATGTGAGGAAACTTCAAGCACCTGGCAACTCAAGTTAGCTGCTTGGTGTTTTGCTCTTTTTACTACATTGCTTTAGCTCTTTCATATTAAGCTTCCTCCTGTTGTACTCATCTGTGAATGCATCCAACAAGAGTATCTTAAAGTCTCACTGATCTCCCAGACACTGTAAATGCCATTTGATCCTTAATCCAGCTGGGAGGTCTGCCTACACTTTATGTATTCGATTGCTTCAGCTATGAAACATGGACTTCCGTAACCAGTCAGCTTCAAATACTTGAGGAAGAGGTTTTTAAGCTAAAGGAGTTTTCCTAAACTGTTAATGAAGTAAAACATTATACAATTAAATGCCTGTTTCAGTGACATGCCAGCAGATACCTGACACAACTAGAGTATCTTTCAACAACAAGAAAGAAGAAGGTTCATTCCTTATGATCTGCACAGATTAAAACAGCCTTTCTGTAGTGTGGACTGCTATTACTTGCTATCATTACTTACTCAGGATTTCAGCGTGCCACTGATCAGTCTTCATTTCAGATTTGGAGTTTGTTTGGTCTGCTCCCTTTATTTCATATTGATTAGCTCTGCTAAGCTGGGCAAGCAGAGAGGCAGAAAGGCCCTTTCAGAGTCTCATACTGACCAGAAGGTTCCCTGGGATGCAGCAGGATACTGAGAATATCTAAATTGCAGAAGTCTGTCAGCATAGTCTGCAACCCAACCAAGTACAGGCTACTTATGCTAGTAATAAGCCTTAAACTTAATTTTATACACCAGTCTTCGGGACTTGTCCTGCCATAGGAGTTATTTTAGCAGGATTTTAGCTGTGTCTGCAAAATTGAGAAACTTCTGCTATGGTTGCAGTTTGCTCAAGGATGCCAAGTGTTCCTCTTAAAACACTTTAAAGACCTGTTCCAGTGATGGGGCTCAGCATTACCAGAGCATCTCACAGGAAGAAATGAAGAAAAATTTTCAACTGGAAGGGAATGGTCAAATTCTGAATGCATTTGACATTTTTACCAGGTTTGATGAGGCTTCTTACCATCACAGATTAAAGGAACCGCTTCCACTGGCTTTAATTTCCTTGTTTTTGGGCCTGTGTTATCAGAAGTGTTCCAAAAGCAGTCATTTTCCTAAGGCTAATGTCCTTTCTCTTTAACAGAATGTGTTTAACAGAGTGAAGCAGACTCTCTTAAAAGAAGAGAGAAAAAAAGGGGTGTGTGTGAAAAACTTGATTCGTGTGATGTCATTTATTTCCTTACAGTCTGACTTCTCTAGATGAGTGCCTGTATCTCAATACTAAGTTTGCCAGTTATTTCCATCTGGACACACAACTCCTAGCACTCCTTTTTATTCCCCAGCCAGGTGTCACCTGGGTTTTGTTCACACTACAGCAGTGGTTTTCAATACTATAAAGCCTGCACATCGTCAAGTGGATGAATCATCTAGAGAAGTGCACACATGGGCAAGCAATCAGCAGAGGAAGCTGGAACAGACTGAATGCTGGTATATTCATTATCCAGTTACTTCCCTTCTGCTTGCACTGCTTTTTGGGATGGCAAACTGCAGGGTTATATGGCACAGCCCTCCCTCTTCTGCAGGTATGTACTGAGAGGTGGCCAGGGCCACTGAGGGTACAACAAGGTACTACTGAAGAGCAGGAAAAGAAAGTCTTGAACATCTCTTGAGAGACAACAATTTACAGTATGAATACATATGCCTGCTGATAATACCTCTTGGCCAGCTGCAGAATGTGTAAGTTTTCCTTACTGAATGCAGCAGAGGTGCTGGCTATGCAGCTCCAAACACTGCCTCTTCAGCAGAGGCATCATGGGCAAAGCATTTCAACACTCTACACTTAAATTCTTTATTCACTTATGTTCTTTTTATCCATCATCTTCTGAACCAGGACCCATTCTACAGCAAAACCCCAGGCTGTAATCATGGGAGAAGAGGAAGGCTCCAAAATTCAGCAGACTTGACTGAGATTTGTCACTAGATTTTAGCATGACAGAGTACCAGAGTTCAAAAAAACTGAACTACTTACCAGGTGTGCTTGTTGAAGAAACCTTAGAAGATGAAGACTCTGATTCTTCCTGGTTAAAAGGGAGAAGAGAGGGAATAGGAAGAGAGAAGGAAGGGAGAAAAAAAATCTTTATAATCTGTTCAATTCACAAGAGTCAATCTCAACTGTTAAAATACTTCAGTTTTTATATATATTTAAAATGGTTCTGCTCAACTGTATATAGAAAATGAGCAAGCATTTCACAAAGTAGTGGTTATATGTGTGCATTTTTATACAGTAAAGTATAAATAATCTCTTGTACACCACAGGAAGCTATCTGATAATCCTTGTACTGAGTAATGTGGATTAGATAAAATCTCTCAACTCACAGTTTTATCTTCTTTCTGCTCTGGTTCTGTTGATCCCTTTTCAGCAATTCTTCTCCTGTAAGCAGAGACAAAAGTTACCAAGCTCATCATGGCTTTAAGATGGAAGAATGTTGTTTACTGCAATTAAAGACTTATACAGCCTCATGAAAATTAGTGTTTTAAGAAGTGCTTTCAAAACACCTTCAAAGGCAAAGCCATCCTGCCAAAGCAACTGTGCAATTTGAAGTCCGTATGCCCTCCCCTACTGCTGCACAAAGGCTTACAAAGAAATACTGGGTTACACTCAAATAAAAATGGCTATTCATGAAACACCATCAGCTTCCCAAAGCAACCACGAGCTGCTGTCTATCTGATCCTCAGCCAGCTGCAATCAGGCAGCCCAAATCCCACCTGTGTGATGGATGACTAAGCAGCTGGAGCAGAGCAAGAACAGCTCCTCACCTCCTGGCCAGCAGGGCACTCATTTCTTCCATCAACCCACTGCCTCCCAAGGGAAGGGGTCCATTTCCACGGCCACCGTCTGTTTTGGATGAAGCAGAGCCTCCTGCTCCTCCACTCGAACTGGAGGAGTCTTCACCCTTCAGAGTGCACAAAAAAACAGCAGATGTGCCAACAGAATGAGATCTGACTTCATGAAACCAGAGAAGTCCACGAGCAAGAATGACACAACTGCATAAAGAATGGGATGGGCTGGCAGCACATCCTGTAATGCTTTTTTTTTTTAATGAATTAAGCCTACCCCAAACATCTTGATACTGCTGTTAACCTTGAACAAAGGTTAGAACCAGGGACAGGAATTGGAAAAAGAAACCAGAGTTATATTTACCCGTGAAACTTTCCTAAGTTTGGCTCCAGCAAGCGCAGCTGCTAGTCCAGTTAAAGGGCGATTATCCTCGGACACGAATCCTGCTGAGAATCCAGAGGCTGGGAGGGGGGGAGCAGGAGGTGGCAGGGGAACGGGAGGAACTTGGCTGGGCAGTGGAGGAGGCGGCGGTGGCGGCGGCGGCGGCCCAGAAGGTGGGAGTGGAGGAGGTGGTGGAGGGCCAGGAGGAGGTGGGGCTGCTACTGAAGACTGAGCTGGGCCAGGGGGCAGGGGAGGTGGAGGAGGAGGTGCAGGTGGTCCTTGGACAACACCTAGTGTCAGAGAGAAAACAAACAGAAGACGTTAAGGATTTAGAAAACAAAGGTCTTACTTCCATTGAAATGGTGGTTCTTTTGCTCAATGTATGAGACATTAAAACTGGTAAGATATTGGGCAAGAAAACACTGAATTTCAGCAGGAGAGAAGCATTCTTATTCAATCTACTAAAAATATTACACAATATGCTGTGAGAGATCAGACAGTTCCAGAGACATTTACATGAAACCCCTCCAGTCAGGTTCTGTGCTGCAACCAAGAACAACTTTACACCAGGAAACAGGCAGAGAGTCAAGTCAGGCATGAGCATTGTAGCAGGAGGAACAATAGAGTGTGCTCACATGGTGCTGAACAGTATCTCATTGTATTAACAAGCACTAACACATCACCCAAACATCTGAACCCTTGAACTGTTTGAGTGCCAATGCTAATTTCTAAGCTATATGCAAATCTTTCCTTTAAAATAATTCCAGCAATCAACTTTTATAATTTAATACAAACACTAATTAGTGAGTTAGAAGACTGACATATTTCAAGCTGATGGGAAGAAGCTCTTCTATTTTTATCTATCATTCTTTTACTTCTTTAAATTCACATTGTTATCCAAAGTGTGCTTTGAAAAAAAGAATATTCTGATGATCATTGTATTATTATTATTATTAAAAGAGTTGAAAAAATTTTGACTTAGACAACAGCTCCACACGTCCACAGATTCTACCTCTGTCTCACCCGAGCTGCCATAAGGCAGGAAAAATGCTGCATAACTACCTTAAACTCTGAAGGCAGGAATTTCACACACGAGCCCTCCTGATTTCCTAATCTGCTAACCACTGCAGAAATTTAAAAGCCTGTTAAACCCTCTTGGCATCACTCACTGTCTGAGTGCACACTTTTATTCCATACTAAAGTGAGGCCACTCACTCTATTTCCACTCCATCCCAATGCAGCTCAGACCTTCATTTCAGACAGGAGGATATAAACAGGGTCCATTCTGCATGGCTTGCACCAGGCTGCTTACCCCCTAGGAGCCCCTCTGCCCACACCTTCAGAGCTCCTGCAGAGTTCTGTACAAAGACCTACGTCTATTAAATCAACCTAAATCTGTTAAATCAATATAAAAGCAGGATTCAGGTCAACAAAGACATGTATTGCCATGTAAAACTCATTTCTATCATACTGGTGGAGTGCTCATTGAGGCTGTCACCTGCTTAATCAAATTTTTTGTCTGAAGTCATCTTAGCTATGCTGGTAAAATACTGCAGAAAGACCTGTCTCTCTATATCTAAATACACACATATATATGTATGTGCACACAGCCATGTATCAAAATACAATCACTGTCCAGAAAGAAATGCTGTAGGTGTCACACACTACTTTCTAAATTTGAATTATTCCTCACTGAAGGTCATTTACATGTCCAAAGCCACACATATGCCCTCCTATGCTGGCTGCCATTAGGAAACTAATGATCCTGCCTGGTAACACCACTTTCCAAATAAACAGTGCAGGGTTTACCAAGCAAGAATTTGACAAACTCCACTCTCAACAGGTGAATTCTTAAGAAATCAGAATTTTACTCATGACAGGCCACAGAACATCAGCTCCTAGGCACAGAGCTCTTCCATTTCCCTTACCCCGGTTTTCCAAAGGGTGTTTGGCTGTGGCATTAGGATCGCTGCAGCTTTGGAAGCACTGTGTTAATTCCTGGGGGCAGTTAGGGGCTCTGACACCCACGGGCTCCGCCCTGCTTAGCGCATTAGTAGCAATAACAGAAAGCCTTACCCTGCTGGCTCGGAGGTTCAACCGGCTGAGAGGCTGCCTGCAAGACTGGCTCAGAAGCAGAGGAGTCTCCCAGCACAGAGTTTAGAGAGTTCTCAACAGAGGCAGGGGTAGCTGCAGAGGGAGAAGGGAGAACACTAGGCTTGGATGAGGGAGTCGAGGCATTCGGGGAGTTGGGAGAAGGAGAAGCTTGAGGTCCAGAGAGTGACAGAGGCGGAAAGGAAGGCAGTGGGGGGGGAGGAGGTGGCGGAGGCGGCGTTGGACCTGAGGTAGAAGGTGAAGGAACCGGATAAGCCAGGTTTTCAGGAAGCCCGTTAGGAGCCGTGGGAGACGTGGACATTTGGGTCACCGGATTGGAAGCCGACACTGGGAGGACAGGTCTCGGGCCAGTAGCTTTGCCTGGTGGGCTGCTTATCATTACTGGAGGAGACGGGGGCAGAGGGGCGAAACTGGGCGCGGACCAGGCAGCGGGCTTTGTGCTGGGAGGCAAAGTCGCTGCGGCACTGACGGGAGAAGGGGGCCGAGAACTTTTGTTCAGCGGACGAGGAACCGTAGCGTAATGGGGGAGAACGGGGTGGAAAGCTGAGCCTAAGGATGTAGCAAAACGTGATGCAGAGTGCCTTAGAGGCGGTGTAGGGGGAGTGGAAGTCGGTGGTGCAGAAGTCACTACAGCGTACTCCGGTGTGGCCTCTGCCATTGGTGCTGAGACTGCTTTTGCATATGATGGAGGAGGTGCTGAAGGAGGCTGGCAACTGGAGTATTCAGGAAGTGGAGTGCTATACGGGGAGTTGTCGAAAGATGGAGCTGGACAGAAGATGGAAAGCAGCAGCAAAGGCAGGATAAAAAAAGGAGAAAGAGAAAAAGGGAGCTAATGAAGCAACAAAACCAGCATTCAAACAAAATGTAAAAATGTAGACTACAGTTAGTACCAGAGGATTAGGCACAAGTGAAAACACTGTTAGGAAAGTTTTACATATTATCAACAGCTGCTCTTAAATTTTACCAACTCTTTTTGTGCCAACATTTGAATTTATAAGTACGTTTTAGAGAAAGTTTTCTCAAATCCCATCTGTGAGATGGATTAGATATAGGGTTGAGCAATTGGTCTTTTACCAGCTTTTATCTCCTTGTTTGGTTGCAAACTGCAAGCAAATGTAGTGATCTTAACATTTGTTTCAACTCCACTAATAAAACTCTTACCACAGGCAGCAAGTGTCATCTCTCTATTCCCCAGAAAAAGCTCCATAGCAAATATTGAAAGTACTGGGAATAAAACGACCAATAAAATCCTCTGCTCTAAAATGACTTACACAGCATTCCTTGACTTTCACCATGAGCTGACTTATGTAAATTGAGTTTGAGACCGAAGAACAACCAAGCACTTGACTAATGTTCCATTATATTACCAAAATGAGAAAGCTTTCAGTTATCACTGGATACATTTCCGCAGGCAGTGCATTATCTTATCTACAAATACACACAACACGTTTCACTGAAATGTTACTACAATGATACATTAAGCAAGACCTCAGACTGAAAAGCATTTCTCACACTACTACTTTGCCTCATATAGGAACATACCTTCTATGTTAACACTCATCCTGATACCTTTTAGGGGTCTTTTTCCAACTTATGTAATGACAATACATTTGTTGAATAGAGCAAACAATGATAAGGTATTTAAAAAGTTTAACTCATCATACTTTAACCAATGCTGGAGGTGCCCAGAATGACTCAAGTTCTTCCACATAATCAGAGAGTGTGGCAACAGAGCGAGCAAATAGCGCAAAAAAATTTATTTCAGAATTAATGGAAAATTATGGCAGGAAAGTCAAAGCTCTTGGACTTCTTGCCATAAAAAAAGGAAAGGAATTCCAGCAAAATGAAGCCTGAAATAGTGACTTGCTACACAGCTACACTCACTGCCAGTTGTTTGTTCTCTCACACTCCATCACCCAAACACATAAAGAGCAGTCTGGTGGTAGAACACGCTCGGGTTTTGAAATTCTTACCAGCATTTGAAATTCTTCTCTCTCTTTCCCATTCCAACTGTTCCCTTTCCAACTGTTCTTGCCGTTCTCTTTCTTGCCTCTCCCGTTCGAGTCGTTCGAGTCTCTCCCGGTCCTGCCTCTCCTTCTCTTGTCTCTCCCTTTCTAGGCGCTCTTGCCGTTCCCTTTCTTGCCGTTCTCTCTCCAGTTGCTCCTGCTCTAGGCGCTCTCTTTCCAGTCTTTCCCTTTCTAGCCTCTCTCTCTCCAGCCTCTCCCGTTCCATTCGTTCACGATCCAGCCTCTCCCGTTCCAGCTCCTTCTGCCTCTGTTGCTCTTGCAACTGTCTACAATCGTGAAAAAAGGAAAGAGACTAAGCTGCAAAGCGAAAACCAAAAATATCAAGCAACTGTTTAAAGGACAAGGAGATAAACTAATCAACAATCTTGGCAACAGCGAGAACAAAAGCACAGCATTTGTACCTACGTGGAAGTCTTAATTCTAACATGCCGTTTTTCTGAGCTGGATAATAGTTTTATTATGTTTACAGCAAAAAGAATCACATATCCGATTTCCTCTTAACTAATTGAACATTCTGAGAGACAGCCTTCAAGAGGTAAGAATAGAAAGCTGACGCAGCTAATTTACTAACTGATACAATCTTCCCAGTTTGGGATATGGAGTTACATTTGTTCTTTGCATGGTATTTTATACTCGAAGCAGTGAATAGAAGTACAGTGAAATAGTAGTAACACAAATAGTCATTTAAAAAAAACACCCCCAAATAAATTCTGGTTTTTGGACTAACTAGTGAGGTAGAATTTACCCAAATTTTACAGAAGCATCAAAATGCACACATGTCCATCCCCACTTGCATAGTAACACACACAGCTGAACTGGCAACAACACGAGAACACCCTGAAGGCACAGAAAAACTGGACATGGTCAAAAAAATCCAGGGTGCAGCAGCCAAGGAAACACTGCAGGGAGCTGGCAGGGTTTCCAGCTCATGGGAGTCTTTGCACAGCAAAGCAGAGAGGGGGAAGACATGAAGAGGAGGAAAACAAGTATAAGCCAGGCTGTGGAAATATCCTAAGGGTAAGAAAAAACCTTCCAAAATTCTCTGCCAAAGCCACTGGCTTGGCTGAAAGGACTTTCCTGAAAAAAAAAAAATACAGTGGGAAAAGCTATATACCACCTTTTTGATCCTCTCTTCTCACCTTGTTTTACACCTTTTCTTTAGGGTTGTTTAGGGCTTTTAAAAAGCTATACCTTTCTAGTTGGTTAAAATATAGTTTTTTGATTTTCAAAGCTTTTTCATCTCTTTGGGATACCTTGCTGCTGAAACAAAAATTAGGCAGATCTTCCTCCCAGCTGTGGCCAGTATGTTCCTGTCAGTACATAATACTGAAAATGTTGGTAGTTGTTGTTCTCTATTTGAATTCTTGTTTCAAAAAAAAAAAAAAAAATCATAACAGTTAGAAAGAAAATCTTGTCTATAAAGCACAGAGCCATTTCTTCTGCCATGTTTCAGATGCAAACTGATGACAGCTTCTCAACAAACACAAAGCACAGCCAGCTTTTAACTATAAAGTAGAAAGGAGACCTGAATTTTGAAACCTCAAGCTACCAGATGTGTGATTTCTATACTATGCCACTGGGCAATTTTAATTTGGACAGTCATTGGCAATACTCTGCTGTATAAGCAGAGTTGTAAGGACTGAATTCTGAAAAGGAACTTCAGCTGTTTCACTCCTTTTCATGCCCTGAAAATATGAGCGTAACTGCAAACCCCAGCCCACGAACTATTGTTATTGAATTCCAGCTGATGTTTTTCCTTTACAAACAGACAAAAAATTGAAATTTCATAATTTCTTTAACGAAATAAGTTCCAGTTATGTACAACAAAAGGACTTTTTTCACTACTTAGCTCATTACCCATCAAAAGCACAAAACCAGTTCTGCTCTTTATTGTTTCTTCCCTCAGCCATATAACAAAGCTGTAAGAGCAGTCACTATGAAATCAGAGCTGCACCTCAGCATGAGTTAGTGACTGATTTTTAGCCTCTGAAGCCCACTAAAAAGTCTGGTGATTGACCCATACACATTTGGAAGCAGTGGAAGATTTCTATAAATGTTAAGAGAATATAATATAAACCACATAAATTTAAGCTCCAAGAGGTATTAAAAATATTTTTGACATTATATTTTTTTGCTTGTTCTGTACAAAACTGATTTGACTATATGCTCTTTTTTGCCCTCATATAAAACCTATTATTAGGGGGAAACAGGGTTTTCATCAAGGCTAACTTCAGCTTGGCCATGTTAATTTTTTTTTTTTTTTTTTTTTTTTGTAAAGGAGAGGTGGATGCACATGCTTGTATCTAAAAGCCTATTCAGAGCAGAAGACAACACTGACAGACTCCAAAGCAGCTTTGTTTATTTTCGTCATTCTTTTGCATTCATTTGCCAGAAATGAGCATATTTTACCTAGAAATGTACACTGTTCATCCTAAACCTAAAATGTAGATATGGCATTTGGGATCATAAACATTTCATGTTATATTTAGTTTATAATACTGGAAGGTATCAATTCCCTGGGTTTAACAGCACATCGAGCAATTGCCAGAAAATTTATTCTGCTTAAGTTCTTCATTTCTTCACAGAAATAGAAGCTCAATATAGGTCACTCCTCACACAAGGGCAGCACTGCCAAGGCTGTTTTGCAATAAACCAAACCAAGAGCTCTCCCATTTCATATTTCCATAAGCAAACTGGAAAAGAAACAGCGAGGTGTTATCATAAAGCTCCTCAATAATATTTAGTTATTTAGGGTAGCAAGGATGATGGCTGATTACAAAGAATTACTGATGGATCTTCTAATTCCAACTAAGCTGCGAATAAAAATGGCAAGTAAAACTCAACTGAAGTGAAGCAGGGCAGAGAGAGGGAAATATCTGCTCAATTAGTTTCCAAAGGGCTGGACTTGGAATTGCCTATGGACTCAGGAGTAAGATATTAGGGTTACAACAGGCTACAACAACATCCGTTCATTGATGTGTCCTGTTCAAAAACCTCAACCAGATGCTATACATCAAGAAAGGATTACAGAGCAGTACAGAAATGGCACCGTCTTGCCTCACAATCCCTGCATCCCTGCTCCCAGGTCAAAACAGAGAGAACAGCAGAACTGAAAAGATTCAAAGAGCAGCAACCCTTCAAAGGTAGTTCAAATGTACCAAACACCTTCCATTTAAAAACAATTCAGAAAGCTGTAATTCTGCATTCTGGGAAAGACAACTGGAGCTGTATGAAATCCTGAGTGATGAGGACACTCCTTCACAACAACTGGGAGGAAAGATTCGATGCAAATAATGAGAGCAAAGCTCAAAGGAGAAGAGCACCTCTGCACATCAGGCAGATGAGCCATGGAACTCCTTGCCAGAGTGATTCAAAGAAAGAGGAGAAAAAAGCCCACAGGAAAAAAAACAAAACAATCCAACAAACATGGGAAATCATTTAGAAGACAGAAATTGCATCATGCAGAAGCTGTTGAACCAAGGGATGCCCAGAGGATGGGAGAGCAGCAGAGGGAAGTATTCCAGGTGTTCAGCCTGGCCCAGAAGGATTTGTGTCATAACAAAATGCATCTAAGTGTTTAAACTGAAGCAAAAACTATTTCAACTGGCAATGAACACTATCAAATTATATTGGCTAAGTAAGATCTAGATGAAAAACAGCTGAGATACCCATTTTTATCCACACAGGACTTGAATAACAAAGTACTCATTATTTAGTAAATATTGAGTGACACAGTACTTAATTTTTTTTTTATTTATTTTTTTTTTTGTAAAAGAATCCCCATTTCCCATTTCTTCAGGAAATAAAAGGAATAAACCCAGAATGTTTTGCTAGAACAAAGTAAAGCACTTTACTTACAATACAAATGCTCTACCAAGAGAGGGCAGCAAAATACCTTGCACGCATATCTCATACATATGAGATTAAATACTCCATTGTTGAGAATAATTTCTCATTATATGTCACTGAAGCATCCCTTTGTCAACAAAGAAAAAAAAAGGAAGCCAAAACAGCAAGCAAACAAAAAAAAACCCAGCCAAAAAACCCACAAAAAACCCCCTCACAACTCACTACATTTCTACTGTCATTTTAATAATTTTAATAAACCTTTTGAATAGCAAACCAAAAGGTGCATAGGTCAGAAGATCAGAAAGCCAGTAATGCAATTAAGTTGCTTTAAGACAACTTAATAAGCAAGGAGGAATTCTATAAACTGCACACTAGATCTTAGCAAGTGTTACAGTTGTAGCTAAAAAAGATTAAAACCACATTTGATTATTAAAAAAAAAATTGCATCAAATCCCTCTGGTTTTGTTTAGCTGGAATTAGATAGCACAATTTTATTTTAAAATTTTGTCAGAAATCAGAATTATATTAGACAAAAGCATTAGTAGATTAAGGAGAGTCATCACACATCAATTAAAGTACATCTGAATGTCAAGACCGGTAGTTCAAGAACCCTGTGAAAGCAATACCTGAAAATCCTTCAGTCTTAAAAAGCACATCTGGCCACCAGGACAACTTCTGAAAAAGCTAAAGAGGTACTCAAAATGCCCCAGAAAGCTGTCTTGTAGTGAAATACTCATTATATTAGCCAATGTGATTATTTTATTTTAGAAGTGTGACTTATTAAATTGAAGAGCTAATTACATGAAATAGCTGAGCCTGCAGTAAAACCGTACATGTCAGTCACACACCAGGTACTGTTACTCATGTTTAGTTTCAGAGTCAACTCCAGAAGCTCAGAATAGCTGCCAGCTTTATCACAGAGACTACTCATGACACTTTCTTTGTGGATTTCAATTAGCTTCATGTCAAAAGCATTTTGGGAAACTTCACTTTGGGGTGTTTTGGGGGAGGCTCTTGGTTTTGTTATTTTTTTGTGGTGCTGTTTTTAAATTAGCTTACTTTAATACTGCATCAGCTTTTAAAATTATTTCCCCTCTTGCCCTTATACTTCTGTCCAGTTAAGGAGGTACTGGGAGATGCTGTCTGAGGATAAAGAAAGAATCATATTTACAATACTAACTTGTGACTTAATATGAGCATTAATCCTGCAGTTCTTTGGGCAGCCAAGCAGCAGGAGCATGACTACATTCTTGAAATAACACATGGAGAAAAAAAAAAATGCAATGAGCGGAATTAAGCACACACTGCTGCATCCCTGCTGAAAAAAATCCCCCCACATTCTGTGATGGTGAAAGTGTTTAGAATATCTCCTACACGACAACTGCAAAACAAAATTGCAGTTAATTTACTTACTCAGGTACACACAAAGCCTTCCTGGCTTGCTCTTGATCATAAAAGGAATAACAATTAAGAAGTCCTGCTGTCTCAGCTCCTGTTATTATATGAAATGAGCCAACACCACATGCACATGGAGATCACTTTCCATTTAGCAAGTAACACTACTTCACTCAAAACCCAGTGTGTATGATGGGTAACTATCTCAAATTAATACTATCCATTATTTTTTGATCTGTATTGGGGAGGGGAAAGGAACAGGTGGGGTTTTAACTTCTGCTCCTGAAGGTGAATGACTGTGAGATCCTGTGATCCTTTTGCTGAAGACCTCAACAATTAAAAGAATTGAGTCCTCAGTCAAATATCTTAAAATATTGCCATTACCATACAGGTTAAAGAGAAGACAAAGACCACAACTAGATAAGAAACTTCAGTGTTTACTGGTAAAACAATACTCTGTTTCAGAGCAGACTTAATAGCCAGAGGAAAGCAGTCCTTTTCTGGGACACTTTTCACATTCAAGCCTCCGTATCCTTGTCACCTGCAGCAGAGTCACTGTATTTGTGGAAAGACTCCTTTCACCAGAGCAAGGATGCCTTGAAACATGAAGAAACTCCCATTGTGTCAAAACTCAGAGCTTCTGTCACGAGGCTACCAAGAGAAAAAAAACTGGGAGTAACAAATCCAGAGTTGAAACAGTCTGCAAAAGCAAAGAGCTGCCTGCTCTGGCAGGTCACCTTGCATCCTCAAGTGGAAGTTGTGCTGTACATTCACATAAATCTTCAGGATTCTAACACTAGCTTGCTTTGCTCTTGGCTGTGAGATCAAGCCATTACATTTTTTCCTAAAAGGATGATAGGGAACTGCAGTAGGAAGCCCATATATCAACCTGAATAAGAGTTCAGCCACGAACCTGGAAGGCTTCTTGTCACAAAGCCAGATACATTAAAAACAGAGGTATTTCCATGAACAGTACAAAGGCATCTTTGTATCACATCCAAATTCGGCAGGCACTGAGCTGACAGACATTCCAAGATGAACAGAAACTTGTTTGAAGTATTTAGTTTTAAAACTCACTGTAGAAAACAAAGATCCAAGACAAAGCCTGCAGAAAACAAAATATCTTGAGGAACAGACCTGACTGAAGTAATTGCTGCATTGAATGAAGAGGTCAGCTGCAGCAGATAATATATAATATTTGACAGCTGTTAGTTGTCATTTATGAACACACCAATTTCATATTTCATTCTTTGCTGGCAGAAAAACTGTGCGTCAAAGCAGGGCATCAAATCATTCAGAAAGGTCAATATGAATAATATCCCTGTTTTGTCTGCTTAAAGATACCAAAAAAAAGGCAAATGGGGGAGGAAAAAAAAATACCAGTAACGTGTACTGAAAGAAGACCGCAAAAACCACCACTTGAGTCATTAAAATACAACATGGTCTTAAAAAACACACAAATGAGGGGAGATTTTCTGTGTCCCACATGATGTTTTTTCGCTTTTTTTGAAAAACAATTACTTGCTTGTGCTTTACTTTTCTGAAACAAGGTGTGGCAGAAGAGAGACACAAGGATGACACCCAGAAGGCAGCATGAAGCTTGCCAGACTATTTCTGGCTTCAAATATTGCAGTAATATTCTGCACTTATTGTTCTGAAAGTTACTATTAAGGTATTCAGTGTAAGAAGCCAAATGTGGTTCTAAGAAAGTACTCAACAGAGTATGCATCTTTATTTCTATGCTTCACTAGGGTTTTCTTTACGTTTTAAAGAGAAGAAAACTAGGAATAACCACTGTGCTGAAGTTCTAAAAGCAAATGTATCACATCAGCTAGGATTAAAGCTGGGCTCATCAATCCAAACCAGCTGACTTGTTCAAGCTGGAGTGTGTCAGCATACCCAAGCTTTCGGGGCTGCCCCGAGCTCCTCTAACCCTGCCTCAACTGCAGAGCAACAAACAAGACAGCAATGTTTTGAGTTTTATTCTCAAATGCTGTTAGCCCCAGCATGTGGGCACAGATAGCATTATCTAATCCAACAGTCACTACTTACTAGAATACATCTCACATGATGCTTCTCCTCCTCCCACCACTGAGTCACTGCAACAAACAGAGCAGCTGGCTGCAGACAGGCTACACAATGTCTGGCTGAGCCACAGGCACCAGCACCAGATGCAGGCTGACCTCAGCTCCATCTGAAGCACGCTGTCCTCTACACAGAAGCAGCTACCTTCTGATCACCAGGAACTCTGGACATCAACAGAAGTAGATACAGACACAGCCAACCTACTTTATTCCTGTTGAAACTTAACAGGGAGAAAAAGGGCTTTGACACATTATTTTGAACTTAGCTCCTAGCTTGATTTTTAATAGTTTAATCCTCTGATCATCTTCTGCACAAGTTCAGGGAAGTGTGTCTGTTATGGCCCTTCAAATTTGCAGGAACTTATCTGAGTAATCAAAATGGAGTACCAGCATTAAACTTGCTCTTCCATCTTTAACATTAAATATTTATTCACCACTCCAAAATTCAGCATTAACCACAGAGCTTGCTCTCCTGTATGGTCACGCAAACCTACTGAATACATATCCAGTGCCTACACATTATGTACCATGGAATGAACACACACCACCCCCTAAATTTCATAATTCATGTACAATTCTCATCTTAGAAATTTGCAATCTGTATTGACATCAAACAGGCAGCCTCCACAGAGGCTGAGAATCTTCATAAATAAAAAGTACACGTACGCACCAATAACATAAGCTCAGCAGAAGTGATCAATATTTAACCTCTCTGCATATTCCTAAGCAATCTCAGCTGCATAAACTTCACTTTGCGTTATCTAAACTAAACTCCTGCTCTAAAACTCTTACCAAGTCAGCTTTATTTTCTGTCAAGTGCTTGACAGTCAGGATAGCGTCTGAGCATAATGCACATGGTGTCAGAGAAACTCAGACAAGACTTAGCTTGGTACAATGACCAAGAAACAGGGACTCAGAAGATCTGCCAAGTCTGATTGTTAAAGGCCAGAGGTTTGTAAAGTGAGTTTATGTATATGCTCTGGAACTGACAATTACTGCCACTCTGAACAGTGCTGTGGACCTTTGCTTCTCTAAGCAGCAGTAAGAGGTGAGACTGCTTCAAATGATGTGTTTTTGTTTTTTTTTTTTAATTTGTATCACACACTTTACACAATGTGAAATGATAAAGGCATGTAATTGACTATATGTTTCATGATTTCAAAATACTGCAAAAATCTAGGTCCTTACAGCTATATTTTCCAATGTTCAGGCAGCTTTCTCTTGATCAGTCACCATTACATGTAACACTTCCAATGTCTCTTTGATTTCCCCTGTACACTAATGTGGTCTGCAGGTTGGTGGTTTTCCCCTCTGAAAACAGGACGCCTACTGTGAACTCTCATTCTATTCTGATCATCAAAATCTGCAATATCATTCAACTCCTCCTGTTCTCCTTCATTCTCACATGTCTCATCAGCAACAAGGACTCGATTAGTTCAGCAAAACACCAAAACAAATTTGATTGTTACAGATCCCACTGGTGCACTGATGCCTGTTTTTGTGCTCCTCACACTTCCACAGAAATCCTCCTCTCTTCCACATTAACTAGGAAATTCCCTCTTGGTATCTGTAAAATGCTTTACCAAAACCCAGGAACAGCCTTTCTGCTTTTGCAAATACTGTCTGGGTCCAGTTTACTGTCCTATGCTTTATCTGTTACCAAAGTCAAATTAACAGGCTTTCATTTCCTTGATCAAAAGGGATTTAAGGTTTAAGAAGCAGCTTTTATGTTATAAGCTAAAAGTGCATTAGCTGGAAATAAAAAGAGCTAGGTTTTATCAGTCAGGCAAAAATTAGTAGCCAGCCACCATGATAAAGACATGAAGAGACGACTAGAAACCTGAAATGTATTAGATAGAGGAATTCTAATAGACTAAGGGACCTATTAATGTTCTTGGATCAAACCCCATTAAGCCTAACTTTCCTAATCTCCATCTTTTCAATATATTATCTCAAACTAACAGAACATGAACTTTCCTGGCAGAAGCTAGATCACAGAAAGACATCTGTACTAATGGAATTTTAGAAAAAAGAAGGACCTCAGCAGTAGGAAAACCTACTTTAATTGGTGACTTCCTCTCAGTAGTGTATTCCACGGAGTACAACTGGAACACAATTTCGTAAAAGGGAACCACAATACCCAAAAATCTGGGAAAACACAGAGCAGCTTCTAACTCCAATTTCATGTTCTACATTAAGCAGAAAAAAAGCCACACAGAACTGAAAGATTTCAAAGACATTCTATCGATGTCACCAGAGTACTGCCTGATGGAAGAGTGCTCTTCTCAGTTTTCTGAACAGATCAATGTTACCAGCATCTACAGTTATGCTTTAACCATACAGCATCTATTATACCTATCCATAAAGCCAGGTAAGTCTCTGAAAACTTTACTACAAGTTGAAAGAAAATGAAACAGGCAAAAAAACCAAACCAAACAACCACACCCAATAAAGAAATGAACTAAAACAAAAAGCCAAACCAAACAAAAAAAAAGCCCCTTTTGATTCCATCTAAACCATGTCTATGCAGTTACAAACAATACAATCATATGAGTGGGACCTCTCAAACCCTAAACCAAAAAGCCAACAACACCATCACAGTCACGTGTATCTTTAGAGCTGTGTGCTCAGTTATAATCTAATCAATCCATATGCCTTTTAAAGAAATCCTACTTCCTTGAAAGAAGCTGTTGGATAAACAGCACAATTTCAGAAGCGAAGGAAAACTGGAAGCTGTACATCTGGCCACTAACTAGGCAAAAGTTACAGGCTGTAGGAAATCAGTAGAAACAAGGCTACCAGGGACACACAGCCACGGGCAAACTTTCATTCCTTTAAACTGCAATAGCTACATTGATACTGAATTGCAGGATGCAAATTTTTTTCTCTTAGCATTTCTATACATGTTTTCAAAACAGCTCAGGAGTATGTAATAATTACTAGTATGCAGGGGGGGAAAATATTATAAAATATTTTTGAAAATATAAAAACATTATTTTTACTGTAGTTAAAAATTAAGATTAGCAAAATTCAGAAAAAAATTGTTTTAATCTGTAAAATAAGAATTTTGCCTTTGAGCCTCTTAGTAAATAAGAAACTGCTATATTTGACAGTCTCTGAACTTGCACTAAAACTAAGAATCCTTCCACAGGATGTTATGAAAACCACACCATATCAATACTAAATTCTAGCACAGGCACACCCTGCGTTCTCTTTAACAGTACCATCATAAACCAAACTAATCTTATAAGCAAATGAAGTATTTAATAACTACAATATCTCTTAATATTCTACTATTTCATTTTGCAAACTTGTAATGTTTTCGAGTACTTACGAAAGAATTCGGTCAAGTTTTGGTCCATGACGTCCCTGAAGGACAGTAGGGGGCTTGTATGTCCTCATCATTCCTTACTATCTGTACAGTTCTCTGTTCCTGGAGCTCCTGGTCTCTTTATTTATGAAGTGGTGACCATTTTGAAGTTATTTATAAACATTAACTCATTAAATTCCCAAGTGTCATATTAGATACCAACTCAGTGACTCATATTCCTGACAATGTATTTACCACGGCTGGGAGAGAAGGTAAATTTACATGCACGAGTAGCACACACAGGCATGCCATGAACTAATCTTGTATTTTAAAATGGTCTTTGGCCTTAGGTAACTCAGGAGTTATTAACAAATGCGTATGTCAACTGAAGCTGGCTCATTATCAATCAGTGGAATTTAGAAACGCTGCCTGGCCACCGTTCTGACAAAATGAAAAACAACCCACTGAACAAAATACCCCTTCAGTTTTGAGGATCAAAAATGGAAGCTGGAGTGTTTTAAAGCTTGCTATTACTGTACTTACGTGAGTGCAAGTTAAGGAAAATTACAGCTAGCTTCAAGTACTCCCTGAGAGGGAAAGCATGTGCCATTTGTTAAGGTTTCCTAAAGGACAGTAACAAAATTAACAATTCACCAGAAAAATTACTTCATTACACCTTATGTGTAATCTTGGCTTCATAAAAACCTCAGTGTTTCAGATGGCATATCTGGTCCTAGCAGCCTGAGAAACTGTATCACTGCACAGCAAGCAATGCAAATATTTAAGTAGGAAGCTCTGCAGCAAAATGAACAAGTACTTTAGCACTTTTATCCCAAATGTAAGGGCATCTTAATCCTTTGTAAAATAAAAATCTCTGAACCAAAATAATGTACTTCTGCTGGCAATGAACTAATTTCACTCTTCAATTCCCAATTTTCACAAGATTCCTGAACACTGGTTATGAAAGCAAAGGCAAACATCATATCCATTGAAGAGCTCTCTTTATCATGTCACTCTTCACTGGTCAGTCCTTCGGCAAAATATTTCTGAAGAAATGTTTCTATTTCTGCCTAGGAAAACCCTGAAGGTCCAAACCACATAATTTAACTTTGAAATTAGTCCTTCTCTGAGCAGAGGGTTGGACTAGACCTCCACAGGGTCCCTTTTTCAACTTTTAATTTTCATGCAAGCAGATATTTTTCTCCAGCTTAGAATGATTTAAAAGAAATTTTCCTGCACTTAAATGGGAGCCAGTTACACACTACTAAATCCAGGTACACCTAAGAGGAGAGACATGAGAGCAGAACTCAAAGACAACTATTATCAAGCCACATTTTAAAGAAAATCCCCACCCAACAGACACACATTCCACAAGCCATAGACTTGGCGAAGGGTTTCTTCTGATCCATCACAAACCCCATGTTCCTTCCCACGCAGTAACATTTATTCCCATTTCTTGCATTCCCTGTAGTCTTACTGCTCCCCACAGGATTCAAGTCTGCCCACACTGCCTTTACCCTTTAGTGAGATTGGAAATGTCACTTGTAGATATGTTAAAAGTAATATATACTTGAACCTTTTCTTTCCAACTATTTACTACTCTCTACATTATGGTAGTAACTCTTGTTCTTACAGTCTGAAAGCTGCAAGAAAGTTACTACAGAAGACAAGTTCTAGCTCAGAGTTCATTGAACTTTGTTATAACCATATAGTTACAGGAGTAATGAGACTGAAGAAGCATTTGTGATATGTTTTAACAAAATTACATGTTCTTCTTAAGCTTAATGACACAGCAGCAATAGTCTTTCCACGGACAATCTGTCTAGCAGCATGAGTAAACACTCCAGTGCTACATCCTTGTTTCAGGGAAAAACAATACAAACCCAGAACCAGACTTCAAAGAGGACATTGCATTAAATGGAAACAAGTAGAGCATACTGATGAAAAAAGCCAAGCCATAAGAATGCCATCTGATAGGATGTCCTTCACATACCAAAAATTTCAAGAGACTTCCAGAGCTCTTAATATAGGGCAGCACTTTTTTCTGAGGAGATGCCAATCTACAATGCTTCTCTCAAAAGTATTTCACATTATAAATTTCAGATAATGCAGCCTTCTAAAGGAACAGACAGCAAATTAAAATACTAAAAGCCACTAATGTAGGACAGAAAAAAATATCAAAAGAAAAAAGGCTTTTTAAAAGTCTGTCAAAATAAGTGACATAAAAGACTTTTATCATGACAGCAAACTTGCACATAAAAACATCAAACAGACAAATTTGTAATGAGCTTCTTGCTATTTGTTTTCAAACAAGGTAACTTTCAGATAAAGTGACTCCTGCTCAGATTTAAGAACACACAGAAGAAAAGAGAAAGACAAGTATGACCAATTTTGATGTCAACCCTTTGTTCAACATACATAGCTTGTTTATCAAGTGAATTATTCCTAAATCAGGAATCTAGTTCTGCTCACCTTTTCATGAACAAACTAAATGCTGAATAGCAAAATAGAAAAAAACTTCTAATTAGACCCAGCATGTTTAAGCATTCTTCCAGTTACCACAAAAAGTTATTGGGTGCATTTACACCATCAGTCTGGACCACCTCCCATTTAT
Organism: Poecile atricapillus; assembly: GCF_030490865.1. NCBI lineage: Eukaryota > Metazoa > Chordata > Aves > Passeriformes > Paridae > Poecile > Poecile atricapillus. Next base: position 99,510,751 of record NC_081251.1, read on the forward strand.
TCAAGGCTCCTGGTTCCCTGTATCTGTCCTGCATGTTCCCAGCATCCCTTCAGGAAGGGAACAGCTAATCTCCTGGAAGTATTTCAATGGTAAAATAATCCAGGACAGCACCACAGGCAATGTGCTTGGGACAGCCCAAGGTCTTACTGTTTTCTCTTAGCCCAGTGCAGCACTGTCCTACAAGACTTTGCCACTTCATACACTCATAACCCAAACACCCTACAGCACCACCCCATATTGCCACAAAACAAAAGTGGGAATATGGCAACCACAGACTTTGTAGAAATTGGGCACTTCATCAATACATAATGATTATTAAAAGAAATAGGAAAAAAAACTGTATATTTAAAATGCTACAGGTCTGAAAAAATATCCCACAGGGATAGAAATGGAATGGAACAGCTTAGCTTGGAGGAAGCACCAGCTGGTCAGGGGAACACAGATCAGTCACTGAGAGCAGCACAGATATAACCAGCACTGTTCCAGCTGAAAATTAAACTGTTCAAGGCTCTGATCAATTTATATACTAAAAAAGCAGAAAATTACGTTTTTTTGCTAAAGAATATGGTGTAAAGGCAAACAAGATTTCCAATAGAATGTTCTGATTTAGTACATCCACACTCAGGACAAAAAACCCTGTCATTCATGATGACTCAACTCTCTGCTTCTAAAACTTCCTCTCTTGCTTGCTGCTTTTTTCAGTGTCAAAAACTGAACACACAACAGTCACTGGAAAATTAATTAGCCTGGTTGAAAATGACAACAGTGAGATCTCCCAAGGCTTCCCCTTTGATCTTCAACTATTTCCTGGCATGCCAATTCCAACTGCATTGTTCGAATGGGCAGAGAGCACAAACAAGGGATCCAGAGACAAAGCTTTTACAGAGGGGCACTAATGAAAACTGTGCACATACAAATGCTGCCCTCATGCAGGACAGCAATTCGAAGTCCTTGACATTTATTTTCTCCTCATTAGGAGTTATCACTTCCTTGACCTGAACAGCTGTTTGCTTTTAATACCATACCTTCTCTGGATTTCCATTTCTTCTTGTGATGGACCATTTTGTACTTGAGAGGGAAGCTGTGAATTCTGTCGAGGCAATGTAGGACCTAAGAGCAAAGACAGATTGTAAATTAATGGTTTGAATTTTTACCATGCAAAAAAAGCACAAAATAAGGAAAAAGGCCAGCCATCACACAGCATTTTAAGAACTGCTCATTTCTGCTTTTTAAGCCAAACAAGCTCAACAACACAATGCAGCAAATAAAAACTGCAACCTCACGCATGTAGAATGTTACCTCACACATCTGCAGAATGAATTTATTTCACATGGATGGAAAGGTCTCACAGAAATGCAAAACAAACTTTCTATATAATGGAATTTGACAAAAGCTTTGAAAAGCACTCCAAGTCTGAATTTTTCTTAAAACAACAAACAAATACTCTTGGAGGAGCAGGAAAGGCTCAAAAAATTCAAACACTCACCTAAATAGAACACTGGAAAGGGGGGAGAAAACAGAACAAGGAAAAAAAACAAAAGAACAGGAGAAAAATCATCAGAACCATATCACCACATTGAGAGAAGGAAGATAAAGTATGTTTCTACAAGTCACACCAAAATTTACTCAGATTTCAGGTCATCAACTTGGATCAAAGACCTTTTTTGCATAGGTAAGTATTGTGTCCAAAGGAATGGGGGCATGTAAACAAATGTGCAAGCTGTGAATTCTGCTAAGCATGAGAGAGGCAGAAGGGAAAGTCATGTAAAATCATCTTCAGCCTTTACTGATGGGAAATTCTGAACCAAATAACTTTCAAGTAATTGTCTGTGTGAGACCTGTATTCTAGAAACCAAAAAAAAACCTTTACCATTTTAATCACGAATGTATTTACAGCACAAAACTGTGTAAAAAAAAGTGAAGGATGAAGTGTGGAATGGAATACAGGAGACCACGAATGCATTGCTGCTGTCAGGCAGTACCCAGGAAATTATTTAGACTACAACTATGATCAAGATTATGGAATTTATAAGAAACAAGAATTAAAATAAATTAAAATGTCAAGTTTTGAAAATGTCCAAGAGCAAAGCAGCAATTTCTCACTGAAATTCCACCAAACTAGTAAGAGTTACAGAGTTGTTATGAGATCTTCCCTGTCTCAAATATCAAAACCCAGAATTTTTTCCTATCTGGACTTGCGAAAGTCACCCAAACCCATAAAAAGACCATGTGTGATACACTGACACATCATGGACCGGCAATTTGCTTGCGACACATTAAACAAGTGTTTTGTTTAAAAGCCATACAAAAAGATTCATTTCCTCAGAATGTCACAGTATTGTGTCCACTGTGATCTTTAATCATGAAAATTATAGAAGTGTACACTATCTATGTACCTTACAATTACAAAAAGTAATGGAACTTAATTGTGGAAGATAAAAGCAGGCAGTGTACTGCAGAGGTGGTGTCGTCCTTTAGTTATTTTTCCAGCAAGCATTAGGCCCTTATACCTAATGGCTTGATGCTGCTTGGGATGCACTGTTTTGGCTTCAAGTATCTCCAAGAGACACCCAAAGGTATAAAACTTATAGTATTTTAAATGCAAAACACTGAACTGCAATGATAATTTAATTATTAATTTATCATTATGTAGAAATATCTGCCACATGGCTCATCTGGAAAATTTTTCTGCTTTAAAACTTCCGTAAGATGCATGTCCTCCTCTCCTCTCCCCTGTGTGACAGGTGGAAAGCTTTCGTGGACATTAAGCCATGACTGCAGCTCCCAGGCAGCTGGGCTATTTGCTGCACCAGGCTGCAGCCTTTCATGGACTTTTACAAGTAGACACAATCCAGCAGCAGTTAAAGGTGCTATAAACACCACTGCTGCTGCTGCTTGCCATGCCCAACAGAACACTTGGAGTAAGTCAAGGCTCACACCTTGAGCTGCAAACTGCAAGCAACAGTAAGTACCAGGTATGTGATGAAATTCCCATCCTATTCCTCAGAAGGAAACACACTGACCTAAAAATTAATAATGAAGAACAAAAATAAAAAGAAATGGTTACAAGGTGTCTGTACACCAACCAGAACCACTTCGTACTAAAAATGCAGTAAAAATGAAAAGTTGAAGCTTCTACCAATTTAATCTTTAAGAGTATCTAAGTTGTTTTTTTTTAAGAAGGTATTATCATGCTGCAGTAGCTGGATGCAGACCATCACTCTCCAACCTTTCTACCTTAGTCCTTCTTTAGCCAACACTTCCAGAACGCAAACACCAAGCTTCAGCTGCACTGGCTATTCCAACATACCTAGCTATGAGAAAACCTGTTCTTGTAGCCTCCAAACTTTGTTCCAGAGCACTGTCCTTCAGAAAACCACATTATCCATCAATTCTACACAAGGCAAACATGAGCAATACAAGTCAGCTTTAAAATGGCCACCCTACTCCAGTGATGGGCTTCTTTCATAGCTATGCACACAGGAGACAGAACAAAATCACCTGCTGGCAATTAACCTCGTGGTTCCAGTACTTCTTATACATTTTTGCCACAAGGAAATGCAACCTGAGTATACCAAAGGCTTTCAAGAAAGGGAAGTTCAGCTCCCAAGTCATCCATCCTGTTTTCTTATGAAATTTCCCTCTGCAGCCACCCTGCTAACAAACATTAGAAAATTAAAGGCACATGCCAGGTGGAAAAGTGTGTTTTATCCTGGCAGGTTTATTACTGCAAGCAAAGACTACCACTTCATTGCTAAAATACAACTGCCTGGGTAGCAGGACAGGTGGTATATTAAATAAACAGGAACTAGCTAATAAAAACCTCTCTCAGAGGCTTTTGAACACTTCAAGATACTTCAGAAACATCAACCCCCATGAGAAATACTCAGATACTGCCTGGAAAAGGACTCTGATCCTCCTACAGGATCACTTTATCTTCAGAAGCCAATATAAGCCAAGTGAGAGATGAAGCTGAATGGTCTATTCATTCTGAGTTTTAAAGAAAACCTAACATCTCTCTTTTTCTAAAAAAGCACAGATGGTGCACTCTGCAGCACATTCTGACAGACAGAGGATATAATTTCATACTAATTTGTTCAGCAGCCATTCCAGTTTCAGTGCTTTCTGTTTTTCAGCTTATTCTCACCTTTGCATCACCCTAACTCCTCTATGACAGTTCAGTCAACTGTGTGGTGAGAGATGGACTGGAAATCTAACACACTAAAAATCCCAGGGAAAAAAGCCTGCATTGAGCATTTCCACCAGCTAGATGACAGCCAGACCTGGTTCTTCATGCTGTCACACAGACAATTATAGTGGCATCAGCATCACACATCAGAACATCAACATCAGACTGCTGGGGACTGCTCGAACCAAACCAAGCATCCCAAACATCACCCTTTTTTGTTTTGTTTTTTTTTGTTTTGTTTTTGTTTAAAACCACAACCAGAGTTACAGTTTATCAAACTCATCAATTTTTCAGCCCTAATCGACTGGTCACCTTGTATCTCTATTCAAAAGCCAAGCCAATTTCAGTTGCACAACCCTATGAAAGCATAACTGGCAATCTGGGGAAAGAAACACATGGTTTGTCCTCCCTCAATGCCTTTTGTTTCTCTGTTGCTTTCCAGTTACCTTGTCTGTTTCAGAGTGTCACACCACACCCTACTCCACTTCTTTTCATGCCAGCTGCATTGTATGTTATCAGTGTTGACACTGGCTGATATTGAAAATAGCACATTCCTATAGCCCTAAAAAACCCCAAGCATCAGCTGTTCAAGATTGGCACAACACATGTCCTGCAAGTTACACACTGAGCTACAGTTTGTGCCTTCATTTGGCTGGACAGGCTTACATAGGAGCTGATAACATAAGGATGGATGAAATGGGGTTTGGGGGGGACCAGTGGGGCAGCCAGATCACGTGAAATCTTCCTCAGAACGCCACATGCTCCAATTCAAGAAGGCAAAACCACAGAAAACCCCACTCCTGCAATTACTGTATTTCAGAGTACAGCAGTAAAAGACAAGCCCTAATTTCTGAATAAATCTAGAAAAGCTGGTCAACTATCACATGTAAGAATTTTAGTTTGAGGTGAAGACCTCCATTTTCTCCCCAGAGAAACAGTTTATATAAGCAACTCAGTAACTAAGAATTTCCACTCGTTCACTTCTCAGTATGTTAGTGCCAAAACTAAGCAGTGTTCCAATTATACAGTCTGACATCCAAATCAAAGTATGACTTTTTTTGACTGAGATATGTCTTTTAGAAGTCTTTTCAAAGACTGAAAGTGGACAGCAAATTTATTTGTACATGTATATGGTATAAACATAAGGGAACTGGTTAATCACAATCTTTAGAAAATATTTTCTTTAAGGACAGTTTGAATACTTCTATTAATCAAAGCCCACACCCCAGGCAAGAGTTCAAAGCTACAGCAAAAAATATGTATTTTTGTTAGGGTATGTAAACTTATTTTTTTAAAAAGTGTTTTACTAAATGCTAAAATATTTTCTGAATGAATGGAAAGCAGGCTTTTCAGAGATCTGTGCAAGAAGCAATAAGAACAACTATGGTGAAGTATCCCTCTTTGATGTGTTTCCAGCTCCTTCTCCCATTCAGAGCCTGTCCTGCTCTAGGCCATGCCAGAACAAAGTCTGGGCTGATTTGCTACCCAGCCTCCAGCAGAACCAAAACCACGTCACTCCTCGAGCCCTGGAAGTGTGTTACGGGTTTACATGCAAGACTACGATGGCCAAAAACAAGGGCATTAACTAGTGACAAAACTTTCTCTCGTATTTCTGTTTGGGTGAATCAGCTTCCAGCCAAGACTTCCCTTCAAACACCTACTTCCTCACTCACAGATACCACTCTGGAAATACCTTCAGCTGAGTTAATTCAATCACCACTCCAAACCTGAAAGTAAACTCTTTCCACTCCACAAGCTGTTTTAACTTGATCAAGGTAATAAAAGGCAACGAGAATAACAAAACTATGCATTAAAACACACATGAATTCAAGTGGAGGTAAGCCTTCTATCAGTGCCAGCAGAACCCCCTATCAGTGCCAGCAGTGCCTTGGAAGGCAGGCACTGATAACCTGGGAGCCAGGCTTGGCTCAGCACCAGTGTGCTGGGGGACCTCAGCAGCTTCCAGCTTCCCTCTGCCACCCTTTCATGCTGGGGGACACAAAGCTTCACCAGCAGGCAACTACGGCTGCATAATGAGACTACAGTATCACAGACTTCAAGGAGCGAGTACTGAAGTTAAGTATCTCAATACTATCTACTGTGGGATATTTATAGCTTCTCCTCCACCCTTAGCCCTGTCAAAATTTGTTTAAATAGCAATGTTATAGGTGATGACTGTCACTATTGGTAGATATTGTATAATACTACAGAAATGAGCCTAACCAAGGTATATTTCACAACTATCTTCATGACTTTTATGAAAACACCCTGCTCCCAAAAGGCAGATTTAATCTATTTACAGCTTCTACTGATATTATTTTTAAAGACAACACTATAAACCCTCAACAGTAAAACATGCTGATATTCCTCTACGTTTAGTAAACAAAATTTTATCCATAAATTAATGTACTTCTATTTATATTTGCCATTCAGTTTAGACCAGCTACCAGATTTTAATTAAATTCTTCACCTAAAACTTAATGCTTTCACATGATACACCACTAATCTGAAGAACCAAAAAAAAAAAAAAAAAAATTATAAACACCATACAGGCAACCTTTAAACTGAAAACTTAGCAACCCTCCCTTCCAAACACCACTAACACTGGTGATGCTTTCAATAATCTTATGTGCAATTACAATGAAGAGGAAGTACTCTGTCCAATGAACAGGTAGAACTTCCTGTAATGTCAACATTTTGGTGCATAAATCAGGATTACCTAATCAGTATTTATAGCTATTATAAACAAGTAGTAACGACCCCAAAAAATTTTTAATCAATCCCACATTTAAAAGGAAGGGGAAAATCTTGCTAGCAAGACCAGAGATATTATCCAACTTTTGACAACACAGGTAATAAAAATACCATCATGTTACTCCTGTTCTGACAGGGAGTGCTGACAGCCTGTTCCAGAGGCTTACTAAGAGTGCAGGTATAGCATAATTACTTCACTGCTGTAGAATTTTTCTTCTCCCAAAACAAGTTTTAGCATGACATGAACCAATACATACAAAGAAAAGCACCCCCCAAGCTCTACATATACTTTCCTTATTTCAGTCTTCTGTAGTCTCTCTATATATTCCAATTAGGCAACCCCAATTTTTGTTTCAGTTTGCATTTCCCAAAGATATTAAATTATTCAATCCATGATTTGACTGCATTCCCCTATCAGCAAGGATTTAATTACCTATCTCTGCTGGAAGAGAAAGGACTGCACATCAACATACTGCTGTGAATAAAAATTTGTTTATTTAATAACTGGACAACATAACTTCTAGAGTTACTCATTCAAGAGGAATTCAAAAACCTTGAACCACAGGGGCTTTTTCCCCTCCAGGGTCAGAAGAACAAAATAATGACACCTTGGAAACATAAAAACCCCTCTGTTTCCTAAGTTTTCCTCTGAATTAAACTGTGGTCTAAGGCAATACTAGACCAGATTCACTGAAGCTCTTCCTGACCTTGCCTTCATATCCATAACATTCCAAAATCTCTTCAAGAACCAATATATAACTTACAAATTAGTACAAAAAGCATCTCAAATCTTACATCTATGTAATTCTATTAGAAAGAATTAAAATAGACTTATTTACTGTTGTGACATCCTTCCTTCAGCTCTTTCGCCGCTTTCATCTTCTGCAACAAACAACTCCGAGGACCTCCTCAGACGTAAATTACACATCTATAAACCTCACACTTGGTTTCCTATTCTCTTAGCAAGGCTTTCCTGAGGCTGAAGATAGATGCCACACAAAGCAACACCGATTACAGCTGAACTAGAAGGTGCCTTTTGCAGCAAAACTGAGTATGATACTCCTTTGTTCCTTCCAACACAAGCTTCCCTTACATGACCTTATTCCTTCAAAGAAATAATCCATTGTCTCACACATCAGAGAATTCTCAGCCATCTAATTTCCTTTCATTGAAGCTTTTCTCTTATTCCAGAGCCACTTTGATTGCAACAATGAGCCCTACTTAATGCAGATATGAAAATTTTCTTTGTAATGCAATGTAAAACCTTTGCAGCGAGCTGTCATCTCCAGACAAGACCAATTACTGAATAACATTGCACACAGCCTTAGAGCCAGAAACCCTCCTCATTTGACCTCTTATTAAACTTGATGACATGCACTTGTCATTTGATGAAGGTGGCACTTCTGACCACGGCGAACAGTTATTTAATGTAACGAGCACTAAGTCTTTCAAAATTTTCCCAAATGAGTGCCAGAAAAAACCTTGGTTCACTTTCAATGCATTTCTGACACAGTGGGGCAGGAATCTTCAGTATTTAATTCTTTAAAATTCCAGGACAAAATGCAGTCCTGTGTTGTCCCTTCTCTTCTGGATTTGCAGGTTGCCTATAATCTGCCCAACTAGCTAGCAGGAAAATAGGGTTTGCTAATGCAATCATTCAAACCAGAATGGAGCTAAAACACTTTGACATTTAAATAAATAAACAGGGTTCAACCATCTGAGAAGTTAGGACATTCATTTTATCAGTCCTATAATTCAGGGGGAAGATAAAATCCTAAATCTGCAGCACATTTGCAGCAGTTTCACTGATAAGGCAGCCATTGCTTCCGAGTCCTTTGAGACAAACCTGCACTGTTTTTTTAGCAGAAAGCTGCCACTTGCAGTAAAGCCTTTACTCTTAACTTCAGAGATTTCTACTCTGCTTTCTGAACTCATCAGAAGGACAAAAAGCCCATCCCTGTGAGCTCAGCAGTGCCTCGACTCCAGCAGATCCACTAGAGGGAGATCCTAAATTAAACAACCTCCAATTTTGCCAGCAGCCAGCAGAACAGCTGAGAATGCCAACTAAAAGATCAATGACATTTTTCAAATATATGCAAGAGAAGAAGACCATGATTTAATTTTATTTTAAAAAGTGCGAGAGAGCCATATCCAACAGCTGACTTGCAAACCAAAAGGATGTACACAACTTAATCTTTAATATCCCTCAGAAGTTGTTTAAGACTTCTATGAACCCTTGCTTAAAATTTAAAATTCATCTACAGCTTTATGAATTTCTGAGTAGTATGCTCAGCTAACATTAAAACTGCTTTCCTTTTATGAATAAAATACAACATAAAATAAGTAAGCTAATAAAATAAATTGCCAAAATGAGAAAGCATAGCAGAAAATAAGGATACTGCAAGAATCTAACCTTAACTGGATTTAATTCTAGAATAAAAGGGAAGCTATCTATGTAGGATTCCTTTATTTTATTTGAGTTGGAGATTCTAGATGCCATTTTGGATACAGTAGAAAACAAAGGAATTTATTTAAACTAGTAGAGACAAGTTGTCATCTTCAAGTACAGATTTTTGAAGCAGTATCAGCAAAATACCAATGAGGACTGCATGTGTTGGGCATTTTTAAAAGCCAAGCAGATACAATGAAAGAAACAAAACTAACCACATATAATGTATTGATCATCACATATCAGTGTAAGTTTATTTTATGACACATACCCTCCCAACACCTTTTCAGAAAGAGTAATTTGTTTATAAAAGGGAGGCAGTTGCAATCCATTTCCTAAAATGAAGAGCAAATATTAAGAGCCTCAGAGCCAGTGACCCGTCTAAGTAAATATTCATCTATTTCAGAGATGCTGGGTCGGGAAGAACCCTAACACCAAGGATTCATTTCTAGCTGCACTTTTGGGAAATTATACCAATTACAGAGAAACAAAATTTACTGAACTTTGAGCATGGTGCACAATTAGTTTGTTTCTAAACTGCAAGCCACTTAGCAACCTATTTCCATTATTGAAGCAGCATGTTCAGAAAGATACTTGATCTTTTTCACTTCTTACACTGATACAGGTCAGAAAAGTAACATCTAGATCATTGACAAACTTACCAGCTGATAAACTTAGGAGCACTTGTTGACAGTACTCTAACACTGAAACATTATGAACATTTATCTTTAAACATTGTCTGGAAGTGATATGAGGCTGAGAGAGCAATTCCATGTGCCTTATTAGGAATTTTTTCTTTTTTTTTTAAAGCAGCAGTGCAAAACCACAACTGCTGAAACAATGCTGATAATGTTAAGGTTTGGTTTTATTTCATCTTGCTGGAAGCTAGGGCACGTATCTGTCTGTGACACAGGTGACAGCTGATCTTAAACCACTACAGCCCTTGGCTGACAGGAGCCAGGGAAGAACAATTATCTCCTGTGCTCACCATTAGCTTGTGATGCAGCTAATTAATGCATTTTGACTTGTGCCTGCTGCTACCAAATCAAATTCGCAAGAAGGAGAAACAAAGTGACTACCCTGTAATTCAAAAACTTAAGGGTTACACCCAGGCAGTTTCAAACTTTCACAGTTACAAAGCTTAATTCATTTCCATCTCAGAATTCTTGAGAACAAACCAGAGGACAACAGCACTGTAGTCAGCACCCAGGCTGTGATAAATCATATACAGTTATGAAATTTAACAGTAGTAAAATTTTAGTTTTATCCAAGTCTTTACAAACTGAAGTGGCATCTCTGTTTAGTAAAGTTTCTACTGCTAAACAATATAACGATGCAGCAGCCCACAAACACCTTGCATAAAGTAACAGGAGAGTCATTAGACAAATTACAAGCCAGAAAAATCAAAAAAGGACACATTGTCTAACTAAAAAATGAGCAATGCCATCCCTGCCTATGCCATTTCAGCCTCTCTAGCAGCTCAGGTTTAGTGTTTTGAGGAGTTAAACTGAGTTATAAAGATATGGATATGCGTATATACACACTGAAACACATAACAAATTCTTCAAGTACAGGTAATGGGAAAGAACTTAAACCTTTCAAACCTGTGGTAATTACCATTAATCAGGCCTTTTCATCGGAAGGGTACAAACCATCACTTCACATGTTCCCAAATGTTGGTTGGGAGACAGGAGATGAACAGTCAGAATACATGAAAAGTTTACACCTGAGTAACCCTTAGGGAAAGCAGAACTGAGGAATTTAGAAGAGAAACCACCCAGCTGAGAGGTAGGAGACTGGGAATCACAACTGGGTTATTTTAGCAGGCAAAAAGAAACCTCCTAACTCTAGCTATCAAAATTTCTATTTTGGCCTCCTAAGTTGCATAACAGTGTAAGCACTGCAGAATGTACCATCCACAGTCTAGACAGCTTAATTTCAAAAGGTAAGTCTTGCAATGACTACCAGAATAAAAACCAACTTGATAAAACCACCTTTTTTGCTGTAGTTGAGACAGCCCTAGTATAGTTATCTACAGCCTCTCTTCTACACAAGAGAAAGAGAACTGGCACACAAGTACTATCTCTTGTTACATGGGCAATCTTTAAAGTTTAATGAGGACAAAAGAATTCTATTTGGTTACAAGAACACAAAAGACTCTTAGTCTTTTAAAAGAAACTCCCTCTGTGTGTGTCAGTGTTACACTGATCATTTTGCTGTGGAGCTTACCTAGAATATGTTATAGATACCAGCAGAAGACTGAAAGCCAGGAATTTTTCCACCACTGTTTTATAAACCTATGTCACCCTGGTCTTCAAACAAATGAAATTACAGACCAGGTGTATAAATAGTATGTGCTCATCTGAATGTTAACCCTGGATTCAAGGTCTCTGAGCTAGAAAACTCTGTATGGTAAGAACTGCCAGAGAAGATCACCAGAATTCCAAAGTTTGGAGGAAAAAAACTTCACATTTTTATAATAAACCAGTAATCAGTGAGAAGCGAAAATACCAACACACAGTAGGAACCTGGATGTCTCTAGAAATCCTAAAAAGTATCCTTGTTACAAGGTACATGCCTCTTGGGCAGGTCTTTTTGTTTTGCTTCCTTAAAAAAAAGGCAAAGCCAGCAGTTTCTGTATCTAATACAGAAATATAAAAATTGATTTGCTTGCTAGAAAGTGCAATTACAGGGATGTCAGTCGAGTTGAGAAGCACTGTTAAGAAACAGTCATTAGTTAGACAAAACACCCAAATAATTAAAACACCTAGAAGCTTAATCATGATTAGAAACCAGAGTTATAGACTTTTATGCATAAACATTTGAATTTTTCTGAATTTGAACATTCTTAGGAGAAAAAAATATTGAAGAGGCTCTTACCAGCTTCCTGTGAATTTAATACTTCTAAGGCATGCATCATGGCACTTGCGAAGACATTGGCATCTTCTTTGCTGCCAAAATTCAGACCATACACCTGCCTAGCATCACGCCACTGGTGGAAGGTCTGTGTAGCCTGATTGTACTTCAGCCCTTTTGGAATGGCACAATTTATTACCACCTATAATAATTAAAAAAAAAATAAATAAAATTACTTATGTTCAAAATTGCTGTTCCATCAGAAGTTTCAGCTTTGTGTAGATTTTAATTCCTCCACCACACATGTTAATTCACAACCAATAATCTGTGAAACATAATGCTGAAAACACATAACCATTTCAGTTTTCAAATTCCAACCCTGTCTGTAATCAGTGATGGGAATACAGAAGGGGACTAATGAGAGATTTTGTATCAACTTTTGCAGCTTAAGTGTCCTCACTTCAAAAGATGAAGCGATGTTTTCTAACAGCGATGTAGTAACATCAACAGCTCTGACTTTCAGCAGCAGTCTACTTGATGTCAAATACACACCTGAAATTCAGGAACTCAATTTCCCTTGAGTTTCACAGGGTATTTGTTAGGTTTCTTTTTTAACCAAGTTATCACTTTCTCCCTGTGGCTGCTGCACCCCTTGGCCTGCAGGGCTTTCAGCAGCAGTTTACTGGATTTGTACCAGGATCATAGGGTATCATCTTGCAAGATTGTTGTAGCTCACACAAAAGATGATAAATTTGAGCTATTAGGGCAACCATTTACTACAAGCCATCCACTAAGAGGATCCCACTGCACTTGGATAACTCACCTCTCACCTTTTTCTGCTGAATAATGGAAGAAAAAAAACCACATTTGGTATCAGATGAATGCACAGAGACCGTTTATTACTTGGAGTAAGTGTTTAATAACAAATCACACAGGAGATTACCAGTCCAGGCTTCAGGTGTGTGATAAATGACCAAGAACAGACCAAAAGAATTCTACGAAATGTTGGGATGGAGGGAAACAAATATAAGAAGCTTGCCTCAAACAAAAGATTAGTTTTTTAACCCCATCCCAAGTATCATATGGCAGAGCACCTTTACAGACAGAGCACTAATTTGCCATTTAACCATAATCCAGTCATTTCATCAAGGAAATTAAGATGCAATCCCTGTTACTCCCTTCTCACTCCCTTAAAGTGGTAGATGATCAGCATTACCAAGTATCAGGAAGATTTTTTGAACAAGATGATCTGGGGAAATGAGATATCATGCATCCAAGTTTGGATGAGATAGGAAGAGCTAAAAGAACTGCTGGTGTCTACACAGGCTGCAGCTCACGGAGTAGAGTGGGGAAGAAAAGCTTTCAGGTTGTCACTTTGCCTTAAAAAGAACCAGATGACTTCTGTGTACACCACTAGCCTTTATAAATAGATATCTGTAGGAAGGAATGGCAAAAGGACTATTGCCTTGGGGGCATGCAAAGTGCTTAGTTCACAGGGAAAAAGCAATAAAAGTTCCGCTACTTCAGTTAAAAAAAATCAATTTATTTTTTATTGGTCCCATAATTTTGCTGAAGACTTAATATTCTAAATTTTTATAGATTTCCTCACCTGATGATCCTGAATCTTCCTGCCCACTACTCTGAATGTGTTGTTGCCCGTGTGATGATATATGTGAACTCTGCTGAATCCAGTTGATCCACCAGCTGGTACCCATTTCTTATTGGCATCATCGTAGACCATTACAGCAGCTCGTGCTTGGCAGATACTCTGTTCACTGTTAATATACAAAGTGGAGAAGAAAATAAAATTACTTGTGGCAAAGCATCATCTTTCTGGTTGACTTGTTGGGATTTTTTTACTCAAAATCTTAAAGCAATACTCCTTGCAAGCTGCTGAAACCTTCACCTTTCTGAATACAAAACCACCAGGACTTTGACATTTTGCTTACATGCGTTCATTCTGAAAAGCTGTGGTCCAGACAGACAGGCCTAACAACTAATAAAAGAGATCAAGAAGGTATTCACTTCTTCTTTTTGCACTTTTTTCCCCCTTACAGATTTTTTTCCCCCTCCTTTCTCCTCACCACCAGCCACAAATTTTAAGTAAATGCCATAACCATATACAAAGCTTTCTGTGAAGACCAAAGAGGAAAGTTGGAGTTGGACTAGCTTCATACTATCTACACTTTCCCAGTGGAAACTACTTTCTACAAGAGGTGAGAACTGGAAGGCTCTTGCACCTTTTAACATACAGGGAAGAAAACAAACATACAGAATATAGTCCAGCACAAAAATTTCACTGGCTCATAAATGAAACACATTTTGGTTTTGACACATTTTACAACAGTTGACACATAGATGTTACATTTTCTCCCTGAGAAAAGGTTCTACTGATCACCAAAAAGTACAAACTCATCAGGAGATTGCCATCAGTAGCTAATCCAGATTATGCCAGTCATCTGGAAACTGAGCTACAGCCTGAAGTTAAAAAGGAGCATATCATAAATGTCATAATATAAGAAACACATGAAATCAGACCATACCAAAACCAGACTATTTATTAGGAGAGGAAAGGGTGATACCATGCAGGCTGTCTTTGCGGGAAATGTCCCGCAGATGCAGACAGGAAATAAAAATAGAAAGGAATGATTTCTTATCAGTAAGTCAGACTCTCTGAACATACCAGACCAGCACATCCAACATTATAGAAAGCACATGATGCCTGCCTTGCAAGGAATGTGGCCTGCCATTTGGAAAACTGAGAAGGCTGAAGAGACATACATCCCTCATGGAAAGTAAAGGAGTGGTTCTTCATCTTTTATGAAAGAGGGAAAGGATGCCTCCCGTGGCCACCCATCTGTCTTGGGTATTTTGTGGTTTTTATTGGTTGGTTGGTTGGTTGGGGAAGGGGTGTGTTTGTGTTTGTTGGGTTTTTTTTTTTCCTCAAAGACCATGCTGAATTTCCTAGTATCTTATTCACATCTCCCAACACATGAAAATTCTGAAGTACATCCAGCTGTTTTGTTAACTTTCAATACTGACATTTTTGAGAAAACAGACTCAATTTCTATTACACTTTCCATGGCATTCTAACAATTAGAAAAGTGCTCAACACTGGGATGCTTTTCAAGGCTCATGGAGAAGAGAGAATACTGAGACCATGTCTCTCATGCACGTGGGAGATTCATGATCAAATGAGGAAATAGGTTCTTAATTTTAAAAATGCACGTGTTCTAATCCCATCCCCTATTCAACAACTAGATCAGAATGGGATTACAACCTCTAATTAGACGACTCTTTTTCTAGTTCAATTTAGGGATATTAAAGTCCTAATATACATAACTAAAGTGCTTCTTTTCTAAGCATATTTTATAGTTTAGAGTGGAAGAACCACATCTGAACTAGGAAGAAAGATTAAATGCAAAGAAAATAAATTTTGGTAGAACTTTTAGGCATTTCGCAGTCCCATTAAATATATGCCACAGTAAAATATGGTTCCTTCACTTGAGGACAGTGCAAGAACCTACTGGATTTCTTTATTTTTAGATGTCTTGGCACACATCTTAAAGTTCAAACCTAGAAACATTCTGTACTGTTCACAAAGTACATCACAAACAGTAGTGGTTTTTCTAAAATGCTTGACAGTAAACTTGGAAAACTTCATAATAAATTTTTGCTGTATTTCAATTTGGATCAATCACAAGCATGATAAACTATAGGTGACAGGACCTAGATACTGATTTGGAAGCAGAGCCATGTGGTTTGCAGAGTTCTTGCCAAAAAGTAACTTCTACTCAGTCATGTGCCAGACTAAAAAAAAAAAAAATTCTGTTAAAAATTGAGACTATGATTCTAAGCTAACATGTTCCAATTACTGCAAAGGTAGAACCAGAGAGGGACTGAGTAATGGTACAGTGAGCAGGAGACTTAATTAATAGACAAACCATCACATTTCAGGTGCTCTTATTCAGCCTAAGTTTATAAAACTTTTTACATTATTTTATTTAAAATACTAAAAACATAAAGAAATAAAGAATAAGGAAAACCTATTCATTTTAGAACTATTCGGTATTCAAGTGGCACTCTTCACAAGTGCAAATAAGATGACCTTGAACCAAATTTCTAGCTTTTCTTTAACAACTGCTAAACTATTTTTAGTTCCACTTCTCAGGCCATGTCTTATAACTGGAAGTATTAACCAAGTCTAGATCTCAAGTACTTCATGCTCTATTTAAAACAAAACAATTTTCATAACAGGGAATTATTCTTATTCATATAAAAAAATGAGATGATTCACAAACTTTTAAAAATGACAAATACAAACAATTTCCAGCTGACCTTTTTAATCACTACACAAGAAACCTTCTGCCTTCATTCCATACAAATCCTATGACTAAAATTTCAGTGTTTCAGGTGTGTAATTTTGATGTCCAGGTATCAATTTGAAGGTGACATACTCCTCTCTTGCCAACAGTTCCCACCACACAAGCACTTTGTTTATCAGACTGCAAGAGTAAGATGGAAAAATGAAAGAAAAGATCTCTATCAGAAAGAAATTAAACCATCACAGGATGCTAGCCTATTTTCAGGGTTCAACAATGATACATGAGTAGGTAAAGGAGATGTTTATTCAATTACTCTCTCTTATTAATAAGGTCTCTAAAGTGACTACAATTCCTTCTGAAGAAAAGCATAGAGGCATGAGTTTAGCTCTGCTCTTCAATGGCCATTTGATAGCTTAGCATCTGAATATAGTATATTATATATAATAATTATCAACGTGCCCCCCCCCAATATAAAATGCATACTAGAAATCCATTAACTTCAAATGGTTACACCAAAGCAAAAATCGACACTGTTAGCTCATGACTATCTTTGACAGGTCTAATGAAAAATAAGGTTTATGTTTTTTTTGAAGATTCACCTTTTTCTAGGAAAATCCTGATTTTAGTATACACAGTGTTACTAGAACCTGAACCAGTCTCTTATATGCTACAAATATATAAGAACTTAAACTTCAGTGCAAAAGAACAAGAGCCAAGTGAATAAGAATGGTATCATTTATTGTATTTCATTCTTTCACGCTTATGACACTTTCCTGCTGTACTTGTAAGAGGAAACAGGTCTTCACCCATCTCAGTATTTATACATGAGCTCTTCCCAGTCCCCAGGGTTTGCTGTAACATGTGTGTCCCTCACATGACCTGTGCTAGGACGGTTTCCTTCGTTCACCTCATCAGAATCACTTTGGTCTGATCACAAATGCGGATTTTTTACATATTACCTTACACTGGTGGCAAATAAACAAATTGTCTCCAGTCATGTTACAAGAGAAAAAAAGGGTCTTCATCTCTTTGCCATGTCATTAGGCCTTCAAAAGCATCCTACTGAGTCTACTTTCCTATCTACAAATTTTCCTCTTCCTGGTGGGGTGTAATGATTCCAGAAACCATTAGACTTGGATTAGCCTGCACCTTTTCAATATGCGAGTTGATTAGGGGATGTGGGAGATTGAGCATCTCCAGCTTCACATGCTACTGCCAAAATGCACAGCTGCTCCAAGAACTGACTGCTAAATTATCAGGGCACTACGGTAAAATATTAACAAAGGAAAACTGAGAAATCCTATGTTCCCAAGTAAACTTAGTAAACTAAGTATATGAAATTATTTGCAGAAAACAGAAAATTCATACGAGGGAACATTCACGCAAAAAAGTGCTTACCAAAACCTTAGGAGACAAAGTGTACAAAGCTCTCTTCCCAAAATGTAAAGCTTGACAAATAGAGCTGGATAAATATATGTTAGGAGGAGTTATTCTCCAGACAAAGATGTAAGGCTCTGATTGTTAAAGCCAGCCATTATTCTGGTTAAGTCCACCTACATCAATACCATATAAAGCCAACGACAGGGTGGCTGGTTTTTATTTGGGGTGGAAGAGTGGGGGGAGGTCTGGCACTCAAAAGGCTCACACAAAAAACCACAGTAGTAATGAATCATAAGTATAAGATTATTCTTATGGGAGAATATACTTTCCTCCTCCAGTGATGAGATCATACAAAAAGCTCAAAAACCATAGCAAACTGAACCCTAGCAGACATCATTCTTCTGCCCAGATGGAATGTGTTCATTCTTTCACATCCCAAGTTCTTAAGCTCAATGCACAGTGACACCAATCCAGTCTGCTGACCTAAGCCTTTTTTTTTTTCTCGTCTCCACAAGAAGTGGATACTTGGTTTTCCTCTCTCAAGAGCTAAAAAGGATAAACACACTTCAAGGATCAAACTCTTATGTAAAACAGCACAATTGCAGCCAAGAAAAGATCATTTAAATATACTAACAAAAGCAAGGAAAAGCTGTGATTGCTCTGATTTTCAACCTTTAGTATTTTCATGAGTAATGAACAATGAAGGTTTTGAAAAATTATGTCCCATTACCACTGCTTCTGATGATTCAGGGTTTTTTTCTATGTTCTCAATTTACAGAGACATAACAACATGTTCTTAAAATGTGCAGTCTTTGCGGGGCAGAAGGAATGGAAGGAGACACTGATTCATCAAACGCCTGTTTAGGATTTTCAAACCATGTGGCACAAAGCTAGAAAGAAACCCTAAACATTTCCAATTCTAAAATCTTAAAAATACACATTTTTGCAAAGCAGCTCAATGCTGGTCCAGATATAAAGTTCTATATCTTAGTGGTGGTGATTTGCAATGTAATTTTTCCTGCTTGTTCCTGAACCCCAACTGGTACATCACAGTGAAAATGTATGTTCTCTCTTTTGCTCTTAAAGAGTTAAAACCAAACAAAACCAAAACAAAATCCCACATATACTGTACCATTACTTTCTATTAACTAAAACAGACACTGTAGACAAAGTTATCATCTATGCCAAGTTGCTCATCTGGCTTAACAGTTAAGCTACTTTTTAGCATCTTGAAGTTAACACAAAAATGTTTCCTATGCCCTCAAATATGCTCCAGACTGACCTCAATTACATAGCTTAATATTTATTTTTGGGAGTAGGGGAAGGAGCTTGGATTTGTTGACAGGGGAGATATGAGTGAGGAGACAGGGAGAACTTTGGGTTACTTTAGGTTTTAACTCTTAATCAGCTGCTTTAATTTTACTCATTTCTTCAAGTTCAGCACTTCAGCCAGAAGGGCATCTCAGAGGAGGCTGAGTATAACAATTAACACCTTCTCTTGCCAACAAGACATCCACACCATCAACAGGACATCAAGGAAAAATATAAACCATTAGGGCTCTGCACAGGTTAACACAGCCATTCAGTAAGTTCAGTAAGTTAAGTTTCTCTAATACATCCTCAGCTGAAAAGTAAGAATCTCAATGTTCCCTGCATTACTAAAAGCCAGTTAAACATGCTGCTGGCAAGGGAACATCACATGTTTGGTACAGCAGAAGGAATTAAGCTGTGCTGTGCCACTTGTACCCAACTCCAAATGATGCAGCTTGCCCACTCCAACACTTGAGCCAGTACAGAATTTACTTGCTATTTAGGTTTTAAAATAGGACTCCGTTAGGAGCAGCTGATTAATCTGACCTGTTTCCATGTGGATTCTTCTTCAGACTCTACAACCCCCCACAGGACAAGAGTCCTTGTTGATTCCTTCCAGCATATCCAACTCAAACAAGAGTGGCTGCTAAAACAGGAGGTGAATGCGGAGGGAGAAATCCCAGATTGCTTCACTAACAGCTCTCCTGTACTTGCCTGTGCCTAGAAAACTTTTGATTGATAACTGAGAGATTCATTCATCTCTCCCACTTTTCCGTCTCTGATAACTGAGAGATTCATTCATCTCTCCCACTTTTTCTTCTCGTGAATTACTCAGAATACAGATTAGATGCAACATCAGAAACCAGCAGAAAATCCTGCATGGGAAAGTCCCAACTAGAAATAAAACTGTACTGCCGAGAAGCAAGGGAAACTGAATCATTGGGATTAATAGCTGGCAAAGGAAAGGTGCTTTGCTTTTGGCACAGGATTCTGCAACACTCCAGAGTTTTAGCTGGTACACAGTTTGCTGAGGACAAACTTTCTTTTCTCAGTGAGCACCTTCCACTGAAAGAAAATTGGTTTTCATCTTGTGCATAAAAGCATTTAACATTAATTTAGGAGAAGTCTGCTCTCAGAGCCAGAAAATTCTCATAAATTTCTCTTGTTGCTATAAATCTGTTCTTTGATGATTCTGCATTTGTAGCTTGTTCCACAGCAGCAGGTGAATATCAAACAGCTGAAAGAAATCATTATAGAACATTCAGGCAGATAGAGAAATATTATTTAGAACAGCAGGTTGATGTCAAATGAAGGCCTACTTTTCACACAGAATTCTCAATTTAAAACCCAAAAAAATTTTATCTATCCAAATATTTCACATGCCATTATTTCACATTTCATGCAATGGACAAATTCTGTGTTGGCAATTAGGTATTGTCTCTAGGTTTGTCATATGCTGGTTCACATAAAAATTCACCTATTCCCTCAAAGGAAATCAAGAATATCTAGGAGAGAATATGACAAGTCAAACCAACAAATACTGACACTACAGAGACGAACCTTAAAAAACCCAGAAGTATTAATAGGAACTAAAAACAGCAGACTGAAAAAACACAGATTTTGAATAGCAGGAAACCGGCTGTGTTAAAAATGGCTAACTGTATATGCAATAACATAATATTAATAAAATATATTATACATATGTGACTAATTTTATCTACCCTTAAATTCATAAATACTCCCTGAACTCCAACCGAAGATCATATTAAAATACCTCAGTTCTCTCAATTTAAACAGACTCTGTAATTACCCAAAACCAGATACCAGTTTTTTAAGAGAAACAGACACTAAAATCCTTCATACACAAAGGTAAGGGGTGTTTTCTAAGCAATTCCTTCAGCAGACACAAGGAATGACCATTTGCTGTCTTGTTCCTTTAAAAGGTATAGAATACTGAACTTTCATTATCCACCATTCCAAGCCTGAGACAGAGAAGAACATGGATATGTTGCAATTTTATACACAGATTTGGTCTTCACCTTGTATGCAAACTTGGTGATAACTTCATGGAAATACTTGATTAGAAGCCTTCATTATTTTAGCTTGGAGGTAAGATTTTTAATGAAACAACCTGCAAGGGACAAGAGCAACATTTTTCCACCATCTTTCACTATTTTCTAGATATTTTCATCCCACAGAGTATCATGAAGATTTTTTTTTTTCAATAAATCTGTTTTTTTTCAAAATCTGTTTCCAACAGATGCTTTGAAAAAAAATCACAACTGTATTATACAGAGGCAAACAATTTCATTATAACACATTTACAATGACAGGAGACATCTTTCTAGCCATCATTTTTATACTGGTAAAATAAAGCCCTGCATTTAGACTCCACAGAACCATGAAACAAGATAATTCCGTTTATGCTTGCTCCATGCACTCATCCATATTCTTGTTTTCTTTTATCCTCTTACACAGGGGTGTTCCCTTAGACATGGCATCTTTAGTAATTTATCCTGATTTTTTTTTCTGAAAATATTACATTGTTATAATCAAATCCATTTTTCCACTGATTCTTCAAACACGTTTCTTCAGGGCATTTACTACTTTGCTTACACTAAAAGGATGTGCAGAAACCATGCAATAATTGAAGTAGATTCCATTTCCTCAAAGCAGATTCAATACAGTGGCATCACAAGCCAAAGGTTTTGTCACAGTAAAAGCTAATTCTGCCTGGGTAGTGATTTTACTCAACAATAAAACAGGAGCAGAAGATTCCGACCATGATCTTTCACCCATCTCAAGACAGATTTTTATCAAAAATCAATTTCTTGGTTTGTCTCTGTTGTCAAAGTTAATGGAAAAAAATCTCTACAGCAAAATCTGGGAATGAACCGATCTGCAAGCACCAGGATACCCTGTAATTGAAGAAAGCTATCAACCATAAAATCAGTATCTTTACTGAATAGGAACAATCATGACAGATTGAAAAGTTCGACGCTTTTAACCTGAAGGTCTTAAAAGGCCAGGATCAAAAGCTAGCCAGACACATTAGTTCTTTCCTACAAATAGTCTATTTTTCCAGGGCTAGTTGCTTTCTTGGCTTTTCTTTGATTTCATGAATCTGAGCCCAACATACTGTGGAAAGCCTTTTTAAGCAGTCATGAAAAACAACATCTCCTGTGAAAAACCACTTAACATACATGCATACATTTCCTATTTACTATATATATCTTAACAAAAAGTGACTTTCTTCTGTTATTTCCTAAGTTTTCAACACATGGTACAACAAATCACAGCTTTCAGAGCCCAGACTCCCCAGGCAATCCAAGTTCCCGAACGTGCTGCAGCAGAATCTGTCATTAAATTACCTGCACCACAGATCATGTAACTCATTTTACTTTCAGATAACCAATGCCCAGATCCTCTTGGAACAGCAAGAGAGCAGCGTTTTTACATTACCTATTTAATACAAGGGCAGCCTCTGATGTAGAGTTGTGTAAAGGAAAGGTGGTGGCTAATCTTTGAGTGACACATTCTATCCCATGTTAACATGAACATATGAATATGCAATTCATGGTTCATTACAAGAAAGATTCATTACAAGAAGGAATTGTCTTGCTAAAACTTCATTTCACCTGAAACAAAACCCAAAACACCACCATATTCTGTTCATTTAACGCCTGTTTTTAAACACCAGGTTGACATTGACATTAATTAAAACTAGGCCAGGTTGGATGGGGCTCTGAGCAATCTGGTCTAGTGGAAAGACCATGGCACAGGGGTTGGAACTGGGTGATCTCCAAGGTCCCTTCCAACCCAAGCTTTCTAATGTTTATGGATTAATCATGAAAATGTGAGCAGCGAAGTCCAAGAAAAAGCCTTCGTCTTAAAACCAAGTTTTGCTCCCAGAGTTTCCAAGTCTGCACAAGTAGTGCAATAGAGGGGAATAAAGTTAGGGGCTCCAGTTTGATGAACTGCATACAGAGGGTCCATCAAACTGAACGGCATGCACCCAACACAGGTGAAGGTACCAGACGGTGACAGCATGAGGCCACTCTAACAGCTTTATGGGGTCATCAAGATAAGTTCCTGACAGCCTGAAAAAGACAAATGTCATGACCCTCTCCAAGCAGAACAAGAACCAAGCTATGGTTGCAGAGGCTCAAAGGGTTGCAGGAAGCAGTTTGACATCTACCTGTTAAGCTGCTACTAGTGCATTTCTCAGGGGGGCCAATACCAGCTATGATGCTGTTTAATGCGCTTGTTGATCACCAGGAAAATGGGATGTAATGAAACTTCAGCAAGTCTGTGGATGCATTTCTGTAAACTGGGGTAGACTGGCATGCTGAGATGCTGTTCAGAGGTTTCTCAGCACACTGGAGAAATCAGGTGACAGAAACCTCAAAAAATCTGGAGGCAAGGGCTAAAACTTGCACCTGGGACAAAATAACCTCAATGATTTAGAAAGTGATTATTCCCCTCTATTCAGACTGCATCTGGCATATTGTGCCCAGTTTTGGGCTCCTCAGTGGGAAGAAAGAATTAGACAAATTGGAGCAAATCAAAGAGAAAACTATTAATGGGGTGAGAGGAAAAGATGCACCAGGAGTGGCTTCACAGCTGTGCATGTTCAGTCTCTAACTAAGGCAGGAACATAATGGCCACTCTCAACTACTCAACAGGGAATTACAGGGAACAAGAGTCACAATCTTCTCAGAAGTGCACTACAGAAAGGTAAGAGATAATCAAAAAGTGCAGAAAAGGAGCTTTTAACCAGGCAAGGAAAAGTTGCACCAAGAAATCAGTGGGAGAAGCTTTCCAGAGGAGCTGTGGAATCTCCATCCTTCGAGACTTCAAAATTCAACCCAGCCAAGGTGATGGGAGCAGGTGAACCCCAAGAACTCCCACCTTGACTAAGACAGTGTGTGGCTCTAGAAAAAATAAAATTCTTTGAGAACATGCCACTAAAGTACAGATATACAAGTACTTTATTTATGACAATTTCTGCCTTAGGACCTCATTTTATTGGCATGCTCTTCCCAAAAATAACAACATGCATTTCACACTTGAAGTTTCAAGCAGCCTCTCCTTCTGTAGCCTTTAAATCAAGATCTTAAAGACTGCTGGTAGAATATTCAAAGTCTAAAAGTAAGAGGTTTAAATAAACAACATAGTAGTCATATCACTGACATGTACTACCAAATAAATGTCTGAATATTTAATAATAAGCAATAAGCCTTATTTCTTGCATGCTCTCCTCCCAGCAAAACACCTAAGATTGATTCATGAATTTCTGACATCTCTTAACAAGTCTGTACTACAAAATACTTCAAATATAAACAGAGCTCTTGACAATCTTGTCCTCATTTCCAAGGGCACTAGGATAAGGCAAAGTTCTGGGCCTTATTCAAGCAGCTCTAAACAAATGAATTCTTAAGCAACCCAAGACCTGTCACGGTGTAGTAGGCAAACACTGATGTGTAAAAATTAGCCCAGTTACAACTGCTTCCTTGTACAGGAAAATCTAATGAGCATTCTTATGTTGTGCATTCAGTAGAGACATTTATGATAATGTGTAAAACAAAGGAATACTAAATTTCCACTTAAATGCCTCTCTACAGTAGAACTCTGTTCTCCTCTTTGAGCACAGGTTTCCACATACAAATTTCACAAATCAAGGAGAGGTTACCATCATCAAGTTGACACAATCTGGAAGCATTCTGCTTTCACTTCAATTACGGGTTATTTACATTTGCTATTGAATGCAGTAAAAGTTATCACCCATATCGAAATATGAATTCAATTTTCATGCCAAACTGCTGCAGTTACTCATGGAACAGCACATTTTTCTTGCACTCTTCTCTTCTTTGATCCAAATTACTTTTTGGCAAGACTAAGTCAGTCTTATTTTGAATAACTATGATTTCTTTCCAACATCATTTTATCTCTCAATATCACTTTTTCAACCACTATTTTTTCACTCCTCCTATACTCTACATATTAGCAATATCCTTCCTGAAGTGGTTACTCACACAGCTACTTCAGAAGCTCTTTTTCCAAGTCTCATTGCAAGTCAGTCAAGATTTTAACTTGAACAAATTCCTGATTCCAACTCGTACACCACCCCACAAATTCCTCACTTCTTCCAGCAATGCTCACTAATACACTTCCCTCAAGGTACTAAGGCCTGCCATTAAATTCTAGTCCCTTAGGTATAATCTCAACTACTTACACTTTTCTATTAAATGCAGTTTAAATTAACCTATAATCATTCAAACCTGTGATCAGTTTTTCCTCTGAATATTCTTCATACAGTGCTATTTCACAACTAACAGTAAAAAATTCTGCATTTCCCCAAGTCTGAGTCTTGATTTCATCAGTTATGACTTTGATAATACCAAGGTAGTATACCACTATGTAGATGTTATTTATAAATTAAATCCTTTTTCTGGAGCTGGCAGAGGGATTCAGAGGAATTGTCCTGCCATGTATGTGCTACTGTAATTCTAATGGAAGGGACAGGTTACTTGTACAAGCAAAAGGCTTGAAGTGCTCTACTCTTCCTCTCCAGACTTGAAGGCAAAGAACATCTCAAGGAGAAATTGGAAAATCAATGCTAGAATTCAGTGCAAAAGTATTTTGAGACTCAGTGACCCACTTTGAACAGCAACAGACGACTGCAGTAACTAATTCAATCTAGTTAATAATTAACATTAACATTTGTGCATTCATTATATCTAACGTTCTGTCCTAGAAAATTGGATGATCTAGATGCACCATGAAACACTGAGTAGAAGCTGTTTGATTTTCCCACAATGTCAGCTATTTCAAGCATCTCTTGCAATAAAAATCAAGCAGCTAGAGTGCACTGACAGTAAGCACACAGCCCTTGAACAGAAGTGTATCAACGCAGATGTGTGCTTGAAACACTTGCTTGGAGGGGTTTTACCCACACAGAGCAGCCAGCTCAAATGGGCATTTGCACCATCATCTCAATGAGTAAAAACAAAAACTATTTTTCAACATCTCTCACCCCTCTGAAATAGGTCTGTATCAAAATTCTAGCAAAATGGTTACACAGTGAAAAAAAGAAAGAACAGTCTCACTCTAGAGCAGACAACACCCACATATTAAAAAAAAATACTAAATTATTATGCAAGGTCATAAAAGTTACTATATTGATCAACATCTTTATCATGAATTACACACTGGTTTTTCCTCTAGAGAGCAGCTCTTCTACTGTTTCAAACCTCTTGGCAAAGTAATTATTGCTTCAGACTGCAATACTTTGTTTCCCCCATTTTAGGATGCTTTGCTTGTTAGCTTCTTAAATGTTGTCACTGAGATCTGCCTTCACACCAGAAAAACAGTTACCAAGTTAAACAGTGAGAAACTGTGTTTGCCTTGCTTTCCTGGTCCCAATTCCTAAGCAGTTCAGCTGTCTCTCCAGTTGTTCTCTTTGCTTTGCAAATGCTCATGTTTAGAGACAAAACCTCGATTTTAAGACTCGAAAGGCAACTCTCTTTCACATTTACTTTAATCTTAAGTGTGTGTCCCAGCTGGAAACAGGAAAACTTGCTAATCTGTTAAACAGCAGGATCTACAGTAACAGGGACACATCCATGTTCTGATCCATTAAAATACCACCTAACTCTACCCCCAAGTTTTCGAACAAATTGCATCACATCTACTGGTGATAGCAAAAGGAGATTATATTTCCCAAGAGTCCTTTCATTTTAAACTTTCCCAGACATGACAAATCACACTTTCAAGCACATCTGCATGAACAAATACAAATAATTATTCAACAAATCCAAAACCTCTGCATGTGAATTTCTATCTGTACTTGGGCACAAGACTTGACTCCAGAACAGCCAAAATTTGATTAAAACATCACACAGAAAAAAAAAAGTCTACAGATTTTCATATTTTCGTATATTATGTTTTACACATAATGCATTATTTTACCAAAAAAATGCCACTGGGCAAGTCCTTTATACTCAGTGGTATTACCAGGTCGGGAAGTCCCTTAAAGTTCTGATAAAAATATTTTTTTTCCTTTAGGGCAAGGACAAAAGTAGTTACTGGCTTCCTTTACTAGAAAAACAGGAAAATAAAGTTTTCAAAATAGCAATTAGATCAAAAAAAACCCTGATTTAGCAAGAATACATTTATTACATTACTATCAAAACTGGAAGATGTTTAGACACTTTCTTGTAATATTAGTTAGAATTGGATGTCAGCTATTCTATTTCCTCCTTTTCAAGGAGCATAACTGACTACACCTTATCTCACCCTGAGATGCCAGTTTTTAAACTGAAAATACTATTACTTTGTACCTAATTTTACTGCTTATCATTTCTTACCCAAGTTTATTCAGTGAATCATTACATATAAGGAAGTAATTCTCATTAAACTGGAATTAGAAATTCAATTTACAAAGTAGGAATACAAGCATCCCAAACAGAACAGCAGCTCTAGCCAGTTCAGGCTTTTATTCTGTGGTTTTAAGTATTAAAAATACATCAGAAGAATAAAAAGGTAGAGGCCTATACTAACCACTATACATTCCAAATGAAAAAAAAAAAAAAATACTTGCAAACTCCAACTGGGAAAAGAGTATTTAAAAGCAAAGTTATATATTCATTGATTATTTGCACTAATAAATTATTTAGAGGAGAAACTACAACGCAAAGGTGAGCTGAAGAACAATTTTGCTCACACTAGGAAATTAAGACTCCTTATCAGCATATCCATTGTTTAGGTTTGCGCTAGCTGCAAGTGCCAGAAAGCTTTATCTGAACAGGGATTTTCACTAGTTCAGCTAATCCAGCAGTAATTATCAGAAAACGCTATTTTAACGCATAAAGGCAGCACAATCCAGCTGGCATCCCAGGGGCCTCTCTCATTGTACAAGATGGCTGTTGCTGGGCTCCAAATGGAACGTGCCTTTCATCACTCTACATCAACACTCCAACCATTGTATTATCTTCCCTCTCCAGCTTCATTTTAGAAACCACCTTTTCCAGGCAAC
Organism: Poecile atricapillus; assembly: GCF_030490865.1. NCBI lineage: Eukaryota > Metazoa > Chordata > Aves > Passeriformes > Paridae > Poecile > Poecile atricapillus. The sequence goes on from NC_081251.1 coordinate 99,539,052, forward strand.
CTTGCCTTGTTTTAACCAGCATTTTATGATGTTACTGTCTCTCGTACTCGTTTCAGTGCTAAGATAACTTAAGCTTCGTGCCAGAGAACATTTGACTGCTATTTACAGCCCTTACTACTGGGCTGGGTTTTTCCAACGTCCTGACACTCTTTTCACAGCTCGGAGGTTTAATCTTTAAACCGCACAGGGAGTGTTCTGCATCTTCCCTCTCCACAGAAGCTTTGGGAATCCTACTCTCCAACCAGGGCCTTCAGGTCTGCTTGCAAACAAGGACTTCTGAGGCAGTTTGGGTGGGGTTTTTCTGGTTTGGTTTGGTTTTTTCTGGTGTGTTGATGGGCGGTTTTTTGTTTTTTAACTCAAGAATACATCCATGCTGTAGCACACACATCAGTTTGGTAACACCAGCTACACACAGTTAACAAGATTTAGTTCTCTTCAGCTGCTACCTGCATCTAATGAAAGCTCTCTTTTAGGCAAATGATACACAAGACAAGGGGATCAACACCAAACGGCATTTTCAGACTAGCTATGCATTCATATTCCAGAATACATTATGAGATCAGCTGCTAACCTGAGGTAAGCAAACAGACTGCATGACCAACCCTAAATAGGTTTTTTGCAGGGAGACAGAGAGAAAAGAGAAGTTTTATTACCAGCTTTATGCCATATGTGGTCATATGTTAAAACCACGGTTTAATTAGCTGATCCCTGATAAAGTCTAATCCAGTTTTCATTTCTGCATATCCAATTGTCCAAATTAATTTCTTAAAAAGCAGACAACGAAATATAACCATAAAATTTGGTTAATGTAATGTGACACAAAGTCAACAGAACTTAGTTTAAACATCTCCGTGCATAAAATGAACAGGTAATGTTCCAGAAAACACTAACAACCTTAAATAGGCTGCAAAAAATCCCATACTTTCAACTTTTTTTCCATTGTGACCTTTTTCCTCCCCTACATCAGCATATTTGCTGTGGGGGTTGTTTTGTTTATAGGGTTTATCTTTAAAAGTAAAAAAGGTAAACTGCTTGCTCTCCCTCCTCCCCTGTACAAAGAACAGCATTCACTGCCTCTATGAAGGACCTAAGGGCTGTGAGTCATTTGTTTTGGAAAAAAGCTCCCAAAGGCTATCAAGCAAGACTGTTGAGATAAAGCCTTTCAAGACTTACATCAGGGTTTCCCAGACACTACGTGTACCAGTAAGTGCAGACTAATCATATTTTGTCAGACTGCACACTACTTCTGAATCCATCTACCAGCATGCCAGCGAGGATAATGTAACCATAAACTATTAGAAGCACATGCTACCCCATGTAAGAGTCCTGCTTCTGCATCCTCATGCAAGTTGCTTCAGAAGCGCTTCGGGGCACTTTACAAAGCCGAGACAAATAGGAAGCAAAACCAAGCGGGGGACTGGAGGTTCCTACTGCCAGCAATGACAAAAAGAAGCAGAAAGCTGCAGAAAGGCTGTTCCAGGCCAAAGGAGAAAAGAAGCCCCAGCAAACTGGTTAGCTTCCCCACCAGCACAATGCTCTGAATTAGCCAAAGTTCTGGTTTGGTTTAGAAACTTTTATTCCAGGCATCTAAGGCTGCCAGCAACCTAGGCAGTCTAATCAAATCCAGGCCTTGTTAGAAGCAGTAGTTTGGATGTCAGTAGCTGTTTTCCTTATGGTTCTGTGTCAGACCTACAGCAGCATTTGCACTCAAAGCAGGACAGAGATTATTTAAATCCAGCTATGGCAACACATCTCCCTCCACCAGCTGGGACATCAGGCAGTGTTTCTTAACAGCTAATATCTACTAAATTAAGTGGACACACGCAGATGTCCACAGGAGCAAGACTTGTCAAAAATTAACCCAAAACCAACACAAAAGCACAGGCATTTTGAAGAAAGTATTCAAATGAAAAAAAATACAATAACAAGCGCCAGCATGCAGTCTTACCTCTTCCTGCCTAACAATGGTCAGAAAAGTAGCCAACACATTATAAGACAGCATTCAAAGCAAATTGGAAAGTCTGGGAACAGACTGAATACTATTCACAATTCCGCACAAAATACAGCAGCATACAGCATGAGCACCTGTTTTTCCTTCACCTCAACAGCTAAAGAAACAATTAGAAAAGCCTTCAAAGGGGTAAAGCAGCACCCTGAAACACCTAAAAATAGTGCTGCATCACATGAAGACAGTCAGTTTATGGAACAGCCTCACGAAAAAACATGCACGACTTTTATAGAGCAGTGTAAACCCATAGGGATACCTTCATACAAATTAAAAAATAAAAAAGATAAATAATTGTACAAAGTGCAAATGTATAAAACAACTTCTTCACTTCCATTAAGTAACCAGCATTCACACTGCAAGATCTAGTTAGACTAACAATGGCTTGGCCAAAACAATCCAAATAGTATTGTTACTGCCAAGAGCAGGGACTTCCTGCTGAGAGGCAAATCCACCTCCAAGTATGAAAACCATGCTCATAAAAACTAAGATTCCCATTTACCTGTGGAATGTAAGATTTGCCACTTTATAACCTTTTCTGTGACAAATCTATTGATGAGTAGTTTGTCATTAAATAGTGTATGTAGGGGGGGAAAAAAGCTGTAACTACTAGTGGTCATTTGTTTATAATAATTTGGCTCAGGTAATGTGGCCACATACAAAACTACCATCAAAAACACCACCTTCCTACCAGGAAGGACAAAAGATCACACAGAAGTGACAGGCACTGCCTTTCATCATTAGCCAACTTTTTTTAGGGCAGGGGGGAAGCACTGCTAAGTATATGGTATCGACACCAATTCACATAATGTAAGATCTAAAGTGTGATGAAAAAGTAAGTTAAATTTGCTTTCTACAAACATGAGTACAAAGTAGCACACTTTGGACTACAGCAGATATACAAATGGAAAAACACTTGGCAAGGTAAAAGAGCATTAAAAAAGGACACAGGAGTTACAAGCTTACAAAATAAAAAAGAAAACCATTCCACACAGAGGAAAAAAAACCTGAAGATGTACTAACAACATCCTCCATAAACAAGAATAACAGGAAAATTCCTCTAACAGTAACAGCAGTGAAATACTAGAACTGACTACGTAAAAATATTGTGAAATATCATGAAAGATTCTGAAAAAAAGTTATACATGTCAAGATAAGTTTATTGGACTCTTTACTCTCAAGCTGCTATTTTTGGAGCACCCCTGTGCACACACAAGCATCCCTTGACCTCACAGCCAGCAGAGCACACTTTGCAGGCAGAAGGTGCCAGCACCCCCTTCTGACACTGCTGTGGGGAGGGACAGACCCCCATGACATGAAACCCCCCAGGCAGTGATGCAATTCCACAGGTATCCATCAGAGGTGAACCCTGTCACAAGAGAGAGCAGCCCTGGCTCCATGCAGAACAAGGTCAAGATCCAGCAGCAGAGTTACAAAATGTATTGCAGCACTTAGGTGCTGGTTTTATCGCTCCCACAGCGGCAGGAGGCTGTCTCAGAAGGTACAGAGTAAGAATCAATCAGCCAAATCCATCTGGCTCAGATGTTCCCAGACCATGGCTCTGCTCCCATGTCTGAGAAACACCCAAGGAGCACGCATAACTTTATTAGGATCTGAAGCTACAGCTCAACTAATTTGCAATTACGGCACCAGCTGGTGGCCTAAAGCACCGTGCTGTGTCATTTGAGCCTCTCTATGTCTGTGGCAGTAAAAAACCCCGATGCCTACAGTATCCCAACTTCCTTTAACATTTGGGAGACTAAGTTACATGTAGGAAATCAACTGAGCAAGGATCTAAATACTCAGTTATGATAGTTTAGGAAATGAGAAGTCTTCCCTGAATTCAAAATATCTCATCAACATAAGCGAGACACAGCTCAGCAGTGTTCCTACTGTTTTTACTCACACTTCTCCAAGTGATTTGTATTTTGACTTATCTGCCCAGGATAAACAGTCCCTCAAATGCAGCAGTGTCTAGAAATGATCCTAGTAAATTATGAGCAGGCATCTGATTAATTCAGAGTCCCAGGATAACAGATTACAGAACACACTCTTCTTCATGGTTAGAGCAGAACATTCTGCCTCCTTACACGTGTGACTTCCACAAGATACACCAAGACTTGCAGGCTGCTGACAAAGGAACAAACAACCCCTTCCCACAAAAAAAGAGGGCAGTGCTTGCATAATAATGATTTTAACTCAAGTGTTTCCCATACACTGGCAGAGACACTAAATTGTCTGTTTTCAAGCTCAAAAAGCAGCATTTGTCCTAAATATTTCAGACAAGGTATAAGAGACAAATATTCCAAGTTTCAAATATTACACGTGACAGCACATGCAGAGAGAACTTTTTGGGCAGGGGGGAAGAAAAAGAACAGAAGTTCTTCCTTTACCATCATAGGAGCCATTTACTATTCTGAGAACCAGAAACCTGGTCCTCATAAACAATGAGGGAGTGTGAAAAGTAAGGCTGAATAATCAACATCAAGAGTTACCTGTTTTCATCGTTTCTGGAACCTATTAGCCTTTAGCAACAACTTGCCTTAAAATGAAACAAAATGAAACAAAATTAATCCCAAAATTAAACCAAATTAATCCCTAAACAGTCCAGAAACAGACTCCTGGTTGTAGTTCCCAACAATTTTTAATACAGTGAAATCATAATTTTGTTTTTAGTATTTTTCCATGTAAGTTTCAGTGGTTTCAATTATTAAGGTGCCTAGTGAAACTCATTCCACTGTGGTTACTCAAATGGTATTTGTTCCAGCTGATAAGAATATGCAAAATTTTTGGTCAATCAGTCTGGATCTTTATCTGCTTCTTTTAAAAATTCTGGATTACAGATGGTTCTTTAAAAGTCCTGAGCACGTACAGCTTCTTTTTGTGTATTGTGCCCTGTCAACTTTGCTGTCTGGAGCTTCTCCCTTCTGAGAAAAGGCTGAGAGAGCTGCACTTGTTCAGCCTTGAGAAGAGACGATGCAGAGGTGACCTCATCAATCATTTCTGTCAGCACCTGAAGGGAAGGTGCCAAGAGGAAGGATCCAGGCTCTTCTCAGTGATGCCAGGCGATAGGACAAGAGTCAACAGGCAGAAACAGAGGCACAGAAAGTTTCACCTGAATATGAGGAAAAACTTTTCCTGTGCAGTGACCAAGCACTGGAACAGGTTGTCCATAGAGGTTGTGAACTCTCCCTCACTGGGGGCACACAAGAACCATCTGGACACAATCCTGTGCCGTGTGCTCTGGGATGACCCTGCTTGAGCAGGGAGGTTGGACCAGATGACCCACTGCAGTCCCTTCTGACCCGAGCCATGGAGTGAAAACATGCTGTGGCACTGAAGTTGTTCTAGAAACCCAAGGATGTCAGGCACCACAAACATCTGCAAGTGCCTGGTAATTCCAGCCATGGCAATTTGTGTCTGTTCACCACCCCCCCAGACATGCATTAGCTTCTCAGATGCTGCAGTCCATATTTAAGCCTAATTTAACTTCAATTATCAGCCACTTCAGATGTTTATCCTCCAGCTGCTACTACTTCTGTCAGAGCAGTAAGTGACAACAAATGCCTGAGCCATCAATCTTACCAATGTCCCTGAGAAACCTGGTATCAGTTGTCCTGTGTAATTCTAGTGTCTGGATAAATTCTTCTAACACCTTGGATCAACTCTCACAATTATATTCAAATAACTGACCACTGAAGGCTGAACAATTATTAAATCACTCTTCCCAAAAAGAGAGCTTGAGAATTTTGGGCTTGTGGTATTTGGTAGTGGTTCTGAAATCAGCTGTTGCTCTCCAAAGATCCAGGCCCTATGAGTGGCCTTTCATACCAGGTGTATAAATAAGTATAAAGGATGAAGAGGAGATGTTGAACCTTCTCTTCTGCTTTTTGTAACAGAGTGGTCTGAATCTGTCTGCAAAAACGCAGAGAAGAAAATTGTGTAGCAAAGTTTGCACAGATGTTCTCTGTGCTAGAATTAGGTCGGTGCTATCCATGCTCTGCTTTCACACACGAAGTGACATTTTTAGAAATACTGGCTAATGGAAACTTAGAGTTAAAACTTGCACATATCAGCAAATTTGTATTTTTGAAAGTTTTGACTTCAGCATATATGGAGAAGTTATATTTTTAACAAATTGAATTAAAAAAAAAAAAATTGTCAGACGGTACACAAGGTCTGTTTGCAGAATGACTGCACAAATTCCTGCTCTGTGCATGCCATTTGACTCAAAGTGCAATCCCAAAGACAACAGGTCCCTGTTTTTCACATACCAATTGTTGGCTTGAATCAGTGAATTCATTGTCTGAGTCTGCATGACCATAGCTGTAATGTAATTTAAATGAAGTTCTTGTTTCCCAAACTTTTAAAAGTACTTCAAATACCTTCTGGTATCATAACATCAATTATTATTCTAAAGCAGTCTCCAGACTTGAAAACTAGATAACTTTGTGAGGAAACAAAAGCCACCCAACAAAGCCCCACACACTTGATAATGAGGCCATTAAAAAGAGCTTTCTATCAAGTCTTACACCTTAAGAGACTTGCACTCTGTTTCTGAAGGTTCTTTAGGACCAGAAGGCAAAGCACTGACTTCTCCCGCTGTGCCACATTTCAGGTGGTGCCTGCTGAAGCAGTGGCTCACTGCAGAGCCTGCCAGGGCCTCTCCTGGCAGCCAGGTAAGCACCAGGGTGTGGCACAGCAGCCGGGACAAAAAGCTCCTTCCAGATCCTTCTCCAGTTGATAATAAGCCTGCTGGATGCTTACAAAGGAGAATTGCAATACACCAGCCCTTCCTCCAAAGAGAAAGCCATAGCACTGAATTAATACATCCTCTAATAGTGACTGTATTTTAAGTTTAATTTATGTGATGCAGCCTAGATATAACTTACCCAAAATCTCTATGCATACGTTTAACTAACAATGCCATTCCAGCATTTCGATTTTCATCGGAAAAAAAAATAATCTTTCTTCTTGCTTAACACTTTTTGTTCGGCTCCTTTGCTGTATATGGTGTAGAATCCCAACAGCTAAAAATGCTGTTCTTTGCAAAATTTATGCTGCAACAACATCCAGAATCATGCCTACCCTTCATCAATATTCAGTTCTGGATACTCCAGTGATAAAACTTAAACCAAGTGATTCGGTTATAATAGCAAGTGCCTCTAGACAGCATTTCATTATCAATTTGCTGTCACTACAGTTTGAGTAGGAATCCAAATTTATTGCAGTATTTTTTTTATTTTAATCTAGGTTATGGTATTATCCCCCTATAAAAACAATTAGCAGAAAAACTATTCATTAATTAAAAGGCCCCAAACAAACAGTGAACACCCTTTCAGCCAGAGTTCCATTTCCCAGGACAAAAAAAAGAAGAAAAAAAGGCATGTGAAAATAAGTCATGTTCAAAACACCTAAGTACACTCTGATTTTTGCAGCTAGCCATCAGCAACAATACTACAGAGAAATAAAACAGCTAAATACAAAGTTGGGCCTCTTAATTGGATCAGAGACATAATGAATTAAGTTCACAACTGCTTTTAAAGGAAACACAAGGCAGACGTTTTCTGTATTAAGAATTATCCACCTTAAAATGGGAGCTCATTTCTAAAGGCAACTCACTGTGGTCAGCAAATATCCTCACTAGGTGTTACCCCTCTGTAATTCTAAGAGACAAGACAAGTAAGGCTTCCTGCATCATTCACTGTTCCATTTTACAATCTGAAAGAACCTAATTTGGCCTAAAGTTAAATTACATAACCTCCGCTCCTTTCAATGGGAGCTTTACAACCGTAAATAAAGACAGCTTTTGGTCCTGACATGGAAACATAATTGAATTTTGAATTAACTAGAACACAACCACATTTTCTTGTACACAGCTACACTCTTTACAGCCAGCATCAAACAGGCAAAAAAATAAGAAATCTGCTGTAACTAACTGCACCTTCTGAGTGTTTATTACCTGTGAAGGTTTTAAATAGCATTTCAGATTCCCCAGAACAAATCAGGAACTCATCAGCTTCTTGCCTGTACTTCAACATTAGATTGTTGACCTCTTCAATATCCAAAGCCCACAAATTTCCACTTTTCATCACTGAAGAATTACTCCTACTTCTGTCCATGATAAGCAAGGATATAAGAGAAATCAAGCCAAAAACCTTCATTAGTATCAGATTAAGACTTAAAACATCCAGAAATGCTATAAGAAAATTCCTGGAGTAATCCTAACATTTACAATACATAGACTATGCCAATCCACAGACATAAGCAGTAAGAATGCAATGGCCAGCATACAACTTCAAAGAGGAACAAATTCAAACATTTCACTAGACTTTACTAAATCATAGATGTTGGGGTTTTTTTTCAGTCAATATATCTCTTACACTGAAAAACTCAAGTGTCAAGGAGAGCACTTCCATCAAAGTCACAGTATATAGAGTGCTGCCACCATAACTATCTTCTGAGGTCACCATGCTTCAGTTTTACAACTCTCATATCACGGAGATAAAGGGAAGGCAGGTTAAAGAGCCAACCAACTACACTACTACACCATAAAAATCTACTGACTTTTTTCCTGACATACAAGGGTCCTGGGAATTTAAAGTTTAAGGACTTAGTACTCACATTCCTGCATTACAGATTCGAAGCTTGCAAATTTAATATTCCATTATGCCACAGGATTTCTGTTCAGTTTTCTGTGCTTTGTTCTAAACACAGCTACATAGGGATAGCTAAAAAAAAAGGGGGGGGGGGGGGGGCGCAGAGAAGGGAGAAATAAAACCAAGCAAAACTGACCTGTAATCTGAGCAATGAACCAGGTACAGCAGCAGGACAGTGACCTGATGCAAGAGCTGCAAGGAATAGCTGCAGGAAAGCCCTGTTCTTGCACAGGGTAAATCATACACAGGAGCTGTGCAAGTTTCAGGCTCTTCCCTCCAGCCATAAAAATTACGCAACATGAACTGCCTCAGTGCTAGACACACAAAGAACACTTTTATAGAAACAGTGCCATAAAAATATTACAGACTGCTAGAGCAATCACCAAAGTAACCTGTCAAAAAATTGTCAAAATGTTTAGAAAGATCTTCCTTTACTAGTGCAGACCTTTATTTGCTAAAAAGAATAAATTGGAAGGTGCTGTTTGGATACTCTAAACTCCTTCATCTGCATATCCACTTAATCCACACTGAGGAAAATTTAAAATGCCCTTTTGGTCTTAGGGTAGCACAAGCAACATGATTGCTCCTCCTTTTCATTTTACTTGCAAAGAAATGCATTCACTGTACTGTACTGCATACCATGAACCAGGCTGCTTCACAGACACAGAATTCACAGAATGACAGGGCAAAGGGAAGCAGTTGCAAATCTGAACTTGTGATTTGACTTCATGTAAATAAACCCCTACCATCCTAAAGGTTAAAAAATTCCATACAAAGATAGTGAATTTCTGGACTTTGTTGCTACAGGAAGTTATGGCGAGAGATAAGATCAGCAAGCTACAAAGGAATTAGAGGAATTCATGGGTAACAGGTTCTTTTAAAAATATAATAAAAGGAACCTATAGGCATGTTCCAAAACACCTCAAAATAGACAATGGATTCTAGATTGCTGGCAGAGGGAGAGGAAAGGAGATCCCTAAGGGGCTGCTGGCAATTTCTTCCAAGCAGCTTCTCCTATTGCTACTCTCCAGGATGGTGTATGGGCCTACACTGATCAGTGGTTTGTCTCAGCAGGGCACTTCTTCAATTTTAATGCTACTCTGGTACTGAAATCTCTGTAGTTCACACAAAACCTCAATCCCTCCATAGGCAGGGAATCACAGAATCCTGGTATCTGTCTTGTTTAAATTACACATCCTGTTTTCTTTGTTTTGTTATCAAGGCAGTTAAATCTCAGATAGGAAGCGAAGTCTTATAGTTAAAAAGTCATTTTCTATTGTTTTAAGTAGTCAGAAGGAAGTCCCAGTTTAAATAAACAGCCACTCTGCCCAGGGATCACAACTGGGGATGCGATTTTTGGGCAAGCTTTTTGAATCTGACATTAATTTTAGACGTAACAGCTTTCAAACCCATTTACATTATTTCATCAGTAATCTACTGCTATAGTACTTTTGATATATTTTTATCTAATATTTCATAACCAACCAATCAACCTCAATCCAGTCCCTACAAGCCCTGTTCTATGGTTATCAGGTAACACCATAAAAGCCTTGCTCCATGCTCCTCCAAGAGCAGGCTATCAGATGTAAGGAATTTAGAAAGCTCAATGCAGAGTGCGACTGAATTTGAGACAACTAACAGATCTGTGAGCTTTGTGAAGAAACTGTGAGCAGTTCAATATCCAAATTTTATGCTGAAAAGAAAAGAAAAAAGAGATGATGATCTCAGCAGCAAAGGAGCACGTGTATGTGAGCTAGCGAGGCTGGTGTGTTTACAGGCGAGATGTGACAATGTTGCCCTCATTACTATCACACACACAGTGTTTAATCTCTGTGGTAAGGAATTATCCAGGAAAAGCGCTTAGACTTCCAAGAGACACTAAACCCAACAGGAAAGCTGAACACGGTGAACTTTACAGGCTGGCACAGAGATACTGTCTGCAGTCCTCTGAAGAATTTTAAAGCAATCCCAACTACCTAAGTTATGATCTCCCACATCTCAGCTCCCCCATGGCTACTGAAAGGATGGGAAGTTTGCCAATCCCATCACCTTTAACTACTCAAGACCGATGTCTGGCCAGACCTGCTGCAATGTCAAAAGAGAAAAACAACTCCAGCTCTTGCTTCAGCTGGAGAGCTAACAATAGATGCAGTGCATTCCACGGATCAAATAGAGCTGCAAATAATCCCAGCATTTTTTGCCATGGTCACATGGAGTACACAGGCTGTCACCAAAGTTCTCCCCAAACTGGGGAAATACGGGGGGAAGTCTTGGGGCTTCTGTAGCCTGCAGACACTTTTTAAAGTGGCTTTTTATACCATTATCTCTGAAGATGAGCAAATAGATTCTGAAGTGGTTTGAGCTGACCAAGCCTCATGTCAACCATAGAGCAAGACATTCTAAAGCTAGGAAACAAAAATTCTCATTTTTAGACAATAACCTGTTTTGCAAACAAGGCATATAAAAGATCTTTTAAAATGCAAACTAAATTTAGAATTGATACTTCAGTTGCAGTTTGTCCAGTTAGTCCCAATCACAGAAAAAACCCCTAAAGATCTCTAGAGGAATAAAATGGTTTTTAAATTGTTTTAATTAACATTAGAAAAACTGTTCCATTAACTTCAAAATTTTTAGGAAAAGAATGGCAAAAAAACCAGAACAGCTTCACAAAAAAATTCTGCTTCTAATTTCTACAAAGCTTGCAATGAAATACAATTTTAACAAATGCTAGACATAATTTATCAGCACTTAGTGAAGCTTAGACAAAGCCCTAATCAGGTAAGCCCTCATAACAACATTTATTTTGACCAAGCATAATTAAATTCCAAAACTTAAGTTTGGAAGTTAAGCTAAGTTATAGGTAAAACACAGAAAACAAGGAGGATGGCTATATGCATCACACAAGCTTGTAAAACACCACTACCAATGAATTCCTCTTTGCCCTATTATATTTTTTGGTAGCAGCTCCACAATGGCTGGGCTATAAAGATGGCCCTGAGGATGTTCTTCTGATCATCCCATCAACAGGTACCTGCAACCCTACAATAATCACCTGGAAAGCATCCTTGGCAGAAAGCTGACAGAAAGACACTCCCTGCCAAATGAACATATGCTTCGTTAAGAATACCACTGAGAGAGGTTTAAAATGCAAGTATCTATTTCAGGTTTTCACTTGTGCCTTTGCTGGCCCCACTGGTTAAGATGTGTGGCTGGGAGCAAAAGGCAGCGCTCGTTTTCGAAAGGTACGTGATGCTCCTGATACAAAAAATGGCCACTTACCTCACACATCTGGATTTTACTTAAAACAGTAAGTTAAGGTTTCTCTATACATGGAATTAGCTGGATAAAAAGCTTGGGCACTCTCCCCACTCCCACTCCTCTTCTGATCTCTTCTTCCATACTGTTTATGAAGCTTTTTAAACCCAACATCCAATAGGGAGACAACCAGCATGAAGTCACTCACTTAAGCCTAAAGATACTCAGCACTGTACAGGAGATGAAAGGAATCCCATGAAAAGCCCATAACTACACATAGTAGCTTGTTGCAACACAAAAGGGAAGCAAAATGAGAAGGTTCTCACATGTGCAGGCTATTTTGCAGACACAAGTGGTCATATTGTCACTTTTTAATAAAAATTCAAATAGTTTCAAATAGAAGTAAATAATCTGTGATTACCAGTTTAAAAGCTTATCCCCTAAGTGTACCAAGTAGCTACACAGAAAATTAGTATTTGATAACACAGTCTAGCAGTATTTCCAACACTTTCAGACAATTATGAAACACAAATAAGTCATGTACAAAGGAGACAAACCACCTATCTCTTCAGGTAGCATTTTTGCTAGGTGCAGAAGCCAGGAGTACTGCTACTTAAATCTCAGCAAAACTCTCTCTCATTGTACAAAGCTTCTCCAAGCAGAAATTTATTTTCAAGTAAAACATTTTGTTTTAAAAAATTATTATACTTACAAACTTTATATTATAGAAGAACATAGTATAAATCACAAACCACTCTATAAGGCATCTAGACTGCCTTATACGTTTCTAAACTATGCAGATTCCTGTTATGACAATATACCTCATTCTGATGAAAACATGGAATTTCAGCTGAAAGTCAGAGCAAATTTAAGATTCAGTACAGAACTCTGCTACAATCCACTGCAGCAAACAACAACCTGAACCAGACTGAAAGGATTTTAATCAGGTGCCTGCAACAGACTGGTGCCACGGTAAGGGAACAAAATCTGAGGCATAGTGCAGTTGTGTAACTACAGCAAGAAGAGTTCACAGTAAAAAGAGGGTTATTCCTGCAAAGCCTGAAAGAGGGGGAGGAGGTTGGTTATCTTACCCCATAAAGACAGTAGGCTGTCTTACCCCATAAACTGGTCCACCCTGCTTGGATCCCAAGAGGGTAACCCTGTGCAAATCGATCCCTGAGCATTACCAGGGGAGCTCACACCATTCTCACTCTACGCTTTAGTCTTTTCTCCGCAGTACTATCAGCAGTACCAGCAACAGATTGCTCCACACGGCTTTTTACAAAGCTCATTTTCTCAACTGTGGAAAAATTTGCAAGCTTCAACCACGATTGATGACTTTTTTTGTATCTGCACTTACTATGTACCTTCCTCCCATGAGGAAATCCTGAATGTCATAGCTACAAGCCTCAGTTTTCAGGAGACTGCAGTTGTCAGGCTTACACTGAACAGATAGAATTCCAAGCTGAGAAACTCAGCAACATTTTCCACAAAACTACTGTATTTCAGTTGGTGTTGAGAACCTCAGCCCCTGGAGGGATGTCAATCAGGTCTGCAGAAGCCCATGGCCCAGATCTACACGCAGAGCAGATGTGAGGTTTTGAATGGGGAAGGAAACAGGCTGTCATGTCTATAAAGAACCTATGTTTAACTTCAATCACAAGGAAAACATCAGCATAAACTATTAGTAAAAACCTGCTAAAAGATAACAAATGCATTTTCAATGCCACTTATGAACTAATGATGTAAAATAAGTTTAATTTCCTCCAGTTCTTCTGGAGTCCTACACTAATTAGCACAGAGGGCAGATGCCGTCGAATGACTTTGTTCTTGACAGCATTCACAGGGCATTTCTGTAAGAGATGTATACACAAAATTACTGTAAGGAGAGCAGAAAGGAGATGTGGAAACCTTATTCAGACACCAGATGCTACACTCAGAGAAAATATTTCAAGTGCAGCTTTGCAATGCCTGTGTTGCAGCACAACCATAAAGAGATGGATGAGTATTCTTGCTTTCAGAGAGGACAGGAGCCCAGAAGAAGATGCAAGCAGGGTAGGAATTCTGACTAATATTGGCATACTGCAAGAGTGACAGAAAAAACAACTTCAGGTCTACATTTAGATACATTCCAGTGAATAGATGCAAATCAGTATATGACAGACTGGACAACAATCAGCATTAGCTTCCAAATGAGGTGGACCAAGTAGAGAGCAACAACTGGCAGGAGGTCTTAAAAACAGACCACAATGAGAGATTAATGAAATTGGTGGGCAAAATCTTGAAAAGACTCAGGAGAAACACAAAGCCTCGCATACACTAGAGGTAGCTTCAGAGAGAATAAGCTGGTCTGTACTGTCCACAGTAAGTGAGTATGGAAGCCTTAATATACAGAAGGAAGATTTAAATAATGTAGTGAGACAAAACTCCCAAGGATAAGTCAGAATGGGGGAAAGTTTCCCAGCAGAGGTGATACCATCTCAGATTAAAGATACATTTAAATGAGGCGCCAAAACTCCAACCTACAGACCAGAGTCTGCAGGAAAAATCTGTCTGCCTGGATGGTCTCTGGCATAATTTTTCTCTAGAGCCTCCAAAGATTTAGGCAGAGAAAGTGTACAGTTATTCTGAAAAGCTGTTCCTTGCCACTTAGGGAGTACCACAACAACTCCTTCCTTAATAACCCAGCCTACATTTGCCATGTAGCCAAAACTCACAAGTGATCCATCTCTCATCATTTACTGTAGAACAGGTGCACTTCCAATTATCTAAAAGGAGTCACTGGAGTGTCCCAGTCAGGTGAACATTACCCATCTTTTGGTATGGTAAAGGAGAGATCAATTTAGTCCAATCCAAAGCACCTTCAGAGAAAGCCAACAGGTCTAACCTACACAAAACATTAGGACAATGAACAAAGTGTTCTAGTCCTGTCTTAAAAGCTGACAGATAACTACTGATGGATGTTAATTGGCTTAAGTTAGCAATTCTGATTAAGCACAGTACAAGGAGACCACAGATCCCTGGAGTTTGGGTTCCTCCCTGGCACACACACCTTGTTGTGAACACAGTTTCCTTCATGTGCATGTTCTACTAACAGGACAAGAACTACTGAGAGTTACGGTGATTTTAGGGAGCACATGCAGCTGACAATCTAGCTGTTCCAAATTTATGACTCTTTCAAATATCATGGCACATTATGTTTGGCCTATTATTTCAATTTTTAAAAAACATGAAAAATTACACTGTATTCTGGTTAAAAAAATAAATTTCAAAGTTAAAAAAAAAGTACAAGAGTAAAGAGCGCCTCAAAGTTTTGGTTGCTTATATATGAAGGAAGGAGTGACTTGCAGTTGTAAAACCATTAAAAAGTCTTAGTTACATACTTACTCCTCTCACCCCTCCCACCTTTTTTCTCAGACTGCCTCTGACTTTGGATAGATGAACTGAGGAGTAAACGAACAGCTAGTAGGTTTCTTCATTATTCAATGTGTAGTGACGTTTTTTGCACATTAATCAAGACTTGTTCTGAATACCAAATTCAGAAGTTATTCACAGTTTAAGCACAGTGTCATAAAATATAGCATTTGAGAGCTTCAAACTTGAGTACAGCTTCTTTTTAAGAAATTAGCAGAAGTTGGAAAGAAAAGGAAGAACAGACAGGAAGTTGTTTCCTCCATGGGAGAGCTGAAGCACAACAACTGGTGCACCCAATCTTCTGATGTTGCTCATTTAATCCAAGATGATCTAGGGGCCTTTGTCTTCAGTGGCCATCTAAGATTCTCTCTGCTTTGAAGGACTAAGGTAGATGCTGAATAATTTAATGTTTTGACAAATCAGGCCCACAGTCTTAAGTTAGTCAGTAAGAAAACAAGCCAGGACACAGTTAATGAACACCCCTGACAACTCTCAACCGGCACCAAAGGACAGAAATTCTTTGAAAAATAAGAAGCAGTCAGTGCTTGCAGAAAACACTGAGCTGAATCCATGAAATCATCTTATCTTCAAGCAATTCCCTACCTCATTCATTCGAGACTTTCCAACCTCCAAAAAAAAGACAAACTAAACAAAAACAACAAAAAAAAAAGGGCAGGCTTCAAACCACCATCTATTTCTATCTGCAAACCAGAATCCAGGCTCTATTTCAGGAGAGGAAAAAATGAGCGCAAAATCATTCACATGCTCCAACATCCATTTTGAGATAATTCTGCATCTGCTGTATGCACACAGGTATTAATGAATGACCAAGAACTAGCACGGTGTTGTTACTGCTCACATATACAGGAAGACTGCACTGATGTATTTTCAACAGCCAAACAGAACTTTGGACCACTGGTATCAAATCTACAAGATTTGCCCCAACTTAATTTCAATTTGGGAGGAAAGATGTTGGATATGAAAAGCTGACTGTTTTGTCACAGCCCTATTTATAGAAGCGTAGCACCTGAACTTAACTTTTAAATGCTCTTTGTGCTACAACCAGAGTGTTTCTAGAACATTCACTTTCTACTCTGAGTTCGTTTAAGATTTACCTAAGCAGCCTACCTGCACACTACTTAAAACTTACAGCTCAGATTTCCCAATTTCCTGGGTATATTCTAGAACTGCTCCATCTACACACTAAAATAAGTTCATTTCATCCAAGTTACAAATGAAAATGCTATCTTCACAATTAAATTACATCCTGCCTCCCTTCTCAAGAAGTGGAAACATTTTTACAAATTCCTACTGTTTCCTGTGCCAAAATATAGAATTAAAACAAGCCATCATAGCATTGAAAGTCACAAGCAGTTTTCCCATTCTCCCCAAACAGCTGTGCAACAGAAACAGAGATCCCTCTTCTCAAAACAGAAAGCAAAATGCCCCTGAGCATCCCTGGCCACGTATTTAAATAATTTCTGTGACAGAGCTCAGGCTTGATCTCACCAAATGCCTAAGAATTTTTTAGGTTGCATCAAGTTCTCTTTGTGTACACAAACGTTTTTTATTGGGCCTGTTTGAGAACCACTCTCTGGCACTGAGGTTTGAATTAAGCATCAGACTACGAGAAAGGCATTTGTGTTACTAAAGGCTGCTTGCTCAATGATGCTTTATAGATTAGAGCCACCCCCTTGGCAATACAAGCAAGAGAACAGTACTGAGAGGTGTTTTGAATCTTTTCCTAGCTTTACTTCAACTCTTTCTTTCGGTTTCTGCTTTCTTAAGAAGCTGTACATAAGTACATTTACTATATTATTTTTTTTAAAAAAGCTTCTTTCAAATCTGCTTCAGATTTAAAGAGATGTTAGGCAGTTTTAAGAGCAAGAAAGTAACAGTATTTGACCTGCTAATTTAAGTATCTACTTTAATTTCAGCTCAGATTTTGTGAATTGTCTTTCAAAACCCACGTGAAAATTCAGAAAACTGACTAAAATAAGGTCGATTATTACATAGTATAAACATCATGCCACCTGAGACACAAGGCATATGTTACAAAACCACAGTATTACAAATCCTCAGCTTCCCAATTTCTGTTTCAGACATCTATATTGCTTGACAGACTTTGAAGTAAAGATCAAATTAACATCCTTTTAAATTTCAAATATTACTTTTGCCTTGTTTTCCACTACAGAAGACTAACTAGATAATAAAATAATGCCTTAGCAGATGTTGTCATTTGTCCATTACTTAATTAGTGGTTCCAGAGCCACAGAGGGTAATTTGCCCAAATACGCTCTAAACATTTATTCCAGAATCCACTGAGAGTAAATGTACAAAATTGAAATGCTGAGACTGGCTTGGTTTAGCACTGGGGGAATGGGGAGGTAGGCAGAGGAGGTATGAACATATTCAAATATTATAGTTGAATCTAATAATTAAAAATTAAACAGATATTTTGGTTTAAAGATTCAGATAGTGCCATCTGCATTAACCTCTGCATCACGTATAAAGGTTTTCGCAATTCACAGCCTAGTATTTTTCCCATGTAACAAATTTCTCCCTTTTGAAGTGTTAACATGTTGCTTGGCAATGCCATCCCACCTCGGGGAAGATAACCACCACCCCTTTTTGTCTGGTTGGAAGCCTGATTCTGTTGCACAGGTGTCCCATCCATCAGAAAACAAAGAGAGGCTCTGCAAGTGCACTGACGTCACCGCAGCTCCAGCGAGCCCCAGAATAGCAGCTCAAATACATACTTCATACTCCAGTGCTACAGGAAGCCAGAACCATACCCCCCTGCTAAAGTATAAAATGAACGGGCAGAGATATGTGCCGGGAATACCAATTTAATATATCCTGTACTAAGTGACATTCTGTTTGTTGCATAGCAACAGGAATCTACTGCGGAAAAACAATATGGAACTTTTTTCTTTTTTTTTACTTGCCAAGCTACAATTAACCCCAGTCTTCCTGAGAAACAGAACATTACCTTTGTCACCAGTCCACCACAGATGCTATCTCCAGCATTTACTCTGTTCCACGTTAAAATGTGCATTTAAGTGGCTGGAGGGTATGGTGCTGCCAAGAGAAAATTCCCTGCTGCAGTGCATATGGCCAGCACAATTTTTAATTCTACAGTAAAGACCAAGAAAAAGTTCTCAGATGCACAAAACTTCCATTCTTAAGCAGGATATGCTTTAGTCATTTTACAATATTTCTGTCATACTATGCAAAAAAAAAAACCCAAAAAAAAAAAAAACAAAAAAAAAACCAACCCTATGATTTTGCTTTTGCTTTGTTTTGTTTGGGGGATTGGTTTTTGTCTTACAAAATACTAAAAATGAGCACCTACCCAAACTACTTTGAATTTAAAATCAGTTTATCTTCAGATTTCATAACAATGTATGTACACCTAAACTCTGCCTCTTCATGGGAAAGTATTTCATAAAACAGTATGAACTGCTTAAGATTTCTCCATGTTCCCAAAAGAACAAGAAGATGGCAATCACCCAAGTGGCTGGGAAATTGTTACATTGATACGTCATAAATTATAGAAAGATACGCACCAGCAAACTGGAGAGAATCCACTGTCAGGTGTTTGTTTCTTTGCTGGTTCTTGCTTAAACACCCTCCCCACTCCCAGACAAGACCAGGGTAAGCTCCCTTAGAGTTACAACCAAAACACCTGATGAGTGGGCTTTGGGGTGAGTCTACTCACCCTACACCCACCCCAAGCACCAACACACTCAAGGACCTGGAGGTTAGTTCAATCCAGGAGGAAAAAATGTGAGATTTCAAATATATGGATTCAAAAGCTGTTGAATTCTGAGACTGGTACTACACAAATCACCAAACCCGCAATCATTCCTCACAGTTACACGAACAGTCTTTATATCAAGGTTTTCTTTTTATTGTTGGGGCATGAAGCACTGCAAGAGGAGAGGTTGCTTGCTTTGCATTCATCTGCCCTAAGAAAAGGAGGCATGGAAATTCAAGGCAAGATATCCAGGGTATTCAGAATTGTCTTAACAGTACACTCCTCTATCCTGTGGTAACTGGGGATCTCAACAGGGAAAATATAAAATCCTACTATTAAGTATTATTAAGCATTAGTCATGTCTAAAGATGCAACCCTTGCAATGCAATCCACTTCTATCTGCATCTTACAGATTTACTATACCGAAGTTACACCAGTGACCAAGACCATCTCTTGACATGAGATGGGGTCTTTAAAAAAGGCATTCCAAGCATCCTTTTCCCCCAATTATTTCCAGTAGTCAGATGCTTCAAAGGAAAATATATCTTCATATTACATGGAAACAGTAACATTTGAAAAGTATTTTCACAGGTTTACTTTCTGACATTGTTCTCTGCAATGCAATCTCCACTTCCTTTATGCAGACATCATCTTTGTAGTGTAATGCAAAAACAAATAGCAATTTAAATAGATCCTACAGCTGCTAACCTGTTTTCAAACACCCAATTCCTTAATCTCTGAAATAAGAATTACACCAAATATTGCTGTGAGGTCAGACATCAAAACTATGAGCTTCCTATAAAAAAAATAAACCACACAGTAAATTTACCTGTACCTGCAATGTACCTGCAACAATCCACACAGTACAAAATTTCCACTTGGTGTCTCCAAAGAATTGAGCAACTTTTTGAGGAACTCAGCCCTTGGATGTGTGAAATTGCCCGTGCCCTGTTCCCCACCACTGCAGCAGGTGATCTAATAAAAGATACTGCCTCTCTTTCTAAAACCTTTGTCATGTTTATAAGCTTAGAGCAACGCAGCTACAGCTACAGTATTCATAACCTGCAAGGCAACCTTTGTGTTTGTCTTACTGCCAGCCATTTGTGGATTTAGCTATTGTTGGAAACAGTGACAATTACAGGAACACAGACCTGTTCTATCAGTGAATAAGAAAGGTACACAGAATAAAAGGAATACCCTGTGGTTTCAAAGTCACCTTTATAGTATGCCAAAGAAGAAGCCTGAAACCACCCTATTCCTCCAAACTTTATGAACAGACTACTCGAAGAGACTGCCAGAATACAACATCAAGTCCCCGAGAGCAGCAGTCCAGATTTCTTCACCTCACAGCTTAGATGCAAGGTCAGATGTAAAATGCAACAGTAATCATTCTGAGGATAATCCATATATGATGCAGTTAACACAGCTGATGGCCAAACTAAAGGCTACTGGACTCATCACACCACGCTGTGGAAACTAGAATGGTACCACCGCAATCCTTCAGACTGCCGCATGAAATCTTTGAGATGCAAAATCTATTTGACTGACTTCTTTTATGTGTTTACTGCTTTGGTCTTCTTCCTCAATCTCAAAGTAAAAAAATTTATCCAAAAGCTACTACTGCACTTCCACTCAGTAGTTAAAAACCCTAGGAAACCATTGAAATGGTACAAAACCTCATTCTCAATTACTCTCCAAAACATGTAACACTAAAGAAGCAGCTGAGCTACTGGATTCAACTTGTGCTCAAGTTCAAACACTTATTACTCAAGTAAGCTCTAATCATTCATCTCATCTTCCTACTCATGATTAGATACAGGTTCCCTGCTAGCTTTCCAAAATGGACCTCTCTCCTCAGTCTTCTCCTGGTCAGAACAGCAATGAACTGGAAAGGTCTTTTATGTCTTCCCTCAGACAGCAAGCTCTAATTAAGGGGAAAAAAGCACTGACTACCAGAGACAGATCTACTGTCTCCAGATTCAGCTTCAGACCAGGTGGTTCATACCTGACTAGGAAAGCAGTCCTGTGTTCCAAATATGTTTATTCCACATACATACATCAGACACTTCCTGCACCATCCTCCTGTTCTACTCACACTAATCTGATTCAACTAGGTAGATCGGTGTAAAACAATACATTAAAATATAATATAATCTCTGACTATATTCAGAGATTTCTATCAAAGCAGAAGTATTCTGAACTAGGAAAAAAGTACTTCTAAATCTAATTTTAAAAATAATACATTAGTATATCTGCTGGAGTAGTACATAACCAAAGCATACTTTTTCTTAAGTAGTATGTTCATATACAAACGTGAAACTTCAATATTGATCATTTAACCAGTGCTGTCATTCACTATTCTGATTCATTATCTCTGCCAAAATTAGGCTCACTTGGATTAGGTTTCACTGTTTTGTCAGTCTGGCCACACCATCTATTTCAAACAATAGGTAACTATGTTTATTCTGAAGTCGTGAAGTCCATTTACCATCCACAGAGGCCAATTGCAGATTTCTAAAAACAGGCTTTGCAAATGTGTTCAAGAATCCAAGTTTTCTAGGAAAGCTTCACTGTGTCCAGTTTTAAATACAAATCCAGCAAGTTGGTTTTTTTTTAAATCTGTTTTATTAAACTTAGCCTGGGCACTCTTAAATAACAGCACTGTTTAATGGACTAAGGCTTGCCAAAAGGATCATACGCTTTCCTCAAATATCAACAAGTGTCCAACACAGGAGATATAATAAAAGGTGTACACATCACTATGCACTGTTTATAGAAGATTCCAAGCTTTTAAAAGAAAGCAAAGGGCAATGAGATTTTTATAGAACAGGAAAATACAGGGAGAAAACAAGTTTTCAAAACAAGTAGCAATGTGTAGTGTTCATTGTAACACATTATTGACATGAACAACATACACTAGCTAGAAAAGGAAAATTCTTGCTTGCCTGGAGCTGGAAGTTTGGAACCTGAAAAAAGACACATATTCAACATAAGTTATTTGAAGAACTAGTGTTTTTAGGCAGCAGTACTACCAGGTTCAATGCCCAGATTTACTCAGGGCATATGCTTAAGTCACATTGGCAAAGCCAACGAGAAAGCTGAAAGGAACCTAAAACTACCAGCCACCTCTTTCCACCAATGCCAGTAAAAATTACACTAGTGCAGCAGTATTGAAAGGTTTGTTGGGAATGCATGAACTACAACACAATCTTAAATCACCTTTCCACTTAGTACTTCCATTTTCAGTCCCATATGGCAGGGAAAAAATGCAGCTTCAATGGAAATCTCCACAAAATATAAACTTCTAGGAGACACGACCTCAAATGAAGATATACTGGTCTATACAACTGAAATAGAAAAGTGTTCACCAGGAGCCAGATGGGACCACAACAAAACACTCTCTTAACTACATGCCTTTGCAACTTTGCAACTACTATGCCCTTGAAAGCACTTCAGTTTAAAAGCTGCTTTCACTGTATAGTAACCAGTAATAAACTGACAGCTGTCAATGGCCCAAAAAAAAATTTTAGGCATTAAACTACATTTTAGGAAATTGCTTTAAGGACATACATAGAAACTGATTTCCTCTAAAAAGAAAATTTAAATATTTCTTTACTTGCTATAAAACTGCAACTAATGTATAATACAGGTTTTAGCTATACCAGTGATTACTCTTGCTCTTGTATCATTCTGCTTAATTCCAGGTTTTAAAAGTTCTTCTGTTTTGAATTAGGTGGCAAGTATACTAGAGCAAACGACAACCTCGCCTCACCTTCTGTATGGAATTTGCAGTACATATAGATTACTTTGTAATCAATCCAGTTCAGGAAACAAATTTCAAATTTGTGAAGAAAAGACAATGAAAAAACAATTTCAAACAAAATCCTTCCAACTGCTTTTGTGCTGCAAACTAGAAGTTTAGAGTTATTTCTGGCAGCTCACTAGTCCAGCAAAGTAGCATTTTTGTATCACCCTCTGGAGTAAAATCAGTTTCCACCTCTTTCTCCCATACTTCACCTGGTGTCAGCACCTTTCTTTACCATAATTTAAAAAAACAAAAAAGAAAAAGCCCACAACACCAACCCACAGACTTTGCAAAGAAGCAGACCAATTTTGGACTAAACTGAAAGCATTTTTACTATTCTTCTTTTACATAAAACAGCTTTGCCTGGGGAATTTTCAATATGTGAAACTAAGAGCAAATATTTTTTTTTTCCCAGAATATTGACAGTGTTTTTTTTTAATGAGCCTTGCCTAAAGATTACTCACAGAGACAAGAGAGTTGTACTTCAATTCCTCACATTAACTTGTGCATCGAGTCCCAAAACATGTGCTTATTACAAGCAGTTCAGCTGGAAAGACTAATCCGAAGCGGATTGACACATCATCTCACATCCCACTGAACAGTCCCATTTTCTCCGCCAGGCTGTCACCAGCATTTGGGCAGGAGACCCAGAAAGATGTCACATCACCTCCCCAGCAGCAGTTCCATAAGCCTCCCATACGTGCCTTCAGAACCATAACATTAGGAGCAGCACACACCACCACATAGCACCATCAGAGGCTGGTAAGCACAACATCCACATTCTCTTCTGGAACATTTTTAACATTAGTCATGAAATAGCTAGAGTGAAGGAGACTTGTAATACATGAGAGCAGGGGAGAGGTTTAGTAATTAGGAGAACAATTCATTAGGAGTATTTAAAGTAAAATTCAACATTTTCCTCTACAACCAGTATTGGTAGGGAGTATTTTCAAATCTGACTCAATTACTTAGATATACGTTTTTATTTCTCATGTTAGAAAATTTGAAAGTTAAAATAAGGTGGTGCAGCTACTTCTAAAAGGGGGAAAAGTTTATGTTTATTTTTCAATGAAAAAAGCTCCATACAAGCCATGTTCTTTTCCAGGTTTGTGAGAACCCACGGGAAGTTAGGGCAGGAGAGGCACAGCAGGGACACAAGAGTGGCTCCTCACCTGGCAGGTTTAAATACAGGCAGATACAAAAGCAGCTTCACTCCCACATTAATCCCAAGGGAGATTCTAACAGCCCAAGAACATAAAGTAGTTGTATTGAGTTCCCAAGGACTGGCAGGGCAAGGTGGGGTGGCAGACTGAGGTAGGCACCAACAAATACCACAGCTGATAGTTCAGCAAGGCTGATGTGACTTCAGTCTCGGCTACATTTAATTTGAGCTACTACTAGAAGTCAAATTTTTTTGAATCGAACACAAAAAGCACAAAAGCACATATCTTCTGCTCTTTCTCACCACTACAGCACTCTTAAAACCTAAACATGCCTGGATGTTTGAAGAGCTGGCACA
This sequence comes from Poecile atricapillus, assembly GCF_030490865.1. Taxonomy (NCBI): domain Eukaryota; kingdom Metazoa; phylum Chordata; class Aves; order Passeriformes; family Paridae; genus Poecile; species Poecile atricapillus. The sequence goes on from NC_081251.1 coordinate 99,563,469, forward strand.
TGTATTTCTCCACTGCTGAGTGGAAGCAGGCATGAACTGTCAAAAGCAATTCTAGATGAAAGGTCAAAGCAAAGAAGGGAATAATATCTGTTTCACAAAATACATTTGCTCTCTCTAGTAATGAAAGCAAATGACTCTATCCAGTGGTTCAATAACCTACTTCTATAATAGTTCCACATGAGCTGCCCTGGCATGGCAAGAAGCAGCCCTCATTACAAAGTATTTCCAATCACATGCCTAAGGCAGCGCCGAGAGACGTCACTTAGGGCAAAGCATCCACTGAAACAGGTGCTGGGAGAAAAATGTTTCTGCTTTTTATGGAAGTGGAGAAAAAAGGCTCTTAGGCTATAGGGGCCCGAAGCAGGATGCCAACTAACTCGCTCTTGTTTTCTGACCTCCAACAGCAAACATGAAACCCTGAATCAGAGTCAAGAAAAAACTTGTACATGCCCTTCCAGAGAGCATTCCTGAATTATACACACTCCCAGACTGTTTCTAATTTTTAGAGGCTGACAACATAATTGCTAAGATGGTCATAAATAGCTTTGTCTAAAAAAACTGTATTCTCATTGCTGCACTCTCCATTCACATGGTAATTTTTTTAAAGATTTATACTTTAACAATCAAAATAATTCACTAAACTATCCAGAGGCCTTGAGGGCAAAACAGCTGTCAGATCCCATATCAGGTGGGCAGAAACAGCCTGTCCAAAAATTACTTGCAACTGTCACAAATAAAGTGCAAGCTAAAGACCACACTTCTATCAGACAGATGACTCAGTCCATCTGTTAGTTTACTTAAGAACAAGGAAAGTAACCTGAATTCTTGTATCCACCTGAAAAAAAAACCTGCCCACACCACCAATTTTTCTCTTGAGATACAAGCAATTTTAGGAACTGTATTGCTTGCAGTTATGCATATCCAGTCTAATTTAACTGCGTGCTTGCACTTCCAACATTTTGTCAAATATTTCTCAACTAAATTAAGCTTCCTATTTCAAATACACCATTCGAGCAAATATTAAAACTAAAGGCACAATTCCAAAGAGTTACCTTATGTATCCAACAATAACTTAATGTCACCATCAAATTTATGGCCTTGCTGCTGTGCTATTTCAGCACCTTAAGTAACTGCAGTTATTGCAGCAAACTGAACTGTACTATTGTCACTAATAATGCTCTTGTATACCCACCTTCCTGGAAACCCCAGGAAATGCGTGTGGGTTCCTTCAAGAATTCCTAGTCCTAATGAAGGTACATGCTTTGTTACTTCTGCTGTGGGCTTTCACTCAGTAAACAGTGAGTATGGTATTAGTTTTCTTAGTACAACACTTAAAAATATAATGAAGGCTTACCAATCCAGGCATAAAATATGCTGACTTTTAAATAATAACATGAAGTGCATTCTGTAGCAACATATTTGAGCAGAAATGCTGCTGATTGTAAATAAATAGAAATTTCAGTGTGGCTTAGAGACCACAAATTTAGCTACTGTTTAAGCTTAAAAACACAAGTGAGAATATAACATGACTTTTTAGAAAAGGCAAAATCTATAATAATTTAGCTGTTTGCCCTTTCTAAACATGGAATAACATTCATATATATATGAAATGCATAGTAGCCCATCATAAACACAAATTATTATACTGGGCTCTGGAAATACTCGAATTTCAAATTTCTTAAAAATACTGTTTCTTTCTCAGTTCTTGGGAACTTGGGTAATGAAACACAACTAAGCAGTCTGCTTTCTGACCAGCACGCTAATGAAAAACAATTCTTTCCCACACAAAGAAATGGATGTAGTAATCCCAAGGGAAGGCTGTACAGTTTGATTTTTAAAAAGTCAGTATCTTGTAAAGCTCATTTATTTTTATTGCAGTTAACACTCAATATCAGCCTGATATGAAAGTAAAAAAAAAAAAAAAGAGAGGGTAATTCAGTTAACCTTCACTGTAGAATCCCAGCTCTAGCAGCAGAGTTGTGTTTACCAGCTTCCGTAATACAGACTTCAACATATGCTACAATAAAAGTCTGTTCACACACGTTCTTCTTGTACAAATACGATGGGAAGTCATGCTATTACTAGAACAGGGACACCAAACTCTGCTGTTACCTACATCTTCACCACCTCTTCCCCCCACCAGTCAGCTGGTGAATGGAAACCTCACTGAATATGCCCATTCCTGGATACCTATTATAATAGAAGTGCTTTCAGGAAACTCTATTAGGGGCAGCACTTCTGTCAGCTAACCAGAGTACAAAGAGAGCAACAGGTGTTCATGGGAATCAGCTGTTTACCTAGGGCAGGAGACACAGATACACACAGCCCTATTCAAGCTGGCTCCTGAGCCAAGTAACTTCATACTTAGGCTAGACCATTTAACTGGGATATTTAATATTCAGAGTTTCTCTGCAACCTAAAACCCCTAACAGATGTTATTCAAATAGCATATCATTTCAATTTGAATACAAAGCAGACTTCTGCAAGAATTAATTCTTGTGTAGTGGTGGTGTTTGTGTCTTACAGAATTGCTGATTGTTTTAACATTCAAAGATGCTCTTCACAACGATGTTTAGTATTATTTGACAGAAAGAAAACCAGTTTGCTCTTTGGTAACTGACCAGCTAATCACACAGACAAGACGCAAGATCTTAACACAAAATCATCAGAATTAGTTCAGGCTCATGATGCCTGAAGAATAGCCAATGCTTCAGGAAAAAAACAGCTTACAGGAAAAAAGTGAGGGTGCTTTTGCCCCGTCCCCCACAGCCTCAATTCATCTATTTATTTTTTTATTCTTTGGAGCACCAACTGCATACTTACCTGCCCAACAGCAATGACAAATTGCAGTTTACTCATTCCACGAGCCCATCAATATTGTGCCAAAAGTGTATTTTTAGTATAAACTGCTAAGACTTAACAGAACCTGCAAACAGAGAAGCTGTATATGAAAAGCGGGTCGCTTGTCCCATCTATCCTGTCACTCCTCACCCATCAGACCTTGCCTTGACCAGCAAATGCACATTAAAAGTCATTGCCTGAACAAAATACAGCATGAAGATATTGTTTAAACATGTTTCAGAAATATACCATCAACCATAGTCTAAACAAGTCCAAAGAGAGAGCGTGCAGTGAAAGCTTGCCATTGTACTGGAGTCGGACCAATTAAACAAAACTGAGTAAATTTAATAGTGCCTCTATAGAGAGAAAATACTTCTTTAACCACATCATTTTTTTTAGCCTGTGTAGTTTAATTGGTACAGCTTGTTTCTTTTTCTCCAGAGGGTTGGAACCAAGTGTTCTGACAGTCAGTTTCCTTTGAAACACCGCATGACCGCTCACCAGAGTGACCCTCCAAATCACAACTGCATGTCCCCCTTACCAGCTTGATGCTCTGCAGGCACGAGCAGGTAGCAAGCTTCAAGGCCAGTAACATATTCATTTACCTACATTTACTCACTGCTGCAAGTCAACTAATCAAACATCTAAATAAGCAACCTAAGGGTAGGTTCAACCTAGACACTTTCCTGTCGTGCTGGTTAAGAGAAATACTTGTGCTCCCTCCAAGCTGGCACAAGTCCTAGCACACATACAGTTACATCAGTGAACAGTGAGCACTCCTGCTGCCATAGCTCACTTCACTCGGCATCACCCTCACAATTCAAGCACTTTTTGCCAGCACGAAACCCAAACTTACACGAGGCTTCCCAAGGTATTTATGCCAAGTCTTGCCCGGTTAGCAGCATTCATTGTGCTAAAGGCTGTCAAGATAATTAAAAAGAACACCTCTGCTTAAAAGATCTGGATACTAACTGTAGGTTCTCCAAGCAGTAACTTTTCATTTGCAGGGTATCTGACTTCTACATGAGCAACATGAATAACTGAAAATAAATTATCACAAGACAAAACAAAGCTTAAAATAACGTAGGGCATAAATACCTACAGTTAACAAAGAAAACTAGAGGGAAATACAGGAACACAATTCTAAACAAAACAGCAGGGAGATTGTTCCCATGCTTCCCACTGCAATGCTATTCTTTCCATTGAAGGTGCACTGAAAGAGGGAACCTTCATAGTACAAAAAATTTAATTAAGATTTTCCTGCAATTTACAGGGAATTCTAATGGCTCATCAGTTTTATGCAGCAGAGGAATTTGCCGACTTTGATCACGCAAATCCTGCCGGACCTCTACTCCAAAGGACCTCACGACTTACAGTCGTGTCTTTAAGACAAAGAAGGTTCATATCCAACTGCAAGGCAGACAATAACTTCCAGGCGAAAAAAAAAAGGAAGGCATGAGTAACTGGTTTCCCCAGCTGTCTGAGTGAGGGGCAGGCCTACAGGGAGCACGGCGTCCCCGAGCAGCCAGACCAGCGCTCGGCCACCGAGCCGCATTTCTCACCGGGTCCTGCACCAATCCAGAAAGGAGATTATGGAAACAGAACAGGCGCTAAAAGCGAGCTGGGGGGAGGATGGCGGGGGGGAAGGGGGGGACGGGCCGGGGAGGCAGAAAATCGCCTTCAAATGAATGAGCCGGCGGGGAGCGGGAGTTCCCGGCGGGAAGGCAGCAGGCACCCACCTCCCTCCCTGCCGCCCCCAGCCGCGGCCACCTCTGTGTTTACATCCCAAACCTCCAAACGCGACACTTTCTCGGCTGCCGAGAGGGGGATCCCCCCTCCCTCCTTCCCCCCCGGCGCCTCTTTATTGATTACCGAGGGAAAAGCCCAGCTGCTGCTGCAATGCAACACGCGCAGGGTAAGGCGGAGGGGAAGGGGGGGAAAAAAATCACCACCGGCAGAGAAAGAAAGGAGACGGGCAACCGGGGCTCACGCCGTGCCCGGCCCGGGGGAGGCGCCGGAGCGGAGCCGCCCCCCGCCCCGGCCCGGGCCCCGCCGCCGCCTCCCGATCGCAACTTCGCCGCCGCCGCGGGGGGACGGGGACGGCGGGCCGCCCTTCCCCCGCCGCCACTAACAATGGGCCCTTCCCCCACCGCGGGGCTCCCCTCGGCCCGGCCCCCTCCCCCGCCGCCGGCCGATCCCCCCAGCTCCCATTGCCGTTCCGGGCTGTGCGCCGCCCGAGCCGAGGGGCGCGGAGCATCGCCCCCCACCCCGCGCCCGCCGCCCGCTCCGGAGCCGGCCGCTCACCTCATGGTGCTGCCCGCGGTCGGGGAGCCGCTCCCGCTGCCTCGCTCGCTGCGCTGTCTCCCCCGCCCCGCTCCGCTGCTCGCCGCGTCTCCGCAGAGCGAGACCCCCGGAGAGCGAGACCCCCGCCCGGCAGCGCCGCCCGCCCGCCCGCTCCGCCGCTCCCTCCGCCGCCGGGCCGGGCCAGACCACCGCGGGGAGCCGGGGGTGGGAGGGGACGGGAGAGGTGGGGGAAAGGGGCGGAGAGGAGCGAACCACCGCGCGGGAAGGGCGGGGGGAAAGGAGAAGGAGGAGGAGGAGGAGGAGGAGGAGGAGAACGAGCGGCGGCGGGGGGAGCGCGGGGGCGGCCGGAGACACCGGCGGGGCCGCGGGAGCGGCGGCGGGCGGGGGGCGCGGGAGCGGCGGGCGGGAGGAGGAAGGAGGGAGGAAGGGGCGGGCGGCGGAGGCCGCGCCCACCGCCGCGCCGTGCCCGGGCGGCTCGCTGGGGCTCGGCGGCCCCGGCGCGGGGTGGCGGGGGTGGAGGGACGGGGCGGCCGCAGGTGAGGTGGCGGCTCCTCGGGAGAACCGCCCGCCCGCGGCAGCTTCTCCCCCGGCGGCCTCGGGAGTCGCCCCGGAGCGGACGGGCGGGATGTGCTCCCGGAGATCCACGTCCCGGCCGGCGGAGCCCGACGCCTCCCGGCGTGTGAACACCTCCACCCATCCGCAGACCCTTCCCCACTCGGCCCGACGCCGTCTGCACCGGGCTCTGTCCGGCCGGGAATCCTCGCCCGGTGCAGCGGCGCCGATGCGGGAGGGAACGCGCAGCCCCCGAGCCCCCCTGCCCGGGCTCGGCAGGTACCGACAGGCGACAGCGCTGCGGGCAGTGGCCCCTCCGTGCCCCCGGAAGCCAGTGGCCTAAGCCTTTTGCAGGAATACAGGAATGTTATTTCTGCATCCTTCGGTAGCCCTGCGCCGTCCTAAATGCAGATTTACGTCCTGCTTTCGGTATCCGCAGCGGACCCGGCACACCGTACAAGTAACTTCAACCCAGCTCGTGTTCGGCTCCCTTCTGTCAGCTAACGAGTGAATACCCGTTCTCTTTCGTCTCGGTTAAAAGAAGTGATAAGCAAGTGTCTTTGCAATTCCCAGTGCCGTTAAGCCATCTTGTGCTTTTGCACCTCCAATTTCATTTTTCCCTAATGAATACCAGTGTTTTCTAGGGTCTAGGAGTAAAAATATACATGAGAAACAAATGTGTAAGAAGCATCTTCTTTATAAGTGTCTTGACTTTTAGATATAAAAAGTGAAGAGTTTTAAAAATACGTATTTCTGATGTAGGTTCCACACATTTGAGGGGTTCATTTTACCATGAACCTCAACTATTTGACACCACCTCCTCCTTGATCAGTGAGGCAGAGTCACTCACTGTCAATTAAAGGTGTCAGTAGCACAGCAAGAGATGAACTAATCAATGAAAAAAACCCGGCCAATTGTTAGAAAACACTAACTCGGGAACATGGACAGACTCTGAAACTGAAGCTAATGAAGATTAGTTTAGTAAGAAAACATGTTTTTACTGGCATAGGGATGATGTCAATGAAAATGTTGCAGTAGAGGTGAATCACAAAATGCAGATGAGTAATCAGAAGAAAAGCGACATCGTGATCTTAAAAATTGTGTACCTTTGTCAACAATGTAAAGACAGTCTGAAAAAGGCACACAATTGCACCTGGTAAATAAAGTTGCTTTCAGCAAATGCTGAAGGACTCTAGTGACTGGCAGTGGACCTCAGTTCTTAAGGCATAATGAATTTTCTAAGATCTGGGCTTCCTGTCACCAGAACATCCTCCAAATAAAAGGTTTGGAAAGAAAGCCATTCTGGCAGTGAAAAGTCTCTTGAATGCAGCCAAGCAGAACTGTTAAAATCTGTATCTAAATATCTCTGTATCTATATAGATACATCTAAGCTATATGTCTAATGGGCTTCAGCAGTTCCATCAGCAGAAGGAATGGCAGAGACAGTCAGAACAAGGAGGATTTTGTTCAAATATACCAGTTGTTCTATAACAGAAAATATCAGGATCATAATGTGACTGTCCTGATGCAACTGCCTGGTCTTATTAGTCAAACCTAAAAGAATTTTGACTGTGACAGGTATATAGAAAACACTGAAAGTATGCCTGGGTTCCAGGTCTGCCTGAGAGGGAATGAAAATAGCCAGAAGCTGTTACTCCTGCAAAATAACTATTATCGCTATTTGTGTTATATTACTTGGTGTTCTTAGCCAAATCAGATACGGTCATAGCTGGATTTCTCAAGACCTACTCAGTGGTACAATATAATTTGTAAAAATGCCAGAAGAATCATTTTGCATGCTGGCATCGCAGATGTCACCAAGTGCAAAGTCATTTTGGACGCTAGCTTAGTCAAAAATCCCATTGAATTAATCTGTAACAAAATACCAAATCTGCAGTAACTCATATTAGCAGCTACATGAGAAGGAGGGGAGCCAAAATTATATAGGGCAGAAATCAAATTATAAACATTGAATGCCTCTTTCTTTCCAGGTCAATTTAGTGGGGTTATTGTCAAGAAATTAAAGTAGTCTAGTAGAAGAATGAGTTAGTGTCGTGTACATGTTTATGGCACTGAATTATGCATAGAGAAATCTGCCCGCTCTCATAGTGGACTGCATGCTCCCAAGCTGTAATAACTCAGTGTGTCCTGTGTCCAAGTCACTTGGTGCAACTCTGCTGTCACCTTTCTTGCTGACAGGATCCTCCAGCATCACAGCATGGGTGTCCATGCCCCCTGCATCCTCTCCCACTGCTCTCCCTTCTTCTGGCAATGACAAAACCAATGTAGCAGAAAGCCTTCTTAGCTGGTGGTGTCACACTAATAACCTGAGGCCTGTGACAACCTACGAGGCAGAGCCACATAATGGTTCTTCTAATCAGTGTTCAAGGATTGTGTTCATGTCCTTCTTCCTCTGGATCCAAGCAGCTCAGAACACCCCAAGACCACTTTGGATTCTTCCCTCTTGCATTTTTTGCTGCTTAGCTGCAACTGAGGACTGGAATTCAGATGCTTCCAAAAGCTAAGCCAGCTCAGGTTGAGCAGTATGGTGTGCCTCCTCTCCAAACAACCTGACTAATGAAGGCTTCTGAATGCTACAGAAATGGCTCACCTAGGCATAAACCAGAAGAGAATGTGTTCCTCTTTCATATCAGCCAAATGCAAGGGGCTTGGCAAGCTACTCCCGAGTAAACCCAGCGGATCCCATCGCATCTCATCAGTGTGGATCAACCTTGACACAGGGTCATGAGGAGGATGCATGATGTTCTAATGTTCTGGAGATATTCAGGGAATCCAAGAGCTTCAAAAAGCAGAGTAATCCTTTCTCTCACAGTGAAATTTCCCCCATCTTCTCTGAAACAATCTCCCACTTTCCAGTCCTTGTTTCTTTAGAAAGGAAAAAGTAGCTGAGATCTTCATATGTCTTACAAAAGTCAGTGTCCTAGGACAGCAGCTCATATGCAAGATTATTTTGGCCTTCTTCGATGACTGTAAATAACATAATGCAGGATACAGCCAAAGAAGTTTCTGGAGCAGGGGAAGGTGGTTTTTTTTTTCTGGTGGTTTTGGCTTTTTGAGGGTTATTGTTCTTTTCACTTAATACATCCAGAATGTGGTTTTTGAGTATGTAAGAAAAGATATTTTATTTCACTTGTTTGGATTATTTTCTATAGAGCTAGTATAGAAAGAAAACACAATTTGCTATATAATAGAAGTGAGAGTGTTGCAACAACAAAGCATAAGCTTTCTCTCCAGAGATAGTGAAGGGCTTTCCAAAAATGGTGGACTAAAAGAAAATAGCTCTGACAGTGTGCCTCTGGTATCATTGAAGATTATCAAAACAGAAGTGAATTAAGTAATTGAACACATTATCCTCATCAGTGATTATGTTAACCTAATTTATAAATACATCTTTTGCTCTGGATCAGACACAGAGCTGACACCTGAACCAATTCTGTGAGGTCATGGTTAGTTGAACAAAATGAAGATCCAACTATTATATAGATAGTTAAAGTATAGTGGCTAGTATAATTCTTCCTGTCCTCTTCTTGCTTTCCCTCAACTCCAAGTCATTTTCAATTTCAGGTTGCCATGAGTCAGCCGACTGCTGAAGTGTTGCATAGCAGACCATTAAAGGAAATGCTTTCAACTAAAAACTCCTTAGTTTTATTTTATTTATGAAATTACACGGTTTTTCCTAACTGCCTTCTGGGGAAGGGGGAGTAAATGATCTCTAAAATTCTCTAGGAATGCTAAAATAAACAGTTATTGGCATGATTCAGCAGATAACAACAACAACAATAGCCAAGAAGGTCTTTTCTTAAAGGAATAGTATTTTTATTCTGTTGTAAAAAAGGCAAACAACATCACTAGCAAAGGAAGCAAATCTTTTGCTATCAAACAGTCGTTTGACTCCAAAAGGTGAAACTTGGTCTTCCTAGCAGCATACCCTGCTCCTTGTTATACAAGTAAACAACTCCTAGATCTTCCATCAGGCACCTCCAAAGAAGAATGAAAAGAGCAGCTGAAGCTTTCCATTGTGCTACTTTCCACCAAGGTTCCTAGAAGTGTCCCCCACACTGTCAAATAGCATCAGCACATCAAACCATGAGCTTCCTGTAGATGTGAGCTGGGAGTATGGTATGTCTCTTTCAGGCTGTTCCCAGTAGACTCAAATATTTAAATGAAAATTCCTTGTATAAAAAGGGATTGTTTTTTCCCCCCTAGGTTTACCATGAAAAGAATTTGTACTGTGCTACAGGCTATTCAGTGAGGGTTGAAGTCTCTTTTTGTGTAAGTAGTCTATCAAGTGTAAATCAATGTGTTGTGTACTTAGTGTAAAAATGCTTTTCTGGCACTCAGATAAACTATGATTGTTGTTTTGACCCTTGTCTTTCATTCACCTCCACTCAGCTGCTGACTTCTGTGGTTTCTGCGATGAAATGTTGTTTTAGGACCAGTGCAATTGACCAATCTCATCTCTTCCTTTCCATCTAATTTTATACTCTTATCCCCTAATACTCTTATTTGCCACCACTCTGCATTCTTCTTATGCATTACCAATAAAATGTATTCATTATGTCCTTCTCTCTCCCTTGCTAATGTCTTAGAACAAATTGTACTCTGCTGCTTTATCTTTTGCTGGAGCAAAGTCCAGGCACAAAGCTGGCCCTGGATTTGGTTAAGATTGTTTTGAGCCATCTTTTCTTACAACTCTAGATGAGTTATTCTCTGAGGTCTTTAATCACAGCCAAGGACTTGGTCCATTATTAATTAGTTATTATTAATAATTGTTAAGTGCCTACAGTGCTCTGGTAGCTTAAAAAGGGCAGGCTTTTTGCCTAGAAGAGCTATATATGGGATGTCTACGCTGCAGTCTCCCATGTTTAAGCCAGCTTTCAAATACTCAGGTATATACTCAGGTATTATCTGGTGCTCAGTGCACTCTACCTAAAAGTTCACTGAGCTCTGCAAGCAGCTTCTACAACCCCAGCAGAGGTTTGATTTCACCAGAGCACATTCACTGCACTGTACCCCTTTATCCTGCCAGAGATTAGGCAGGCAGATGCCAAAGGAAATGGTGTAGCCTTTCAGTTAGAAGCCTGTACTGAATTTCACCAACTTAATGCTACCTTGCACTACCCTGGGGTTATTTCACTCAGACTCCGT